>NC_060283.1:44203019-44568087 GCF_021613505.1 Equus quagga | reverse complement strand
CCAAAAATGCCTCAGCTCCTTGAAAGGACAGCGCTTTAGAGTGGGGGCTAAAGTGGGGTCAATGAAGCAGGAAGAGAAGCTATGGACATGAATGCCAAATTTTTTCTCTTTGAATTTGTCTGTATGTGGGTTCTGACTACAACAGCTGGAATTGATTGGGTCAACAGTATATGAAATGAGAAGGAGGCCTGTGCCCAAGGAGGAAGCAAGTGCCCCAGGTGATCAGTCCCAAATATTTTGGCAGTCAACTTAGAGACAGGGGAAAAAGTCATTTATTCACGGAAAACTCTCAATGAACTGTTTTTTAAAAATGCCTAAAATATCTGTTGCCATTTTCCATTGTCAATAGATAAAAGCTAAGTTTCATTGTTAGTTTGAAGAAATGCTTCCACTCTATTGAAATTTTGCTTAATATTCTGCTTAAAGCAATCATGACAGGGAACTCATTCATTAAAATACATTATCATAACCCTAACACAAAGAAGTATTTGTTTTTCCAATGACATTCTCCTCCTTGTGTAACACTTGAGGAAATTAAACCATTTGTAATACTTAGAAATAGATTTTTCTCTAGAATCACCTATCTTTCACACACTGTCTCTCACACACACACACGCACACACTAAACTCTATAAGAGAGGTCACAAATTTGATTCATGTCTCTCTCTGCATCTGTGAGCATATCCCACCTCCATCATTGTAAAGAATAATTGGAGCTTGGCTCTTACTCTGCTTCACTGAATATACCAAAGAAAACGTTCCATTATATTAACACTACCTCTACTGAATGAGATGTTGATCTGCTTGGGCATTTTCATTGAGTTTGAAAATGCACCATTATAAGTCTTCCTAACTGTGATGAATTATGAATCTGCATTTGACATCCATCATACCATTTGCACTATGCTCTGTCTGGTGGGAAGAAGAATGAGGTCAAATAGCAATTAAAGCATGGGCACACTTCAAGAATTTGTAGCACTTTCCAGTATTTCTTATTTTCATCGTCTTCTGTCAAGTATCAGTTTGCTCACAGAAAGGCAATATTTTGGATATAAAGGGAAAAAAATCCAAAAATTCACAACTTCTTTAAAGCTATGGCTACATTGTAAAGTTGCAAAGTTTTAGTTGATGTTCAGATCTTATGACATTCACGCACATTGAGAATTCATTTGACACTTGAAAATTGATACCTATTTCAAATGTTGCCCTACTGCAGAGGGACCCTGTCACAAATCCAATGTTACATTGGCAACAATCAGCTTAAAGTACTGAACATAACCCTTCTAAGTCTGAGACCATAGAAATAAAATTATGTCTTTCAAAGAGAGAAGAATGGCAGGAAACATAAACCTCATTTAGTCAGTAGCTGGAATTTCTTTACTCAGGAGCACAATTCAGCTCCAATATGTTCTTTAAGGTAAAGATCACAAATGAGCCCATCCTTCTTAGTAGCAAGTCTCTTATTTATCACATGATGTAAGCTGCCTATCCAAAGCAAACCCAGTTATAGGCAGGCCCAAGATTACTGCGCACTTTTTGGAATGCTGCCTACAGACTGCAGTCACAAAGTATTATTTATTGAGTCTATCTGTCTCCTCTGCATGCAAGAAGTATTAGCTGAGCCTTTCTCAGACACAAAAAGTAGAGCTCTACTTGATTCAGAACTATTTCTACAGGCAGCAGCCTTCATAGTATGAGGAAGAAGCAAAAGTGATCCAACTGTCTCATAATTGTTTTTTTTTGCTACAAAAATATAGCTCTCTCACCTGAAAAACTAAATCTAGACTTAAAAACAAATTTATTGTAATCAGACAAACTATGATATATAAACATTTCAATTCAATTTCATAAACAAGGATTAAATACCTCAATTTGCCTGGGGGCCGACCCCGTGGCCAAGTGGCTAAGTTTGCCCACTCCACTACGGCAGCCCAGCGTTTCGCCAGTTCTAATCCTGGGCACGGACATGGCACCACTCGTAGGCCATGCTGGGGCAGCGTCCCACATGTCAGAACTAGAAGGACCCATAACTAAAAATACACAACTATAGGGGCTGGCCCCATGGCCAAGTGGTTAAGTTTGCGCGCTCCGCTGCAGGCAGCCCAGTGTTTCGTTGGTTTGAATCCTGGGCACGGACATGGCACTGCTCATCAAAACACGCTGAGGCAGCGTCCCACATGCCACAACTAGAAGGACCCACAACGAAGAATATACAACTATGTACCGGGGGGCTTTGGGAAGAAAAGGAAAAAATAAAATCTTTACAAAAAAAAAATACCTCAATTTGCCAGATGAAATCTGGAGTACAAAGATAAATAAGACAATGTCCTGAGAGAGGAATACAGACATATGTATATTTAACTATATTATGAAGCAGAATGTTTTAAACACTTTTTGAATTTATACACAAAATCCTCTGAGAACACAGAAGAGCAATAATTCTCTTGTGAAGTGAGGATGTCTTTAGGAGGAAGTGATATTTGATCCGTTTCTTGAAAATGATGGAATTTCAACCAAGAGATGACAGGTAGTTCAATCATTAGAAGAGTGTGGGGCCTGGGACAACTGGCTATGACAGGGAGCCCAAGATAATCACACTTAAAAAGAGACTTTGCTGCTGCCATCTTTCATAGGCTATTGGAATTTCAATAAAGATAGAAATGTCAAAATTGACTTGTACTTATGGTCAAGAAGAAGAGTAAGGTGTAGTGGCCTGTGGTCTCTGCCTCTTCCCACAATTACCACCAAGTGCAGGGCCAAGGATGCTGACTAGCTGGCCCACCCAAGAGTTGGACCTGAAAGTAGGTGAATGATGAAAGCAATGCAGCCTCCATCTCAACTCTCTACTGAAAGTGCTTTCACCAAGGTCACTAAAGATATCCTTGACACTGAATTCTCCCTCCCCAGAAAAGTAATTCTTATGTCTCCCCTTGGCTGTATTTGACATATCTAACTTCTTCCTTATTGAAACAGCTTCACTGACATTCCTGGGACCACCATTGTCCTCTTCTTTCAACCATTCTTGATATGTTGGCACTCCTGCAAGTATTTCTTAAGTACTATACTCATTCTATGCACTCTCTTTGAGCAATCTCATCTGCTTCCATAACTTTAGCTAAACATATATGCTAACGAATTTCAAATCTACATCTTAAACCCTCATCCCTTTTCTAAGCTCCAGACTTAGATATCGCCTGCCCATAGGTCATCATCCATTCTACTTAATCCTATACCACCAACGATAAAGCTATCACTAAATCCTAATTTTTATACCTCTTAACTGCTTCCTAAGCCAATCCACCTTTCTCTGTCCTTATAACAAAGAATCCAGTAAGTACTCCTAAATACTCCCACTTCCTCTGGTCTTTTCTTTCAGTTTTATCCTTCACACTGCAGCCAGAATGATTCTTCCCAAAACAAATATGATTCTATCATATCCTTGCTTAAAACAGACTTCCACTTGCTTGCTGTAAAACGTCCAAAGTACTCGTGCTGGTTTACAAGTATGTTCAATATCTGCTGTTTTCTTACTCTTCCAGCTTCACCCTAGTCAGCATTCTCCCCTTCATGTTCTGGGCAATCATTATATTGAATATCTTTGATTTTTATATTATGCTTGCCTGTTTTCTCTTGCTTGTAATCAGCCCACTCACCATCTTCTCCTTCTTTCATTGGCTCAACTTAAATAGTGCCTACTTTCATAAGCAACTTCCTGCCCAACACACCACCATCACTACCACTGAGCACAAGGTAAGGTGCCTTACTGTATACATTTTAGAATCTTTTACTTTTATTTATTTATTTATTTTTGTTCTTTTTTTCTGTGCTAGGACCATTATCTCTATATTAAGGGAAGTTCTTTTCTTATTCATTATTATATCTTTGGCACACAGCATAGAATCTGGTATATTATAGTAAGTGGCTAATTATTATCTCTAAATAGAGAAATAACATGGAAATGTCAGATCAGGTTCTCACACAACTAGTGTTCTAATAATTTTTAGATGTAATTGGAAAAATGAAGGCTGAAAAAAGAGATTGATCCAGAAGATGACAAATGTTAAGCTTCAAACTAAAATTTTTAAAAGATTTTTATATTTTAATATTATTTTGTTAGCAAACAGGAAACAACGCAGATCGGTAGGCAAGAAAATGATGTGGATAGGTCTTGGCTTTTAGAAAAGGTAATGATGGCAACAAATAGAATCATTTGGTGAGAAGGTATGCCAATGAGGCATCAATTTAAAAGCTTAAAAGAGATATTGTGAGTCAATATCATGGCAACAGGAATAAAAAGGAGAAAAAGAGTTTGAAAGGCATTGTGGTAATAGGATTGCCAGTACTGAGAGATCATCTGGATGTGGAGGGCAAGGAAAAAGGCTGTGTAAAGATGAAGTTAGAGCTCCAAAACATAATTGATATGGAGGACACAGGAGAAAAAGATTGTTCAAGCAAAGAACAAGATAAGAATTGGTTAGATCCTTTTTACACTTTTTGAATTTGAGAGATACTCAACAGGTAATTAGAAATATAGATTTGAAGTACAGAAGAGGAAAAATAAGGAAACTTTAAAAAATATGCATTTGGGTTTTATCTGTAGAGAAGTGATGGTTGTAGGTATAGTGTAAGTAAATAATGAGAAAAAGAGAGGGATAGTTACTTAGGGGAGTTCCTGTATATGGGGACAAACAGAAGAGGAACAAGTGAAGAAGCAGGAGAAGGGGGGATGGAGTTACAAGAGGAGAAATAGAATGGTGTATTGTAGTTTAATTACATTAAAGAGAACTTCAGAGAAGAGAAATATGCGTTCATTTCAATTATTTCAGGGGGATTGGATAGGATAAAGACAAAAGTGTAATCTTTGGCTTTAAATTCAGCAAATAATTGATGACATTAAGACAGCAGTCTCAATTATGTGTTGCCATTTGAAATGACATTACAATGGGCTGAGGAATAAGTAGAAGGTGAGAGAACTGAAGAAGCCTGTGTAGCCTACTCTTCCGATATGTGTGATGATAAAAGAAAGAAAAAAGATGCAAATAGGATCAAGGAAAGACTTTTAGAAACATTTGAAAGAGGAGATCACATTTGGAGGCTGAAGGGAAATATCCAGTGGAGCTGAAGATCGTGTCAATGCATAAAAGCAAGGGGTAATTTCAGAGGCCAGATTGCAGAGCAGAGAGAAGGGATGGAGCTAGAGCACATGTGGAAGTAGCGAGTCTCCTCTGGAGAAAAAGAACATGGAGCAAAGAAGAGAGTAAAATCATCCAATCTGTAGGTGAATGTTATGGGAGTGGAAGTAAGAGTGGGAGGCAGCCAAAAATTCTGAAGTCTTTAAGGATGAGTAGAAATCTTATGCAGCTGAGAGTGGAGCACTCTAGGTAGAGATATTAATGTCAGCCGAACATAGAAACAAAAAGCATAACATTGGGAATGACAATTAGAAGTGGTTCAGTGTGGATGCTGATTAAGTGAGAGGTAGATGGTGCAAGAGATAACACAGGAAAGGAAAGTGAGGATCAATTATATTGAGATATTAAGGAGCATGGACTTCAGTCTCTTGTAGGTAAGTCTCTCGGTGAAGAGGTTTAGGCAAGGGAGTGGTGTGGGAGGTTATATGCTGAAGATAGATTACTCTGGCAGCTATCCTGTAGGTGTAGGGGAAATGGCAAATTTGCACGGCAGTCTAGCAAAAAGCAATGCAGGAGAGAGAGGGTGCAACAGAGTCAACACACATTTGGGGGAAAAATTCTACAAGACTTTGTGATCACTTAGGGATTTAGGAAAAATGAGCAATCAAGGAAAATTTCATTTCTCTTTTGGATGATTGGATAGAACTTGATTTCACTTACAAAGGAGTAGGAGAGTAAAGCAGATATCAGAGGGGAAAAGTGAGTTCCGTTTTGAGCATGTTGGACTGCAGGTTTTGTCTGACTGTTGGATAGAGAAGTTCAATGGGCTATTGGGTAAGTCTCAGAATTATGGAAGTGGATAAGTTCAAAGAGGAAAGTACACTAGTGGACTAAGGGTGTAACCCCCAAGAAACATCAATAATTAAGGAGAACAGATGGAGGAAGATTAGATATGGGACTGGTCAGAGAGGGGGAGGAAAATCAGGAGAATGTGTGTGTTGGGGGGGTTCCCACAATCCGATAGTATAAGAAGAGCTCCAAGACAAGGACAAAATCCACAGTAGCAAACACAGCAGTTGTGCCAAGTAAGCTAAGCTCCAAAATCCATTGGACTGAGCAAATTTAGCAAACTGAAGAACATTTTGAGTTTTAGCAGAGCACTTTCAGAGGTATAGTGAAAGTGGAAGCCAGCATACAGTGGGCTGAAAAGAAAATAAGACATAAGAAAATAACAGTGCGACAATAAGGTTAGACTGTCTTGGGGATCCTATGTATAGGAGAGGTCCACAAGAGAGTGAGGCCTAATAGCCTTTTAGCGTAGACTAGATATGTGCCACCTGGAGTGGGGAGGGGGCTCTTCAGGGAAGAACACATGCAAAGCATGAAGGCATGAAACAACTTAGTTGGCTCAGAAAACACAAGATGTTTAGCATCGTCAAGGCGTTAAAGCAAATGGAGTGTCTGGGTAGCACAAAAGACATGAGGTGGGACAGAGACAGAAGTGAGGTCAGAAGAGCCTTTCGGGCCTTACTAAGGAAAAGAAATTTTGTCCTGAGGCAATAGGGAGTCACTGAAAGATTTTAATCGTGCTGTTTGTGATTTAAACTGGCAGAATGAGGAGTGAAAAAAGGCTGGAGGCAAGGTGAGCAGAGCAGGAAGGAAGATTCGACTGTAGCACAGGAGGGAAATGACAGTATAAATTAATAGCAAAGATGGGTTGGAGTAAGAATTATCAAGAGTTGATGATTAAGTAGATGTGGAAAATGAAGCATGGAAGAAGCAGGAATCAAGAAGACCAATGTCTTTGGTTTAGTTGATTAAGGGGAAGGACAATATTACCAGTCGTGGAATGAACAGAAAGGGAGATGGTGTTTGGAAGGAGAAAAATAATGATTGCAGTTTGGAACATTTCACATTTGCGATTTCACTTAATGTCCCCATGGGGAAAAATCCAGGCAAGTTCCTGGAGCTAGCACTCCTGGTGTATTGGATAAGTCATTGAAATTTAGAGCCTGAGATGAAGGGGAACTAGGGATCATGGAGAATCTGGGCTGAAATTCACTGCATTGAGGAGATCCCTAGAGAAAAAGGATGCTTTTCTCCTGTTAGTTACCACTTTGTTAACTAGCAGCGCTTGAGTATCCTTCACACGCTTAGAGCTAGTTCTAATTTTCCCTCTTTAGAATGGAACTGGTTCTGAGAAGTAAGCCTCCGATAGGGGGTGGGATTGAATGAAATCAACTATGAGTTGGGGTAATTGAGAAACCGAGAATCAAATAGGACCTGACGGATCCTTAAAATTTCTCTTGTTATCCTCTCTATGGCTACTCAAAACAAAGGTGTAAGAATTGAATCGATGAACCTGAACCCAGAGCCTTTGGAAGTCCATAGAAACAGAGGATTAGGCAGTGCCTTGGGAGGATAGCCAGTAGAAAATAAGACCCCATTGTCACAATATGTTGCAAACAGCCTAAGATTAAAATCTACCTGCCGTGATAGGACCCAGGCAAAGCAGGTCACTCTATCCCCTGCAATTTCACTTAGCCTCTTTATGTTACTTTGTGACCCTGATATTCATATTAACCTGATTGCAATTGTACACTCATTTTGGGTATGGACAACTAGTGTCATAAATTGGCTTTTAAGCCACGTCTCTCTTTCCCCCTGGCCTTGATCCCTGTAGATTGAATTGCTTTCAAGTCAATGTGAACTCTACGGTGAATCTTCAGACAGAAGTATGATTTACTTGGAGCAAAGATATTGTGCAAGAAAGCAATCGCTTTTCCGTTTTAAACACAAAGTGTCATTTTGCTCCAGAATAACTCAAGGCAATTTCTCATGTGTTTTTTTCCAGGCACCCCTCTCTCTACACCCCCAAGTAGCATTTCCAGTGGGAATTTCAGAGGCTCTAAATAGCAGCCAAAGAATAATTTTTCATTTAGACAGATGGGAATAAAGGTTTTGAGTTATGGAGGACTAAAGAACAAGCAAGGATCATGTGGCCAAAGTAAGAATTTCCCAGGGAAATGTTTCAGGTCACTAAACAGAATGGAATTCATTCCAGGTTTAAGCTCTTTGCCTCATGCTTGTATTATCTTTGTAATTAAAAAAAAAAAAAATTATAGGAAAAGAAATCTCAACAAAGACATTGTCAGAATTTGTTAATTTGATGAAGCCAAGTTCATCTATGCTTTTACTTGCTTTACTATAAAATGTAACTTCTGTATTCAAAGAATATCATTATATTTTATATTAAGCATGACAATAAGAAATTTTACAAACTTAACTGTAATTCTGGCAAGGGCTGTCATTGCCAAATACTTTCCACTCTAACCTCATTTCCTCTTGGTTGAAATTTGTACAAATGCTTTCCCTCAAAGGGGCAGGGGTTTCTCTGCTCAGAGGTGAGATGACTTTCTAAAAAGATAATTTGAAGTCTTCTCAGTCACTTTTAAATCATAAGTCCAAAAAGCAATAACCCCTATTGAACCTTTAAAATGTCAAAATTCTTAACCTTTACACAAAGACCCATGGAATGAGAATTAATTTATTTTTCAGGAAAAATTTAAGAAATTTTAAGAATGGCTTAAAATGATATTAGAATATTAGATATAGTCATGATTGAGTAATTTTAAAGGGTTTTTAGAGATTGATACATACACATATTTAGCAAAAAATTCTGTGAAACAGATATTTTAGTGTCTGAAAATTTTGTTGAAGTTAAGAAGAAAAATACTAAATCAGGCTACAACTTTTATTATATTATTTTATACATGGGCAGAGATTCGCAAGTCAAATCATTTTACAAACTTTGCCCTGAAACCAGATGTCTCCTACTTCACTTTTATTGTGCATACTGTTCCCCCAAAGTAACTACCGACAATTCTTTAGCAGTTTATTCTGGTATCCACCTGCATAATTCTAAATAAACTTTTCCTGTTACCTCTTCATTTATAATTCCGAGGCATTATCTATTAACTTTCTTTTGGAAAACAAGAAACCTTCAAGCATCCCCCATGTCCTGCATATGAAATGATACTTATATGAAACTTATATGATACTTTTATGATGATTATTAAGCATGATTTACTTTGTTTTTCCTGCAGCTAATAATTGTATCTTTTTTATTTGCTTTCATGACTTTCTGTCATTATCATTTATGCTTTCTAAGCTCTCCAAGTGAATTAAAAAGATCCTGATTGCTCTTTATCACATGGTCAAGCCTTTCAGGGAATGAGCAATTCAATTGTTTTTCTTTTTTCCTTGCAACGTCTTCCTGGAGTCCTCTGTCCAATCTGGAAGTTGTGCTCTATGCCTGCTCCTCAGTTTCTGTCCTGCAATTTCATTTATTCTGGGTCCTTGTACATCTGGTGTCTTTCTCTTCTTGTTCTGCTTCTCTGTTTTAATGGAATACATCCTCTAATACAGTGCTGCACAGAGTGGGGTCCACAAACCATTCCTGATCCACAGACGATCATTATTCATGACAACATAAGAACAGAAATCAATAGGGGGCATTTAAAAGCTTTTATAATAATTTGGTATTGCTACTGCATCCACACATTTGATCCAGCTGTAGACCAGTTCAGGTATCATTGAACTAGCATGGTAAGGCACATAATTGACAGGTGCAGTAGGACCGCATCACACAGGGTGATATTCCAAGGTTAGTCAATGGTACCCCAAAAGTGTATCAAATCTGAAAAGCATGTGAGCATTGATTTTAATTTGTTACTTTACAATGATTTTAATTTTAATATGCTCTTTCTAAAAATACAGCTTATCACTTAAATAAGGGTGCTATAATTTATATTATTTATTATCAACCCTAACCTGCTGATGGTGAAGTAAGGTTTACTGGACTTTTTGTCAAGAAGAGCAATAGCTTTTCTGAATGTGGCAGTTAACAGGGAAGGGATTCCAAAGAAATGAAGATCAAAAGAGTTCATGCTAGTTTACTTACAAGTCTGTACTGAGTTTGTTCTTTTTAAATTATAACTGATGGTGATATGCAAAAACCACACTCTGCTATTTACACAGATATACTGGCTAATGAAATAATGAAGCCCTCAACAATTAAACACCATTTACATATAAAAGTATAAAGAAATATATTTAAAACTAAACGTTGAGTGAAGAAGGTAAAGAAGGCAGATGGAGGGGCACCTTACGATTATACCACAGCTCCACTAACTCAGGAACTGGCATGTATGTAGCATAAAAGCCCAACTCAGAACAAATCAAGTTAGAAAGTATTTTTTATTGCAAGCTGACAAATGCTCATATGTTGCTAATGTGGTAGTTCTTTCCGAATATGTGAAATTTGACTCTGATGGTACTCTAAGGGAAAGGTTTTCATTGCAAAAGGATGCAACCAGCTCTGAACTCTAGAATATAAACTATACAATATTACACTGTCTATTAATGTGCCTATCAATGAAAGATCATTCTTTATGAAGAAATTCTTACTACAAAAAAGAATGTCAGCTACACTATACAGCATCAATTATGTAAAGCATGCATTAAATTTCAGCTTACCCTACTAACTATGGGGTAACATGGAAACCAATCACAGCCTCTGTGCTTGCTCAGCTACAATGGTTTTCAACCGAGAAGTTCTGTCTAGATTGATTGAACTAGGAAGTGAACTTGGTTTTCCTGTAAAATGAGAAAATGCTTGAAACTCAAATTTCTAAAATATAAATTGGATAGTCAGATCTGCTTATTTGTTTGATACATTGATATTTTTAATTACTTTAATACTCTCACATGCTTACTATGGCAGACCACCTTGGAGAATATTTGCGATTGCTATGCGTTATTTCATAACTAACACAAGTATCAGTGAAGTAGGGGATAACCTTGAGATTGCGCATCTGGGAAAAGTTACCACTGAACACCTCACAAACTTGGTAAAACATTTTCATTTTACATTAAAGAATTCATACAATAGGATATTCATGGATCTGGATCCTTTCACTGAAAGATAATTTAAACTTAAAGCTTTACAGGATAGATTGCTGGAACTATCTATTGGTGAAAAAATTGAAGATGAATGCTGAAAATATAGCATCATTTGCTTCATTCGAAATAAAGCATACAGCTGAATATCCTGGGCATGCCGAAATTACTCTGAAATCTCTTCTCTTTCTGTTACATATTTTGGGAGACTAGTTTTTTCTATCACAGATGCTATCAAATTAAAAGATAGAAATATATTGTTTTCCTGGAGTGTCATTGTCACCAATCCAACCTCCAGTGGATAAATTAACAAGCAAAAAATCAGCACATTTCAGACATTAAAACAGTAAATACTAATATAAACTTTTTTTTAAACTACGCATATATGCGTTTAAAATAGGGAATCACTATTTCCATATAATATGTTGTTTAGTTACTAATGTGTAATAAAGACTTGATTTTAATCATCTCTACACTCACTTTCGATGATAAACATGTACAGATTTTGTAATTCTTTTTTCCTTAGGTTTGTTCAGATCATATTTATTGAAAAGTAATTTGTCTGTTGAATCTAATAAACATATGGTCTACACAGGTATTTCATTTTTGTGAGTAATTCACTTTTAAGTGTATTTCACAAAGGAATTTGCCCGTGAAGCACTGTCTCAGTAACTTTGGAGGAAGCGGGGAAGGTGCATAGCTCTATTGGGAGGAGAGAGGGATGGCAGGAGAGGGGTCACGTGGGATTGGTGAAATTTTGGAGACCTTGCAGGTCTGAAAATATCTCTATTCTACTCTCAGGTCTTCTTGATACTGTGCCTAGGGATAGAATTCCAGGACAGAATAATTCTCCTTCAGGAATTTGAACTGGTTTATTTATTTATCTTTTTATTTCCAATGCTACTTTGAAGAAATTTAAAGTTTACATGTGATTCTGAGCTTATATATGCCCCTGGTTTTCTTTCTTCCTTCCTTTCTTTCTTTCTTTCTTTCTTGCTTGCTTGCTTGCTTTCTTCCTTGCTTGCTTTCTTGCTTTCCTTGTAAATATTTAGAATCTTCTCTATCACTGGTATTCTGAAATTTCACAATGATATGCATTAGAGTGGGCTTCTATTCTTTCCTTGTACAAGTCAATCCGTGGATCTTTTCAATCCAGAAATGAATGTTCTTCATTTTTGGTTTTTATTTGCCTGTTTAAATCTTTTCCATTGCAATTCTCCCCATACATGTCTGCTGATCTTTGGCTATTCAGTCATATTTGAGAGTTAAAGACTTTTTAAAAGCTGATTAAATGGTTAAAAAATCTCAGCGTACTAGGAACACAATGGAACTTCTTAAATCTGATAAAGAATATCTATTAAAAACCTGAGCAAACAGCACTCTCATTAATAAAATATTGCAAACGTTCCCCTTGACATTGAGAAACAGACGAGGACATCCATTGTCACTACTTATATCCAAAATGTACTGCAGGTCCTAGGCAGTACAAAAAGGCAAGAATTAGAAACAAAAGTCATAAGGGTTGGAAGTGAAGAAATAAGACTATGCTATTCATATATGACATGAAGATGTACATTAAAAAATCCAAAAGAATCTCCAAACAAACTATAGAATTAGTAAGTATAATTACCAGTGTACTGGATGCAAGTTTCTGTATTAAAAAACTCAATTATCTCTATATACCAGGAGCAAATAATAAAAAGTGAAATTTAAAATAAAAATCTGGTGGTTACCAGAGGGGACGTGGGGAGGGAGGAGAGGAAAAGGGGTGATGAGGCACATGTGTGTGGTGATGGATGGTAATTAGTCTTTGGGTTGTGAACATGATGTAATCCACACAGGAATCAAAATATAACGATGTACACATGAAATTTACAAACCAATGTTACCGCAGTAAAAAAAAAAAAAAGAAAAAGGGAAAAGAAAGAAAAAAATAAAATAAAATAAAAATCATATTTACCAAAGCATTTTTTTAAAAGAATACATAGGAATAAATCTAAGGAAAGATACGTAAGATCTCCTCACTGGAAACTCTAAAATATTATTGTGAGTAATTAAAGAAGACCTAGATCAATGAAATAAAATCCCATATTCTTGGATTGGTAAACTGAGTATTGTGAAGGTCCAAATATAGCTAAGGCAATGCGGGTAAAGTACAAATCCAGTAGACAAACACTACTAGGTGTCAAGGGCTGCTTAAAAGCCATGTGATGTTGATACAGGGATAGACAAAGGAATAGGACAGAATAGAGTCCCAAGACAGACTTGTGGACATAAATCACCTGACTTATTACAAAGGTGGCACTGCAGAACAGTGGGAGAGGGGACTTCATTGATTAAAAAATGGTGATGAGCTAGTTGGATGTTCCTATTGAGGCAAACAAATAAATCTTTACCCTGTCCCTCATACACAAACAAAAGTGAAATTACAAATTCCTTACAAAAACATAATGAGTATAAATTGAAAGTCCTAAAATCAACTTAATCTTACATATAGTTGAAAACACTTTCACATATTACTTCATTGGATTTTTATGATACCCAGTGAGATGTGCGTGATAGATATTATTATCTCTGTTTTACAAGTGAGGGAACTAAATTTTGAAGAAGTTAAGGCATTTGCTACAATTACACAGTCATTAAATGAATGCAGAAGGGTGTCACCCAGTCCAACACCAATAAGATTAAAGAAAATGGAAAATCAGCAGGTTCATGTAATTTGCCTAAGTTTTACACTCTGCTTCAATTTACTCCTTTGTAATAGGTTAGTAGGGTTATTACAAGAAATAAGTAATATCTACTATAACGCCCACCATTTAGTAGGCACTCAATAAATATCCATCTCTCATCTTGGCCTAGCCCGAAGTCCACTGGCCACTCAGGAGTGTAGACAGGACTGGAATGACTGTCTAGTGCAGTGCAACATTCCCTGCTGTCTCTGATAAATGAGACTGATAAGGCTCAAGAAACTATTATTAGTGGAATTGGCCACCTGTGCAATGTGAAATTCATCACTTATCAAACAGCAAAATGGAAATTTTTAGAAAGTGACAGGATATTTTATAAAACCAAAGCTTCCAATTTTCAACACATTTCACAAAGTATTTTCTTTCTGTGTCTTCATTTCCTTGTATGTGAGTCTATTTTTTTTTCTGTGTCCTTTGTCAGTCAGTCTTGTTCTGGCTTAGACTTCAGAGCCTCTCAGCTTCCTCTCTTGACCTCCTAGTGACAGCGTCATCATTGTTCCTGAGACTGTGATTAGGACTCGTGATGGTTGCATGACAAACCTTCCCAGGGGAGGACGCTTACTTGTTCCAGAGCATTTGTTTTACTTCAGTGAACATGACCAAGAATGACTTCAGGACAGAACTGACCATTACCTGAAAGTGTTGGGTTTTTTTCTAACAGGAAAAAAAAAAAACTGGAAAGCTTTTTCCCTTAAATAATCATTAAGTTAATATTTTAAAGCTAATGCATGAAATCTTCTGTTTACAGATAAGTCAAGGGCATTTGCTGAAGATGTACAGACCATAAAATCTTAACATTTAAAGACTGGGAATGATTTTAAGAACTCTCTAGTTCAAGGTTGCAAACTCAAATGCCAGTGGGAGCCAAACAAGTGACATGAGTGAAGCTGCCTGTGTTACAATGACAGCCTGCCTTCTGGAGCTGGTGGGGACGGCAGCATAATACCCAGTGTTGCCTTGTTCCTATTAACAGAAATCCTATTTTATTCAGAATGGCTCTTTGCTCTGTTAAAATACTCATCCTTGTAGAATCTCTTGCAGCTCATGGTGGTCACATGACAGTCGTAGCAATGAGATATAAGCAGCAGTCTACAGGGTAGAACCACTCAGAAAACTGGTTTTTCCAGACAGGAAGGACAGCCCCAGCAGGCACAAGACTTTTACCATTTCCCTTTCTTTCTGTCTAGAACATAGTTGTGATGCCTGGAAATACAGCAGCTATCTTGTGGCCATGGACACAAAAGTCACATACTAGTGATAATGATGCCAGAACAAACTCAGTCAACAAATGTATTTTGAGTATTACTGTGTGGCAAGCACTGAGGAGAAGCAAGGCTCTATTTTCATGGACTTTAAAATTCTAAGGGGGAGTGAGAAACAGTAAGGATTCCAGGAACTAGTGAGTTCTACGAAGAACAAAATGACAACTAGGTAAGAGGATAGAAATGGACGTGAGTTTGATATTAATTTAGATACGGTAGTTGGCAAAGGCCTCTCTGCTGGGGTGATGTTTGAAGCAGAGACTCTTTATAAGATGTAACTGGAAGATCCACAGGGCTGTATGACTGCCAACTCAGGAAACAAGGGGTCTATGGCTCCCTATGTTTGAGAAATCCTGAAAAAAATACCCTCTTCTTGGTGAGTCATATCATACACTAGTATTTTAAAGATTCTAAGTAATCCCGAGGTAAATAAACATATTTAACTTTGTTTAATCCGGAACTCTCCAGATTCATTTGACTTGGAATCCTTTGTTGGAGTTAAGCCTATCAACCGCCTCTGGAAAAGTTCCAAATCATAGTCTTGGGAAAGGCTGGCTATAATTGCCCAGGGCCGGAAACAATGAACTATTACTGAGGTCTCTCGGGAATTAACTGTAACTGACCCGCTTGCTTTTTAAGTTCTCATAAATAAACACTTTTATTCAAATAAAGTTAGAGTCCCAGATCATGATGTTCTGTTGTTTAGCAAGCAAAAATAAGCAAAGAAAGAAGAAAAAAATTATAAATAAGGACTAGTGATACTGAAAAAAAGTAAGAATTGTAGGGAGTTTACCACGATAAAAAAAAAATTTTAAATCCAACATTTTAGGGAGAATAATGTTCTTGCTTATTTGTTATCAAATACCCTATTTTCTTTTCCTGCACTGTATTTCCCATGTTTCAATTTCAAGGCATTTATCCTGTGTTCACCTCTCTCTCTGTTACTATGCCGTGTGTTGCACAAAGACGGAGACTGAATCTTGTTTAACTTTCAATCCTAAATGTCTAGAGTGGGACATGGCACACGTTAGGTGCTGGGTTAATAAACAAGTTCCTTTCAGAATGAACATTTTGCTGCTGTGCTCAGTAGCTTCACATTTGAGCTCATTGCTTAAAACTAGTCCAGAGGATAGACTCATTGAAAGCTTTGCATCTTCTTCTTTGTCAATGCTAAGCTTCCTTTCCCTGCCATCAAAGCAGCTTCAAAATTGCCACACAATCTGAGTCTACTACATCCATTCAATCAAAAAAAAATTTTAACATGCTAACAGTTGCTTGAGCTGTGCAACAAGATGGATAAACAAGCCAAATTTTAGGAGGCTTTGCAGAGAACACATCTGATGTTCATCTCTGATTGTATCTTAGAACTCAGGAAAGATTTTAAAAGCAGCAGTAACTGCATTCCTCCCCAAACCAATTAACTCACCTTTTTTTGTGAATCAATCATGGGCTCCTTTTTTTCACTTCCCAAATGATTCTAAGATGCCACAAGTGTTAGGAACCATTTTTGTTGAGCAAAGTAATCAAAAGCTTTAGGGACTCTGAGTGCAAGCGATAAAATGAAGAGGAGATACTCACAGGTAGAATGTTCTACATAATGTACAAATGAACATATACCAGGTGGGAGGATGTGTTAGCCTGGCCACAGTGTGTTCACGTCAAACAATAGCACCATCTTTATTCGAGAGAACTTTCTATACCAGTCAGCTGACTGACTCTGGAAATGCCTTCATCCTTTTGGAAAAAAATTGTCCCAAGATCCTTATGAATGTAAAATGCCAATGGTGCTACTCACTTATTATATTAAAGACAAGATTTAAAGAAGGTGAGCTTGCAGGATATTATGATGCTGCTCCGAAAGTCATCTAAAACACTTTGTGTCCCAAGGAAAAGGAAAAAGGAAAAACTTCTCGAAGTGTAAAAGCTATTGTTCCTTTTGTTCACGACTTGTGCACTCAGATACACACACACACATACTTATTCAAACAGCAGTATATCTGTTAGTTGAAGGTGCCTCACTAGAACTCTAGGTGACAATTCATGAACATTTTGGAGCAGAGATCATGCATTAGTCAAATATATATATATATCTTTATATATATACACATATATGTATCTTTGACTGATATATATATACATAAACACCTTTCCCCCTTTTTTTCAAATGCCACCTATGACTTCCTAGAGATTAGTCACTTTGTATATTGGTTTTCATATTCTAATTCATTTTTTCTTTTATTCATCTGGAAAATAGGATATCACTAATAGATAATTAGTGATGCCAAGGAAGCAAGATCTAGCAGTGCAATGTGATTGAGGTAAAGAATAAAGAAAATATCCTTAATATGGTTTGAAAGAATAATATATTTAGTTATTATCCCGGAAATCTTTCAAAAAGCCAGGGGAATCAGTCACTTTTACTCTTTTACAAAATAATGTAAGCATAAAAAACTTGTTCTGTCCCCTTATGTATTTATTCAAGTCTATATAAGTTTTCCTTATATATTACTTAATGTTGACATATAACACTCCCTTTTACCAGACAGTCTCTATGTTAGAAAGAATAATGGGGATCTGCTATGTGCCTTATTTCAATTTTGAAGCGGAGTGTTAGATTTTGCTAACTCTAAATCCACGAGCTCCTGTCCAGAGCTCAGCTGCTGCAATTAGTAGCTCAGCTGATAATCCACTGCCAATCATCCGTTCTTGCCTACTCAACACCACCGTCACAATTTGCCCCTTACTTAACCACAGTTCACTGATGCAGACAAGAGAGGTTTTCTCTCATTTCTTAAAGAATGTTTTATGCAAAATACTCCCCAAAGGCACTCTCTTTGATTTCTACATACATCAATCAATCCTGAATGCCTATTGAACATATAGAGTAGACTTCCATTAGCCTTAAATGATTCTATTTCGTATATGATATACTCAAGTAGACTGTAAATTCTTCTAGGGTAGCAAGCACATCTTAAGTAATGACCATCCATCATTGATGGGTTAAACGTACAGGAAAGTTTTGCGTACTGTAGGAAGAACTTTTCCTTTCTTAACCATTTGAAAATAAGTTGCCACCAACGTCACCCCTAAATTCTTTATTGTTATATTCTACAAATAAGGACATTCTTCCTCACAGCCACAATGCTACCATCAAAACCAAGGAAATTCACACAAATATATTATTTCTGTCTAGTTTTCAGACCCCCATTCAGGTTTTCGGAATAATCTAATAGTGACTTTTATAGCAAAAAAATCTAGTTCAGAATTACACATTGCAATTAATTGACATATCTCTCCAATCTCCCTTCAGTTTGGAATAGTTTTTCAGTCTTTCCTTGCCGTTCATAACCTTGACACTGTTAAAGATTATAGACCAGTTATTTTGTAGACTGTACCTAAAATTTAGGCTCTTTTAATGTTTTCTCATAATTAGATTCATGCTATGCATTCTGTCAGTAATACTGCAGAAATGATGCTGTGTTCCTTACATTGCATCATATCAATAATTTAGATTTGTTCCTTTACTGATAATGTTCACTTTGATCACTTGAGTAAAGTGGTACTTTTCAGGCTCCCTTTTGGTGTGAGAACCTGTTAAAAAGGACATAAAATTGTATTGAAAAAAAGATTTGGACAATTAAAATTCACCAAGCAAAAACGTATAAGTCCACAAAAAGCACTCTAATTTAGGTCATACCTTAACTAAAAATAATATCAATGATATTTTGCATATAAACAGTAATGAACAACATTGTTTAGTGTGTATCCATTCATCATCGATACCTGAGATTTCTTCATGGATTAATAGAGAGACCTTGCTAGCAATGGTGATGATGATGGTAGTAGGGATAAAGGGAGCAAGAGGAATTGGACTATACTCAGGAGTAAAAGTCCTGTAGGCCCACTCTCAATGTTTCCTCATTCAATTCCACAAGTTCAATTTGAAATGGTGGCTTTAGGAAACTTATAACCTATCAAGTATGTGCTTTGGTCACAAAAGGTGTCAGATGCCACTCATGGTATCTTGCTACATGTCTTGACACTTAAGCATCAAGCTACATGTTCCCCTCTGAAATGCCTCTTTTCACTTCTTTTTAGGTTGTAACAATTTAAGCTTCTTATAAAGGTAAGTTATAGTTTGTTTATGCATTTGCAGTAAATATTATTAATCAGCTCTACACCTGACTTATTTAGAAAGCCTTATCATGCTCCAATATGTCCTTCAAAATGCTAGCCTCTTGCTTTTGCAATGCAGCAGGTCTATGGTCCCCTAAGTTGAGTCGTTTGGGCCCCCTTGGAAGCTGCTTTCTCTCACTCAACATCAGCAGTAGAATTCTGTCTCCTGTAGCAAAGAGAGAAGAAAGGAAGATATTGCAGAGTTTAACTTGTGTGTATATTAATATGTATCAAGTTATTGTTGATTAACATATCAAATATATATTAATATATATCAAATAATATTAATTTGTATCTAATGACGATCATTAGACTAGTAAAGTTATATTCCCTTCTCACATTTTACACCATAATAAATCTAAATGGATTAAAGATTTACATATGAAAATGAAACCACCAGTTTACAAAGAGAAGTATAAGTGAATATAAGAATAGGAAAGGTCCCACTAACCATGACAGACACAGAAGAAAGATGGATAAATCTGACTCCACAAAAATAAAAATTTCTCTATGAAGAAACGCATTATAAATAAAATCAAAGGACAATATGGGAAATTATTTGCCATTTGTTTGAAAAACAAAGGTCTAATAACCTTAACATGTAGATATACCTTTAGAAATCAATTTGTAAAAAAAACAAACTCAGATTGGAAAGAAAAATGGCCTAAAGACATAAACATACAATCCACACACGAAAGCACAAGTAACCCATAAACAAAAGGCAAAATTTCACACTTATCAGTAATTAAATATAAATATAAATATAGCTAAATGCAATTTAAAGAATAATTCTGGCCCTTCAGATTGCCAATGAAGAAAAAAATAAAATATTCACAATTTTGCCTCATTTTTTTCTCATCATTACATCTCTTTCTTGTTGTTCTTTTCTAATGAATGAGTAGGCTCTTGGAAGATAATGTGAAGTAGTGATGGTGATAGTGGCATCCATGTCTCGTTCCTTATTTTGATGGGAATCCTTCTAGTGTGATGCAAGTCATTTGTTGAATTTGCTTATTCCCATCTGATTAAGAAAATACACGACTGTTCCAAACAGTTTTCAAGAGGAATGGTATGAAATTTTATCAAATGTCTTTAAAATCTATTGAATGTGTTGCATGTTTTTCTTCTTTAACCTATCAATATGACAAGTTATATAAGTAGATAAGCAGATTTCCTAACATTAAAACATATTTGCATTCTTGAATGAACTTTACATAGTCATGTTTTATGCTTTTTAATGATATGCTGTTATTACAAGTGCTATAGTTGTTAATCATAAAATACATGTTCTTTGCTTTGTTTCCTTTCTATAGCACTGTTAAATGCTCAGGACATTGAACGGAATTCTCAAATGATTTTTTGATGAGACTGGTAATGAAGCTGTTGAAGCATTGAAAAATTTTCCCTGTTAAGACCCTAAATTGGCAGTAACATAGCATTTTGTTCTATCAGAAGTTCCTATAAGTCTTGGTTCATTCCTTTACTCTCTGACCACATATTTCAGATGGAGTCTCCACAGCACAAATTAATGATCTATTTAGGATAAAAGGAGATATCCTGGATTAAGATGTACTATTCAAATGATACTGATGTGTTCCTTCCAAATTATCTTGCTAGCTGCCAGCAATAAATTTAAAGGAGAATACCTTAGTGTCAGTACTCCATACTGGCATATAAAAATATTTTTATAAACTACTCTGAACGACAAAGGAAAGAAAATTGGCAAACAACCAAGTTATTGTGTTCCAGAGCCAGGAATGTTATTCTGGAATATTTCCACTGCGGTTTTCACTTCAGAGTAATTTGTATAATTTGGAAAGCAGGCTATAAAACTCTATGTGGGGATAGGTTATCCAAGGTGACTCCTCTGTCAAATGAGAAGCAATAGTAACAATCTTAGACTCATGAGAGGTCATACGAGTTACTAAAGCTAATAAGGAAAACAGAATATTTTTTTCATATTTATCTGTGTGTGTATTACATGTATCTATGTATATTACATGTATGTATTATGATATATTATTCAGTGGATACAAAGATATTTTATTTACTTATGCTTAAAATACCCAACAATTAATATGCTAATGGTGTGGGTGAAGAATAAATAACAAGTCAGCCTCACCCAAAAAGTTTGTTTTAGTAGAAGCATTAACACTTCATATTCTGATATTGCTGTGAAAAAGCTTTGCCTGCAAAAGACAGAACAGAGTGAACAGTTTAAATAAGAGATGATGTTTTAAATTAAGAAATTCACAACTGTGTCAATCCAAGACTGTCATTTGTCACCCTACCTTCTCGGGACACAGCAGTTTGTTATTGGATGTGAAATGTCCTTATTTATATAATCATGTGTCTTAGCCACAATCTGAAGGTTGAGGTGAGGTTACAATGTGGGTAGAAAACTGTAAACAAGTTAGGTGAAAATAAGTGAGGGCTTCTGCCAAAACTGCTTTAAGAAAGTTTTTGTCTTGAGTTTGTCTGTGTTCAGTGTTTCTTTCCTCCTCCTGTGCTCTCTTACCTCTTTATCGGCATCCCTCTTCATCACCACCTGCACTTCAGGTAGTTAAATCCATCCCCCAACCTCTTTTTGCCTTAGCAAACCCTTCTCCCAGATTCTTCATTTGGAAAGTGAAGATGGGATTCCATCTTGATGAAGCTACACCCTATGTGAGCAAATCTGGGCCAGGCAACACTTTAAGGTGATATTAACCATATTCACACTCTGCAACAACCATGGTGCCACCTCTGCAAAGTGAATACATTGTTTTCTTGACAAACCACAAAAAAGATGCTCTTGCATTTTAAGAGGATTTAAAACTATAAATTAGAAAGATATAACTCAAGTGGAGGAAATAGGGTGTTAACCCAGCATGTGGACATCATTCTGAGTAGTCAGAGGTGGAGAGAGTTTGAGGAAGGGGTCCAGGAATCAGATCCTTCTAGAATTCTTTAAAATCCATCACATGTAGATGACTTTACCAGGCTATTTTCAAAAGTTTGTATCTACAGGTTTCTTTATTCTATTTCATTTTTACAAGTGTGATAAAGATATAAGTCTCTCAAGAACAAAATAATAACCATAACTCAAGGTAAATCTTCAAAAGTGATAGGAATTTTCTCCATTTTACAAGTAGAAGCATTGTAGCAAGGGCTACACGTCTGAATATCCCAGAAACAAATGACCTACTCAGGGGTAAAATGAGAAGGCTAATATATTTTTGTTGCTTTATTTTACAGGGAAAGAGGACAAGATATTTCACATCACTTCTTTTTTGTAATTTCATCAAGGAACAATTACATTTTTCTGCCATCTTGGCAATTTTACCACTCTGGGGAAAATTGAAAGACATAACACAAGATGATGTCTTGAAATCATAAAATCAAGATATTCCAGGCCAAAAAGGAATAATATTCCATCTTTTTTTCTCCCCAATGAAAGTGGAAGCAAATGTTCCTATCAGAAACTATTGACAAGTACAAAATATAAAATGGGGAAGGGGGTCTTTGTAAAGAGAGAGTAGACTCAAACCAGCATGAGAAGAGGGCATTTTAAGGGGTTTAGGCCACTTATATGGGGGCTATGAGCAGAGTTTGCAAAGATTCCTTAAAACCACCTTTAAGAAAAGTTGATTGGCAGTCCAGATGAATGATCATGAGAAAAATCAGGATGAAGCTGAAAACATTGTAAACTACATAAAATCAAATTAAGAATTCCAAATATTTCCAAATATAATTATTACCCAAACAATACATTATTCATAAATTGATATTTGGGACTGTACCACAAATAAATTTGATGTTTCATTTGAAACCATAGGGTATTCCTATAGCATTCATCTTAATTCCCGGTCTGTCTTCCAACTCCATTTTCAATTTGCATCTTTGTTCAATCAACCTGACGTTTACGTGATTTGTCCTTCCAAATGTAAGTACAAACATCTCTGACTGGCTTAAGAATGACAAGAGGCAAGGAAATCAATCCATTTCGGGATCCCTGACTAAAATGTCATTTTTGTGGCATTCTTCATTAAAGAGCTTTTAGGGAGAAGTACGGTCCTCAGCACACTGATCTCCGCCCATGGAATTCTTCAGGAATGAGATTTGGCAATTCGAGAATACTGCCACACTACCTACTGTTCCCCTGAGATCATAAAGAAAAAGAGATTTCACTTTTGGGTAAGAGAAACCAAGAATAAACTTCTCTACCTTTCTATTACTAAGGGTTAATTATCACATTTTAGAGGATATGATTGCTATTCAATGGTGAAATTGCAAGAAGAGAGTGTGAAAAGAAACAGGAGCAATCCTAAATAAGTAGGCAGAGGATGTTTATGAAGGATATTCCAGCCTAAAACAAAGCAGTTTCTAAAAATGTTAAATATGTGCTTAAACCATGAGAAGGTTGAGAGAGCGTCTTCAGATGGAGACTGCGGCAGAGAAGGGTGCTGGACAGAATGGCAGAACAGAGTTGATTTTTTTTCACTTTCCTTTTTTCCATCTCATTTCATTTTGTATGACAATTCAGAGTTTCCCCTTATCATGCACGCTCAAGAGGAATTTTCTCAAACAGTCTGTCTGTTTTGAATGTGATATTCTTAGAACTAAGTAGGTTCCTAGAGCTAAGTGTGAGGCTGTGCTGTAGAATGGAAGGGAACTTAGCAAAGGATGCATCGCTTTGAGATAGAATTTATGGTTCAAGAGAATGGGTCCACTTTCTTCTCCATTTTCTCCTCCGTATTATGAAATCAAACAAGGATTGTAGCAAGATTTTTTTTCTTTCCTTACCGTAAATGTCAGCTGACAGTGTCAAAGAAATTAATTTCTACATCGTGTCATCCAACATAGTTAATCCAGTGGGTTCAGGAACTAGACAGATCTAGAGAATCTAACTTTCACTCTTTATCAGCTGTGTGACATCGGACAAAAGACTCAACATCTCAGTGCCACAGCATCTCCTCTGTAGAATGACAAGAATAATAGCACTTGTCTCATACGGCTGTGCTGAGCGCTAAGAAAAATGACTTGTAGACAAGTGCTTGGCACTAAACTTGGCGTACCTTAAGTGACCAATAAATGTGAGTTACTGTTATTATTGTTATTATAATTATGGAATTTATGTGTGATTTTGATTATTAGAGTCAGAAACTGAGAAATATTTTCCCAAATCTCAATACCCTATTATTTTATGGCTTGCCTTTTTCAAGGAACTGAGAATATTTCATCAATAGAAATTCCTTAATCCCAAGTGATTTTTATTTAATCATGAGATATGAATTTGTTTTTCTGCAGAGGAATATAATTAAAATTCACTTTATAAATATATTTTTTCGTTCAGGGTTTAATAAAAACCTTCCTGGTGTTATACATCTCACCTCAGAATTTCAAGTTCCAACTTGCACAAACCAATCAAAAAGCAATTAACATAAAGAGCCAATCAACAATATGAACTAAAATTAACCATATATCACCCAGTTATAGGTGAGTGAAAGACGATTTAATCTAAAGAAGACTTACATCTCTTTTTATCATTCTGCTATAAGATAGAGCAGTTACAATCAAATTTAGGGTGCCAGCTCTGTAAAACCCTCATCTTTAAAAAGAAAATTATTGTTGAAGATCTAAAGTCCATACATTTTTAATATACCAGCTCTGGATTGCTAGAATCTTTTCAAATTATTTTCCCCAGGATTTTCATTAAGAGCTTTGATATAACTGAGATGCACATCTCAATTTTTTTTTTCTTGTCTGGGACAGAAGAAACACACTAAATGTTTATTAAAGGAACAAGTAAGTGGATGAGTGAATGAATGAATACTCTCTCAAGTGTTCAAAGTCTCTTGAAGTCTCAAAATTGTTGACTTCTTGGAGCCAGCCCTGTGGCAAAGTGGTTAAGTTCAGCCTACTTCTCTTTGGTGGCCCATGTTCACAGGCTGGGATCCAGGGCATGGACCTACACCACTCATCAGGCATGTTGTGGCGGTGACCCACATACAAAACACAGGAAGATTGGCACAGGTGTTAGCTCAAGACTAATCTTCCTCAAGGAAAAAAAGAGGGAGATTGGCAACAGATGTTAGCTCAGGGGGAATCTTCCTCATACACATACGCAAAATTCATTGACTTTTTGCCTCTTGACCCAGTGGCCCCAGAGACATAAAGAAATTTCCATGCTCAAGAAGAAAGAAATGGAGTAATTTTTTAAATTTTTCATTTATTTAATAACCTACTCAGTCCATCATTGCATGTGCTCATCAAGAACATAGCCATTCTCTGTAACCACACTTGTCCAATCTGTTAGTCATCCCCCCCGTCCTGCTCTCCTCAAGCCCAACTGTGTTACCTCTATTTTCTTCATCTCTCTCAAGGGGGCACTTTTTGGCTCAGCCTTCTGCTTTACCAACTTGAAACACCCAGTGCTCTCATTTTCTAATTACCAGATCTGGAATGCCTCAAAAAGTCTAAACAGCAGCCCAAAAGTTCCACACAAGAGAAGTATACAATTTCATTATTCAGAAGTGAATAGCTATTAATAGAATTTAACATAAGGTAAATGGCAGTATGTATGGGGGTGGGGGATGGGTTATAACACTGCCAGCATTTCTCAGTATATCTTTTCAGCATTTAAATATAGGTTATTCAATATTCTTCACTTATACATAGATTCCATCTCTTAGCTAATTATTATTATTATCTATGTTTTATTTTCTCATTTAGATAAAGGGTAGGATCCCAAGGCTTATATTTCTTTTAATAATAATTGAAAGGGCTGGGTCTTGGTACTTCACCCTTGGTGCTCTCTAGAGCTCCCCAACACAAAGGAAAAAATGGTCAAGTGGAAAATGAAGTCTGTTTTAGTGATTGTTACTGAGCACTCAATACCTCTCCTCATGTAGGACTTCCCTGGAAGGTCCTGCTCTATCAAGGGACTCAGGCTGAATTTCAAAGGGCTGTTTCTTTCACTCTCTCTATGAATTCAGAATAACTGGCCTGTGGATGAGGCTCTTAGTCCATTTACACAGCTAGTCACTGGATAAGGATGCCTGGCCATGCCATGCCCCTATTTCAGGGAGGGAAGGAAGCAGGGGCACCTACTGCTTGAATGCTGGAAGCAACAAGAGGCTCACTCAGCATAGCTCTTGGTATTACAGCATGGTAATCCTTCCACAAACCTGGGGTTTGGCCAATAAGTTTCTCCATGGCAAATGGCCAGGTGGGATAGAAGTCTCCTTCCCATCCAGCCCACAATTATTAAGTGCATACTAAGTGCCACATACTGTTCTAAGCAACTTACCAGCCTTACTTCATAAGAAGGTCTTACTCCATAAGAACCCTAAGAGATAAATAGTACTATTATGACCTTTTTACAGATGCAGAAGCTGAGGCTTGGGGGAGTTAACTTCAGTAAGATCACATAGCTAATAATGCTCAGAACTGGAGTTCTCATCTAAGTCTGGCTGACTGTGTTTCTAAACATTATGATACATTCCCTGTTTGGTAAATGATTGTCAAGAGAATATGTTTCATGTGAATTCATTTTGAAAATTTCCACTGTGTCCACCCTGGCAAACGCACTACTTTATTTCATCATTCAACAGATACATTTATTAAGGGCCTCCTATTTGCCAATTACCATGTGAGGCCCTGGGGACTCAAGACTGAGCAAGGGAGAAAAAAGCCCTGTTCTCATAGAAGCATTCAGACAAGAAGACAGGAGAATCAATCAAATAAAACAATAGTGTCTAATAATAGTTTCCCCTATACTGGAAAAGCACGAGTGTCATCCAGGCGCTTAGCAGCAGTCTCCGTGTCCGTCCACAATGTTTGGAATTTATCCTTCTTATGGTTCATAGAACACTGTTTTTTTAAACACTTGAGTAACCATGCTAGAAGCTAAGATGATATTTAGAGAGTCTCTTCTCTAAAAAAACCAAAACTTGGTTGACAAAAGAGAAGCATGGGATGACAGCATTATAACAGAAATAATAAAGAGGAAAAAAGAAACAGTTATGTGAGCAGACAAAGGAGAGCCCTTGATTCAACAGATGGCAATTGAAGGCTCTTCCTGAAGACCAACTTCTAGATTTCACACATTCCCCAGGGAAACTGTCTTTAGTAGGAATGGGGATCAGGAGACTTATTTTTTATTCCTACTTTGGCCAAGACCTTGCATGAGTAATTTAAACTTCCTGCATGCCCATTCTTTGCAAAATGGGAGAATTGGATAAGACGATCTTAAAAAGGCCCTCTGGCTCTGACATGCCATGATACTAATCGTTCAAGCAAGGTAATAAAGTCACCATTGTCACTACTTCTTGATACTATGGTTGAAGCTCTAACTACATTCTTTACATGGTAAACTTCCACTCTGCTTAGAGTAGAAATATCCCTATTGACTGTTTCTGGAATTTCTCAATAAGTCAAAATCTTAGCATTTCAAGCTGCTTTAGCCTTCAATACTCCATGCCCTGAAAACAAATCTACTTTTCCTATCTTACTGATCACTCTATCAAAAATAAATTAACAAATTAAAATATAAATACTAATTCTAATCCACATAGAAAGAAAAACTCTCATTTTTCTAAAAATATAGAAATTCATAAGAATTCTGTGAATATTAATTCAAGTTATGAAAAACCATTCATTCTACTTAGATCACAACTATGCATTTTGGTCATTCTCAACCATGGACAATTTTGCCTCCAGGGGGCATTTAGCAACGTTTGGAGGCATTTTTTGTTGTCACACTGCAGGTGCAACTGGCATTTAGTGAGTAGAAACTAGGAACTCTTGTCAACATCCTCTCATAACAAAACAATTATTCATTCAAAATGTCAGCAGCGGTGAAGTTAAAACACCCTGGTTTAGATGGTACATGAATTTCTAATGGAGAATCATTATTCTAGACTATGGTAAAATGAATAACAATTTCTTCACTTTTTTTTCTAAGGTTATTGTTTGGAAAGTCATGACTCCGTCCTGATAAAGCTCTCCTTCTTTATGCTTTTCTTGAACAAATGTCAGTGCTGACTCCCATTCCTCTCTCTCTTCACAAGGTTCATAAAACTGACCTGATTGCCATCACTTTCTGCCAAGACAGGAAACAGAGAATGAGAGGATCTGACCCTTGTGGAGGATTCTAGAATAACCGTAGGAACCTTAAGCCAGAAGTGTCTTTCTAGCTTCTCAAACGAAGACAATCCAGGTGGCATTATAAACCCAGAGAGGACGTGGCAGTAATCAGCTTCCATTCCTAGCGCTCTATAGATTAGTGGTGAGGAACACAGAGTCTAGAGTCAGAGTGGCTTTTAGATTTTCCCTTTTCTGTTCCGTTTCTGTCTAGCCTTAGACACATGATTATTGTCAATCTCTGCACCTCAACATCATCATCTTTTAAAAAGGGATAACAATAGCAAACCTCCCCCCAGAGAATTATTGTGAGGAGCAAATGAGCTAATATACATGAAGTGTCTGACATGCAGTTAGCCCTCGGTACAAGTTAGGAAATTCTTCCTTGGGGGAGCCGTTCTGTCCATGCTGTGGATGTCACTGGCCCGCAGCCATTCATACGAACTTTCCAAGAGTCCATAGCATCAAAAATAATGTTACTTTTCCTTTGAATTTCAGTTTTTAAATTATATCTTCACCTCTAAGAAAATTGTATTTCAACAGAGTCTTGTGAGCCTTACCCAGCCTTATATACTCCCCTACCCTGGGCAAATGAATCAACACAACTAAGTGATAAGAGCAATTTTTTAAACTATTTCTTCCATAGGTTTACAGAAATTGCTGGGAATTTTAACACTTGTTCAAACAGTGTGTAATTCTTCATGCTATCATCAGCACTGGGAAGGAATAGTGCATTTAAATCTCTAATTAATCTGTGCTGAACATACTCTTAGTTAATAAATCTGTTAAGCTGGTGTGTGGCAGGAGTCAAAAGTCTTTATTGGGTTTCCCTGTAAAATAGTAGGATTAGCGCAGCAGATATCACTAATTCTCACACATCTTACTCCCAACTTTGTGATTAAAGCTTGCTGTTTTCGTGAAAAACTAGGTGTTAACAAGTTCGTCTCAAATAACCATACAATCAAATCTTAATAACAAATAAATGCAATATAAACCCAATAGAAGTTTATAACAAATGGCCTGAAATAGTATTCCTGAAATCATTTAATGAACCCAATAAGGAGAAAAGCAACAGCAAATGAATTCTTCTCCTTTGAAAACAAAACCAAAAAAACCCTTAAGTCAATGCACAAAATAGTTATCACATAGAATATTTTGCAAAGAAATTAATACTACCCTTCAGTTTGTTAGTCCTTTTACTTCCTCATCAAGCTTTGTGAGCATTACTAAATAAAGCATCATTTCTACAACTTTTTATTTTCATTCCACGTTTTACATTGGAACACAACTTTAGCAGTACAATACGTTTCTTCCATTACAATGATTTGTTTCACTAATGGAGCTTTGCCAAATGTAGGCATTTGTTTTCGTCAGTGTGGCTGACATAAGTATTTTGTTAGTCCTTACTAACTAGCCTTGCCACATATAGATAATACAAGAATATATTTGATCATCTTTTCTAATGAGAAATGTGTGCCCTCAACATGTTTGCATGAAGTCAGTGAACTTTTAAGGTGCACAGAAGATTCTGTATCATTTTAAATATCAGCTTCCAGTTAGGCCAGCTATTTCTCTGTCAGCCCTTCTAAGAGGGTTTGGCTATATTTTGTCAGAGAGTTTGAAAATGGTCCCAGTGGTACCAGCCTGTTTTACTAACAAGGAGATATGTTTCAAAAGGGGTGTGGCTTCATCTCTGTGATAAAGCTGTGGGATCAGCTAGGATTAGTGGGTCAGCAAGCAGATAGCAAAAGAGCTAATGAAAAATCCATTTTTGATGAGAGATGCAAGGGGTAACCTTATCTAAAACATCTTTAAGCTCCAATTAAAGGTCAAAGTGTACTTAGCATGAAGGTTTTTAGATTCCTGAAGGCATCACAAATTTTGATTATGATATTCTGTTATGATGTCGCCTGAGTGCAACTGCTTCCACTTTCTACCTGAAGTATGGTTCTGACATGTGGGGCATATCTAGTTGAGTTAGCAGGGCCCATCTCCAAGAAATCTACAAAAGTTCTAGGACTTACTGGGAGGCCTCTTACACTTAGGTAAGTAAGAACCATCCAGGAGGAATTTGAACTAGTAAGGAAACCTTGGCGGTGGAAGAATAGATCCTAAACACAGCCTGATGCTTGGCACTTGGATTTTCCTCCTACCTCAGTCCTACCTATACTTATGGTGAACAGAATTATCACACATAAAAGCTAAAATAGGTGTCCTACAGACCTCTGCTTGATCTAGCCCCTGCTTGCCTTTCTGGTCTTATGTTACCCCATCCCCCATTCCCCGATTCTTTAGGCTCTAATCACATCAATTCTCGAATGCACCATGTTCCATCAGATAACAGAAACTTTGCTCTTGCCTCTGGTGTCACTGAAACCTCTATCCTTGAGCCTTGCCTCAACTCCCTTCCTCACCCTTAAACACACTTCATAGAGATTCTTAGAAACACCTTCGCACAGAGGAAGAATGATGTTTAAGAAGGCAATAAGATTCTAGGTCAGCAGTTAAGGGAAAACACCCATAAAACTTGAGTTATCTGACTCTGACCTCCATCTGTCCCCCAAGTAGGCACGCAAACTGAGGTTGTATTTTTAAAACTGGAGATGTGTTTTCAAAAAAAGATTTATGACTTAGGACTCTTTCTCTATCTCTTTTTCCCCTTCTCTTTCCCTGTCTCTTTATCAGAAAACAATGTATGAGGTTTAGGACCAAAGCAATTATTCTCATCTAAGTTCTAATTCCCAAACTGGTTCCTTTAATAAATAAGGAGATAGAATCATTGCATTTTACAGATTTAAGAATGGGTTTGGAAATCATATAGGCCAAGCCAGGAAGATGAAGGAGCCAGGAGGTCAAGTCACTTGCTCAGAATTGCACATCTAGTTGCTGAAACTCAGGTTGACATTCACAGGTTAGTTTGTTTGCACTTTTAGCTTTCAATTTAGAGGAAAAAAGAAGAGTGAAGTGTCACACTATGGAATTAAGCTGAGTTGACCTATAATTAAAAATCAAAGTCATACCATCCAGACTATCTACTCTGCTTAACATTCATGACGGTCACAAGTGTATCTCATAAATTACAATTATTTCTTTGGCCCCAGAAATCAATTTGGTAGATAGATTCTCCATTTATATACAGAACCCCACTTCTACATTTATCTTAGGACTAGGTGTGAACGACAGGGTGGAATACAGCTAAAGGGCATACATTGAGGGAAATGAATTATATATGATATTGCGTATCTTACTTTAATATCAACAATAATCTTTCATTTTTCAAGCATATTGCGTATAAAATGGCCATTATAAACTCCCTGCACCACAAGCAAACAACAGAAGTTTATCATATGGCAAATGATGAATGCTCTCACCTCCAAGTTACCTTGGGCGTAGTCAGGATGCATCTCAAAAAGTATGTTAAATATCTTTCAACACTCTCTGCAGTGATTGCTATAAAAAGAAGATAATGATAAAGGCACCAAGCTTGACTTTCTTCAGGGTTAGATTTACAGGAAAGAAGGGTTACACTACAGGAAAAAAATAATTAGCAAGAATTTCTGAGAAATTAGGTAACTTTTGACACTTGGAAGCATTCATTCATTTATTCATTTATTCGTGCAAGAAATATTTGTTTAAAAAAGTCTATAATATGTCAGATACTCATCTGGCCTCTAGAAATAGGATTCAGAACAAAAAGCCCTGCCTTTTAAAGGAGTTTACATTATCTTGGGGAAGTTAGATGAACTTAAAGTGTCAGGTGGTGATAGGGGCTACGGAGGTGAGAAACAGGTGAAGGGAACTAGTTTATGGCCCAGCAGGGAAGAAGGGAGTGGCTATGTTAGTAACTTACATAGGAAGGTGGTGCAGGTTAGGGAAGTCCTTTTTAATAAAATGGCATTTCTTACTGACAAATGAAGAGAGAAATGAAGGAAACCAGGGACCAAGCCATGCAGATGTCTAGAGGGAGAAATTTCTAGGAAGAGAGAATAGCACATGTGATGACTCTGACACAGGAGTGTGCTGGGCTTTGATGTTCAAAAAACAGCAAGTGGTCTTCCTCTCTCCTCTTGCTTTATTAAGGGCATTGGGTGATGTCCATCAGCTTTAGTGCAGAAGGATCTTGTTTCTTAGTCTCAGATTCAAATGCTAATCTCTTCTGGAAACACCCTCACAGACATACCCAGAAATAATGTTTTACCAGCTATCTGGGCATCCTTTAGCCCAGTCAAGTTGACACATAAAATTAACCATCAAACTTGCCAAAATGGTATAACTTCAAGAAAAATACAAATTTTTAACTTTTAACATATAGCACTTCACTAACCAACAGCATCATTTTTTATATCATTTTCTGAAAGCAATATAATCGGCAATTGTTATTTAATAATTTAATTTTCTGGAAATATATTCTTGAATCAAATTTCCTCACTTTGAATCACTTACTATCTGTCTAGTTCTGGTTATTTATTTAAACTTTTTATGCCTCAGTTTCCAAATCTGTAGCATAGGGCTTATAACAGAATCTAACAGCAATCTCATGAGCAGAAGTGCAAATATATGTATATACACACCAAACTAAATGATAGCAGTCAAATTCAAAATAGTGTATTAGAAAAGTTAGCTTTATTCAGGAAATGCAAGATTAGTTAATAATTTAAAATCAATCAACATGACTTACGACATCAGAAAAATAAAGAAGAATCATATGGGCATCTCCATATTTGCAAAGAAAGCAATCAACACACATTAATTTTGAAAAACTTATCATACAAGTAATAGACAGTAAAGAGTTTTATTAATTAGATGAAGAGAATCTACAGAAAAATAAAAACAACTTACAGCTAACCCTATGGATGAGACAAAACTTTTCATTATTATTATATTCAGTCAAAATTTTACTAGAGGTTTTAGAAAGTTCAAAAAGGAAATTTTAAAAGTTAAAGTTATAAGAATCAGAAAGCAAGAAATTAAAGGGTATTACTTTTATATAACATAATTGAATACATAGAAAATTCAACAAATTCAATTAATAATTAAATGTACAAAATTACAAAATGGAAGATCATATATAACAATTCCTACAGAGTAGCAAAACAATTAAAAAATTTTTAAAAGTTAGCATTTACTATAGCATCAAAACATCAAATATCTAAGAATAAATCTAACAACATGTGCGTGACTTCTGGACAGAAAACTATAAAACTCTATTGAAAGAAATTAGAGAAGACAAATAAATAGAGGAATACACCATGTTCATAGATTGGAAGACTCAATATTTTAAAAATGTCAACTCTTGACACGCTGTTTCATACATTCAGCGCACCCCAATTAAAATCTTGACAGGAATTTTTGTGGCAATTGACAAGTGAATTCTAAAATGCATATGGAAAGGCAAAGGCCAAAATAGTGAAGATGAGAATTTTGGAAGACTTGCATTCCTAGACATCAAGCCTTCTTATTAAAGTACAATAATTATATTCTATTCCATGCCATGTACCGTCACCTGTTTTACCACAAAGGTATCAGAGCAATGCAATGGAAGAAAGGATATTTTTTAAATAAATGATGCTGAATCAAATAGGCATCAGTATGGGAAAAGTATGCATTTCAGTGCCTATCTTAAGCTACATATAAAAGGCCATTCCAGATGGATTATAGATCTAAACTTGAATAACAAAAGAGAAATCTTCTGTAAAATAAAGTGGAAAAACAGCTTCATGATTATGAGATGATGATATTTAGAAGGAGAAGTAAAGTAATAGTCGTATTTCTTGTACTCTGAAGCCAGCACAGGGCACAGACACTGAGAAGTTCATGTATATTGTCACTTAGCTACCAGCTCACCTGGTTAGTATCGGGCAGCAAGCAGAACTTTGACTCCTTCCACTCCCACCACATCTCCTCCATCAGTCTCTTAGAGGCCTGAACCAAGCACATGAGTAGATCCATAGCAAATAAGGTAGAAAAGTCCAGATGAAAGCCTCTAGAACTGCCTCTCCCTACCAAAATAATAAACCAAAGCAAATAAGATATTCTTAGAGTGTTTCAGAGATAAATTCTATCAACGAGGTTTTGAAAGATGCAGTGTGGTGATCCTACCACATCCTCATTCAACTTGCCTATTTGGCCTGTGCAGAAGACAGATGGGACTCAGAAAATGACAGCGCATTATTGTAAACTTAATCAGGTGGTGAAACCCAGTAACCCAATTGCAGCTGCTGGTCCAGATGTAGCATCATTAGTGGAACAAATCAACATATCCCCTGGCATTTGACAAATGCTTCCTCTCTCTCTCTCTCTCCCTCCCTCCCTATCAGTAAAGACCACCAGAAATAATTTACTTTCTGCTGGCAGAATCAGCAGTACAGGACAATATTAATTCTCCAGTCCTATGCCATAATCTAGTCTACAGAGACTTCTATGGCATCTTCATTCCACAAGGCATCATTACATTGATAATCCATTACATTTATGATATCATGCTGATTAGCCATATGAGCAGGAAGCAGTGGCTACTCTAGACTTCTTGGTCGGATACACGTACAAAAGAGGAAGGGAAAGAAATCCCACAAAAATTCAAGAACCTGTCACCTCAGTGGAATTTCTAGGGGTACAGCGGTCTGAGGCATGTTGAGATATTCTTTCCAAAGAATATCTCCATCTGCTTCCTTCTATCATTAAAAGAGAACCCAAATGCCTAGTGTACCACTTGGATTTTGCAGAACCATAATCCTCATTTGGGAATGCTACCCTAACCAATTTGTTCAGCAGCCAGGTTTGAGTGGGGCCCAGAAAAAAATAATTCTTCAGCTGTCCTAGCGCTTGGACCGTATGATCTGGAATGATCCGATGATGCTTGACATGTCTATGGCAGATCGGGATGCTTTACGGAGACTTTGCAAGACCCCATAAGTAGAACACAGCGCAAACATTTAGCATTTTGAATTAGAACTGTGCCGTCCTCTGTGAATAACTATTATCATTTTGAGAAAGAACTTCAGGCTTACTACCAGGGCCAAGGAAAGAACAAATGCTTGATCATAGACCACCAAATTTATCATGAGACCTTAGCTGCTTATCATAAAGTGGGTGTTACCTGACCACCAAACCATTAGGTTGGACACCATAATTTCACTTTATTGTTGAATGGAAGTGGTATGTAGAAGATTGAGCTCAATCATACCCTAAAAGCAAATATAAGTTGCGAGAGCAAGTGGCCCATATGCTCACAGACCGTATTCATACTGCGTTGACTCCCCCTTCTCAACCTCCTCTCATGGCCAGTAATTGGAATTGAAATATTGCCTACATCCAAGTATGCAATATTACCTTTGATAAGAACGATCATCTTACAGCAGGGGAAAGTTGGCCCTAAGTCCATAACATTAAAGGCATAATATCCATTGTTTGCATAATATCACAACCTCACATTCTAATTTGAAAGACTACTTACAAGAAACACAGGGATAGAGAAACTGGAGGTTTATGCAGGATAATGTCTCTCTGCCTGACCTTCCCATCTCCATTGCTCTCAGCCATAGTTCTCTGTATTTCCTTCATAGAAGTCTTCATAAAAAATTTTTGTCTTTTGCTTATTTATTGTCTGACGTCTCATTATTGTGTAAGCTCCACGAGGATGTTTACTTTCTCTGTTTTCTTTATTTTTCCCAAGTAGTAAGGACAATGACACACAGTAGGTTCTCAATAAATATTTATTAAGTAAAGTAATTCAGAGAACATGAACATCATGAATTGGGCATAAAGAACTGACAACTGGAGCATGTGGTTAGCTGTCTTGACATATGCGGCATTCATGGCTGACCTCTGCCCTAGTTCCCATCTCGTGGAAAGCCATCCTTGCCATCATTAAATTTTTGCTCTGTAGGGTTGTAAGGGGGATTGTTTCAAGGTCGCCAATTTCTGAGTACTTGACATTTCTGATACGATTGCCCTTGCATTTTTCTCAACGAAATGACATCACAAATTTTTTCCAAAATGAAGTGAAAAATGAAGGTGAATAAATAAATAAATAATGAAGGGACTACAGTCCAACTAATTATGATCACAATATCAGAAAGTTCATGTTAATATGAAGTGTGCGTCATTTTGCTTTGCCTTTATTCATAATCTAGAAAATGGTGGCAGGAAATCCTTGTGTCATCAAAAACAATCTCTCTAATAATCAATGAGACATAACCACTATAAATAATTTAAATTCTATCAAGTAAAAACAAAGATTTAACTGAGTTTTGCCAACTAGGCTTGGGGCGCTTAGACATCCCCGCAGCAGATGGGAACTGTCAAAGCCCATAAACATTCAAAATTGTAAGACACGACTTTCATATGACAGAAACCAGAAGAATTCATGCAAATCCATGAGTTCAACACACCTTATTTAAAGAGAGTGCTTGACAATCAAAAGAGGAGACGGTGCTGAAGCTGAGCATTTGGAGATATCTCAGGTTTTAATTAGTCAAATGTCACCATTTTCTAAATGGAGGCTCCTCTAGAGATAACCCTTTTTAAAATCCATTAAAAAACAATTTTTCTTCTATGATCTTGGTGCTAATTCTATGCCAAATTATGCTTTTTTTCACTATTCAAATCCTCAATGATATGCAATGTTAGAATAAGGTGACTAAAAAAAAACTCTTCCTAGTAGATCTGGCCAAATTAATTTTAAGCTAATCCATTTGGGATGGGTTCTGATTGTTATATGCTTGTAGCCATAAGAATCTTGCAGGTTAATATGGTGACACCTCTGGAATTTCTTTATAGGAGCAGAAATATATTGGGAATTAGTGGCTCACAGCATATGACAATGTATTTGCATAGCAAGCATACTTCTTTTACTCATTTTGTATGTCCATTTGGTGTTGCTGTTGATAGATGCTGATAGAGCTTTAGGAGAAGTGACAACCCAGCCACCACCAAATGTTACTCATGGGACTTCTGCTGAAATGTACACAGTAAAATAACTGACATATATATGGCACTTCATCATTTCAAAAAATGCTTTTATATACATGACCTAATTTGTTCCTGAAGTTAAATTAGTGAGGAGGATATTTTTATTGGCCCCATTTATAATAGAAGAAACTGAGGGTCAGGGATCCATGACAGTTCATATTCACAGCAAACAAAGGACCCAAGGGACTAGAACCTTTCAGCTTCAAATCTCTTGATCTTTCCTACATACCATATTGAGGAAAGAATGAAATCCATCTTCTGAGAATATCGCAATGTTCAAAAAGAAACTGAATGATATCCATCATTACATATTCAAGGTCCACCTTCTGTATGTTAGGGCCTGCTGATGCAATGGAGAATGAGACTCAGTCCCTATCCTTTTTCCGGGTGTACAGGTGATTGTACTGTCGTCACTGTGAAAAGTGCTATGATGTGGTTTCCAGAGGAAATGGAATGTCTCACCCTAGACTTCAGATTTGAGTGGGTGTTGGTTAGGAGAAGGGGTAGTGTGTTCTTGGCACAGGGAACAGCATTTACGAAGGCACAGAAACAAGAGAGTGTGACTTAGTGAAGTAACGGAAATAAATCCAGTTTAATCCGAGGATACGGAGGCACCAGAGGATCATGACAGATGGGACAGGTGGAGCAAGCAAAGGCCAGATCATGGAGGACATTATAAATTAAATTTTAAAGTTTAGACTTTGCTCAAAGAGTAATAGGGAGCTTTTTCAGAAGTTTAAGCATTTCATGTTCCTTGACAACATATTTTAAAGTTTCATATGCAATACTAAATATAAGAGAAGATCTATTTTGGAGCATGTTGGATCTTCTTTGGAAACCTGCCAATGAGTGAAATCACAAGTGGCCGAAGGACCTTAGAAGGAGTACGATTTCTGCTTCAGGTCAATATAAATTTCATTCTCAATGTAATACAAATGTACACAGACATAATTGGCCCTAAGAAGAATTAATAATATAAGAAACCCACAAGCTTTTAATAACTTAGCTGACCTATTCCTACTTGGGATAGATTTTCTTTTTTTACTTTAGTTGATTCTATAGATTAAATGGACTTAGTTATTTGAAATAAAATACTCTTCCAAACCTGGGAAAGATCCCCTGGGCCATTAGAAGATAAGCTATTTGCATGCCAAACTGGAAGGTTCAGCATATGGTCCCTAACATTTGCATAAATAAAATCTTAAAAAAGCATTTTCAATGAGCTGCCTTTCAGTGAGGTGTCTTCCATCCATGACACCTAAATTATGTTTCTTTCATAAACAGATAACCTCTTTAAATGTTGTCCTAAAGTAATATTTTGTTTATGCTATTTTTCCTTATATAAACATCTTTAGTGTTAAAAATAGAAATAAGCAAAAAGAAAAAGATTAAAATTTCTCATAATAGGGGAATATTTTCTTTTGTTGATTTACAAAAATGAACTCATATCCCATGTCTTGATTTATGGTGGTTATTAATATTTTTCCATTTAACCACATGTCATAGAATTTTTCAAGTTTACTCATTTAAATATATTGTGATGAGCATTGCACTCCATCTTATGAATACAACTTTCTTAGCCAATCCTTTATTGCTAGACGTTTAAGTTGCTTTGTTTTTTTAAATCATAAGTAGCAATCTAATTTATGACTTGGGATTAAATAACATCTAGTGGTGCAGTAAGAGTAAAAATATACTAGCCACCAAATATGTTTATCAGCCCCAAAACTGTTCTACATTAGTATGATCAGAGCAAAGATGTATCTTTTGTTTGTGTACCAGCCTCCATAAAGAGATTAATATCAAATATTAAATTACTTTAAGAAATTGTATTTGTATGCACTCTAAGGTCATCAAATGCCAGAGCAAACTGCCGTGAATAATCAATACAAGCAAAGTAACCTTTAACATTGATATGGGGCTGAATAAATAGACTTAAGAAAGAAAGAACGCTTTTGTGAATATTGTCACTTAGTTCCTAGCAGAGAACATCTTGCGCTTCAGGACAGATAAGACATATCCCCAAAAGATGACCGTGAAACGACAGAATGAGGGGCAAACAAGCAGTCTGAATTTGACCTGAATGGATATCTTCAGTCTTGGCTGGAGTCTACATGAGCCTATCCTAGCAGAGAAACTTGGCCAATGGTCACAGTGATACACATCTGTGGGCCATTGTGGTGATTCAGAAATGCCAGTTTCCCACCTGCAAAGTTAAAGGATTGAGCTTCAGTGACCTTGACCAAATGGAGTGCCCAAATTTAGAGTCTGGTCTCTGAAGTCAGACTACCTGCATTTGAATAAGAACTCTACCTCTTCCTATCCGTTTGACTGTGAGCAAGTTCTTTGGGCCTTAGTTTCCACTGGAGAATCTAAGAACATCTTACTAGGCTTGTTGGGAGGCTTAAGTAAAATAATCCATGTAGAGTCCTTAGTTCAGTACCTGGTTCAAAGTGCATACTTGGTAAATATGTGTTACTGATTTCTCAAATTTGTAAAGAGAGGTGGGTCAAGAAACAAATGACAGCTGTCTGTCAAGACCATTTCTCATTTCTTTCACTTGGTATTAGTTCAAAAAGGAGTGAAGGCAAGATCTTAAAACAGTCTGGTATGTCAAACCTTATTTAAAAGAGGAGGAGAAAGAGAAAGAAAAGGAGAAAGAGGAGCAGGAGGGGAAGACAGGAAGAGAAGGAGAAGAACATTCGATAATGTACAATTGCATTTAGATATACACCATTACAAATTATAATGTAAAACAAGTAAGGAAAAAGAGCAAATCACAGCTGTTGAAATGGTGTTATCGAGAGCAGAAATATCTAAGATCCTAAAATAAGTCACCTTGTATGAAATTATTTTCTTCTAGAAAACAGAAGACCAGCTTGAAAGTGATCTTTGGTAATTTAATATCTCTAGGTCTTAGCCTTGTCATTTGAAAAGTGAGAGATTTAACTAATTATCTTTTAAACAATTTAATTATTTGTAATACCTCTGATTTTATGAAACTATTAAATACGATAAATTCCAATAAAAGCAAAGAAATTGGAGCTCCCTTAGGAAATTCTTTATTAAAAGAGAGTTTTACTTAAAGCAAGATAAGGGTAAGTATTTTTCCTTCTGCTTGTGCAAAGATCACTGAAGCTAAGAGAAACACTAATTTAAAAGAAAAATACAATCAAGGGGAAATGGCAAAGAAACAAGAAAAAATTCCATGTTGTCTGGAAAAAAAAGAAATTTCATATCTGAAAATAGACTATGTACATAACAGTCAAATTCATTCTGAATCATTTTAAATATGCTTATTATTTTTTTATTATAAAATACTTTCTCATTGCAAACAAATCCATTTGGGAAGTGGAAAAAAAGATGGTAATTCAGGGTTCTAAACTATTATAATTAAAGATCAAATAACAAACCGTTATTAATTTTCATTTGTAGTGATTAGAACGGGTATGGGGTAGCACATTCCTCTATCTTTGAAAAAACTTTCTTCTCTAAATGTAAAGTATATATTAAAAAGTTAAATCACCGGTGGTCCCATTTTCTACAGATAATCACCAGTAATAGTTTTGTATGTATCCATATATATCTTACTCATTCTCGTTCTCTCTCTCACATACATTTTTTGTTTGAAAGTTGTTAGTTTTATTTTTCATATAATCTTTCAATTGCAAGTAAATTCTTAAGGAAAAAAAGAAATTTCAATTAATGAATCAAGAATATTTCAGAACACCCAAGGGTAAAAGAACAGTGAGGTATGAAGACATACTGGAATCAAGAAGAAGAAATCCTCAGAAACCCTTCGGCTCCACTACTCTTTTATCTTTCTCTGGGGCCATTTAGTCTCACGTCTGCTTCTTTCTGCACATGTGGTGTTTTATTTCTCTCATTGCTTTGGCTTCTTCAGAGTTCTGGAGTGTAAGCGTTCAGTTCTTGTAACCATCCCAGATAAAACTAGGGCCCCTTAAACTCAATTCCAAATTCTTGGAAGGGAGAATCTTGGCTCCATTCATATTAGGAATTGAATGGGGCATGCTGTAGTTCTCAAGAAAATGGGCACGTGGGCTTAGTAGACACTGAGCGTCTTAGGTCACTTAGTTCACTGTACTGTGGCCATCTTTTGTGTCAGTGAGTATAAATCTACATCATTATTTTAGAGGCTTCATGATAACCTCATTATACAAACATTACTTGAATTCTTTAATTCCTCTTCATAGGGTACTTAGATTTGAGCATATTTGTAAGCACAACATTATGTCCTTAGGAATAATTCCTATAAATGGTTCAGAGGATGTGCATATATATATATTTCTTTTTGTCTAATTACTTTCCAGAAAATTTGCATCAAGTTTGTGCTTAGTTGATGGCCAATGATGAATGACAGTGCTTATTTTTCCAGTCTCACTCTACAGTAAAGGCAATTTCTGCCCACGGAAATGCAAGGGTTTAAGTGAAAAATATCTCTAAGTGGTAACCATTCACTTTTTTCTATATTCTTTTATTAAAATACAATTAACATAGATTAAAATTCATCCTTTTTGTGTACAGTTTAACAAGTTTTAATGAGCAAATGCAGTCATAAAACTACCACCACAATTAAGATATAGAACTGTTCTCTCACTCCAAAAAATTCCCCCAGGTCCCCTTGTAGTCAACCTCTTCCCTACTCTAGCTCCTGGCTAGCACTGATCTGTTTTCTGTCCCTAAAGTTTTGATTTTTTCCAGAAAGTCATATAAGTTGAATAACATTGTATGTAGTGTTTTGAGTCTGGTTTCTGTCTTTTAGCATTATGCACGTGAGGTTTATTGTAAGTGGAATCGTGTTCAACAAATTCATAAGTTGAAATCCTAATCCCCAGAACCTCAGAATGTGACCTTGTTTGAAAATAGGATTATTGTCAATATGATTAAGTCAAGATGAGGTCATACTTGAATAGGATGGACGCCTAATCCAATATGATCGGTGTCCTTACAAAAAGAGGAAATTTGGGCACCGACAGGCACATGGGGAGAATGCCATGTGAAGATCAAGACAGATCAGGGTGATGCTTCTACAAGCCAGGGAACATCAGAGATTGCCAGCAAACCAGCAGAAGCTAGGAGAGAGACATGAAGATTCTTCCTCACAGCCCTCAGAAGGATCTGAGGACTTCCAGCCTCCAGAACTGTGAGAAAATAAAATTTTGTTGTTTAAGCCACCCAGTTTGTGGTACTTTGTGACCACAGCCCTAGAAAACTGATACAAGGTTGCTCCATGATATTGCATGTATCTATAGTTTGTTTCTTTTTGTTGCTGAGTTTTATTCCGTTGCATGGATGTACCACGCATTGTTCATCTATTCACCAATCGAAGGGCATTTAGGTTGCTTCCAATTTTGACGATTACAAATGAAACTGCTATAAACATTTGAATACAGATTTTTATGTGAATATAACTTTTCATTTCATTTAAACAACTAGAAGTAGGATTGCTGGGCCATATGATGTGTATGTTTAAGAATATAAGAAATTGCCAAACTGTTGACTAAAGAATCTTCCCCATTTTACATTCCTACCTGCAGCGTATGAACACTTTATTTGCTCTGCATCTTCACCAGAATTGGGCGTTATCATTCTGTTTTGTTTTAGTTTGTCTTTTATTATCATTATAGGTGTGGAGGGACATCCCATTGTGGTTTTAACTTGCTTTCCTGTAATTATTAATGACGCTGCACATTTTTCATGTGACAATTTGTCATTCCTGTATTTCCTTTGGTGAAAAGTTTGTTTAAATTTTATGCTCATTTCTTTATTTAATTGGTTGCTTTCTTATTGTTGAGTTTTGAAAGTTCTCTATATATTCTGAATATAAGTCCTTTATAAGATATTTGACTTGCAGATATTTTCTCCCGATCTGTGGCATGTCTTCATTTTCTTAGCAATGTCTTCCAAAAAACAGAAGTTCTTAGTTTTGCCTAATATAAAGTCACAAAGATTTTCTCATATATTTTCTTGCAGAAGTTTTATCATTTTTTAGCTTTATATATAGGTCTATAATCCATTTCAAGTTAATTTTTTATATACTGCAAGGTAGGGATTGAAATTATTTCATTTTTTTGTTTTGGGGTTTTATTTGTTTTGGATATAGATATTCAATGGTTTTAGCACCATTTCTTAATTTGTTAAATTTTAAAAATTTTGGTGTCTATCTTCTTGTTGAATATTGGTCTGTAGTTTTCTTTTAACATCTTTTATTTGTGATATCAGTTCAATGCTGGCTTCATAAAATAATTGGAGAAGTATTTCCTCCTCTTTAACATTTTGGAAAACTTTGTGGAGAATGGGCATTATTTCTTCTTAAATTTTAGGAAGAATCCACCAGCAATGTCATCTGAGTCTGAAGTTTCCTTTGTGGGAGACTTTGTAGCTACAAATTCAGTTTCTTTAGTAGAAATAAGCTGTTCATGTTGTCTATATTTATCATCTCTCTCTATCTTTATCTCTGACTTTTTGGGACATCCTAGTAGTTTGTGTCTTTTAAAGAATTTTTCCATTTCACGTAAATTATAGAATAAATTGACATAAATTTGTTTATAATGTTTTCTTATTATTCTTTCCAATCTTTGTAAGTTCCGCAGTGATCTTCCCTCTGTCATCCCTGATATTAGCAATTTGTATCTAATCTTATTTGCTGATCAGTCTGACTGAAGATTTGTAAATTTTATTGATTCTGTCAGAGAACCAGCTTTTGATGTCATTGGTTTTCTCTATTGCTGATCTGTTTTGTATTTTCATTGGTTTCTATTCTTATACTTATTATTTCCTCTGTTCTGCTTACTTTGGGTTTAATTTGTTCTTAATTTTTTAGTTTTTAAAGATGCTGCAAGTTTTCTGGGTGGTTTTGTTGTTGTTGTTGCTGTAAATCCCCCTCTAAAACATGCCACAGCTGCACAACAGAGTTTTTGATAGATTGTTTTAATTTTCCTCCAGCTCAAATATTTTCTAATCTTCCTTTTGATTTGATTTTTAGTTTTCTGTAAGTTATTTAGTTCCCAACCTTTGGAGACATTTTAAAGATAACTTTCTATTACTTATTGTTAATTTAATTTCATTATGGTCATATTTTGTATTATTTGAATTCTTTTAAATTTATTGAGACTTGTTTTATGGCTTAGAATATGAACTGCTTTGAAAATTTCTGTAGGCACTTGAAAAAATGTACATCCTGCTTTTGTTGGGTGAAGTGATAATCTCTAAATGTCAACTAAGTGAAGTAGGTGATTGTGTTGTTCAAGCCTTCTGTATCCTCATGGATCTAGTTTTGGTTATACAATTTCTACCAATTATTGAGAGAGTGGTGTTGATATATTTAGCTGTAATTTTTCCTTGGTTTATTTATCCTTTCAGTTATGACAGTTTTGTTTCATGTATTTTGAAGTTTATTATTAGGTACATAAACATTTGTAATTACTATGTCCTTATGATTAACTGACCACTTTATCTTTATGAAATGACTTTCTTTATCAGTAGTAAACTCTTTGCTCTGTAATCTAAACTGTCTAATATTATATAGGCATTCCTATATAGTGTTAAAATGATATATTCTTTTCCATCCTTTTGCTTTCAAATTCTTTGAAGTGTTAATTTAAAGTCAGTTTCTTATAGGCAAATAGTATAGCCTTTTTAATACAATCTGACAAACTGACAATCTCTGCCTTTTAATTGTGATGTTTAGACCATTTATATATAATGTGATTATTGACATGGTTGAGTTGAAAACTATAATCCTATTATTTGTTTTTTTCTTTGTTCTTTCTGTTTGTTCCTTTTTTTCCCCTCTTTTCCTGCTGTATTTTGGATGAAGTATCTTTTATGATTTCATTTTATCTCTACATTGGTTTTTAGTTCTAACTTTCTGTGTGTGTTTGTTTATCACTTGCTTTCAGGGTTTTTGGTATATATCTTTAACTTACTATAGTCTACTTTCAAATAGTATTATACCACTTTATGCACAACTGAATATTCCCATTTCACCTGTCCCAGCATTTTTAATATTGCTGTCATAAATTTTACTTCTGCATTGATTATAAACCCCACAATTCACTATTATTACTCTTACTTAAATAATTGTCTTTTAAACTGATTTTTAAAATAAAAAATTAATTTATATGTATCTACATGCTACTAATTCTGGTTCTCTTCATTCTTTTGTGTATATACAGATATCTATCTTGTATAATTTTCCTTCTGCCTGAAGGACTTCTTTTGACATTTTTATACTGCAGGTCTAATAGTAATTAATTTTTTCATCTTTTGTATCCTAGAAAAATATTTACTTTGCCTTAGTTTTTGAAAGATTTTACACTGGATATAAATGTCCAGATTGACAATTTTATTTTCTTCTAGTCCTTCAAAGATATTGTTCCATGGTCTCCTCGTTTGCATTATTTTCTGAAAAGAATTCTTTGTCATACTGATCTTTGTTTCTCTATATGTACCATGTCTTTTTTCTGTAGCTGCTTTTAAGATTTGCCTCTTTATCACTGACAGTAAGCAATTTAACTATGGTGTACCTTGTTTCAGCTGTCTTCATTTTCCTGTGCTTTGTTCATTGAGGTTTTTTTCATTTCCAGAAACATTTCTGATTATTTCTTCAAATATTCTTGTATTTTTTTGAAATACTCTTGAATTTTTTTTCTGGGATTCTCAAGTCATGTGGAAATAGTTTGATCTTTTTTGAACCTTGTTTCTGAGATTTGCTAGGTGGGACAAGAAAAGCCTTTAGTCCAGGTCTAATTCTTTATCCACTATCGAGGCAATAACATTTGGAAACACTACTCAGTGATCCATGTTGTAGAAGGCTTTTCCTATCTTAGCTGTTGAGAACATCAACTCTTAAAGGCTTGGTGCAGCCCTAGGACTTTCCCATCTGCTCTTTACAGGTGGTCGTTTCCCTGGCTTGGTAGTTGGCTCACATGCATGCACTGATTAGTATTTAGCTGAAGACTCAGAGGAGGGAACGCTTGGGAGATCTCTAGAGCTCATTCTCTCTCTGTGCAACTTTCTCCTTATCACTATTCTGTCCTAGAAACCCCAGCTTCTTGTGCTCCTGCACCTTCCAGCTCTGTCTTCTTGGTGAAGAGTAACCACCTTGTTTGGCCTGCATTCTCTCCTGTACTATGACCCAGGTGGGGCAATTGTAGGACTTAGCTTGCTCATTTCCCCCTTCTCCAGTATCACTGAACTTCACTGGCTGTTGTCCAATATCCGAAAACCACTATTTCATAAATTTTTTCCCTAAACAACTAAAAATTTGTTTGGAGGGTAAAACTGGTCTTTTGCTCCATCTTGCCAGAAGTAGAAGTCTAGACATTTACTTTCCAAACACTGTGCTGTGTCCTCCAGACTCTACCATGTAGAAACCAAGGAGCTTTAACAATTGACTGCACATTCAATTACTGTGTAAATGAGGCCACACACAAAAATGGGGTTCTTTTCTTAAAAACCTTTTGTTACTGTCAAAAAAGTTTAGAGACGAAAAACGTTTGATTCAGTAAGTCTGTAAATGTTCTTCATGTTGAGCATCTGTTTGGATTTTAGTAAAATTTTTGGGTCCCCAGGCTTGAAATTAAAAATAAGATTATGTGGTCATTTGCAATTCAAATACAATTAATATTACTTCCAGGGACAAAGTCTGAAACCATCTGAATTAAATCTAATCTTTTATGAGCGCAAAGCAATGAAACTGTAGAGAAAATTAGCTCAAATTTGAGCACAAATATTTCCTCTGCCTACAAATCACTTCCATGTATGTCAGATTTCCTTTATGTGTACTTGCAAATACACAATCAAGAGAATTCATTTAGGAGATGTTGGAAAACACGTAGATTCACAAATGTTTTCCTGGTGTATTTTTCCCGTCTTGATCAATAGTTTTCAGACAAACTACTAAATTAAATTTATTTAGTGGGTGATTATGAAGTTTCACAACTTTTGTTCTGGAATTTCTTAGGTCATTTGTTCTAAGAAAAATTTGAGACAGACAAGTGAAGCCAAGCTCTGGAGGGAAAAAATAATAATAATAATTTGATCTAAATCAGGTACATACTGAAGGTGGCTTGGGCTTGTTGCAAATGGGTCTAATGTACATATGTGGCTCTGAACGGTAACAGTACATCATGTCAAACTTCCCTTCCTCAGACACAAACTTCTTTGATCTACGCTAAAAAGTCTAGTTGCGCCAACGTTCCACATTGCTATAAAAAAAAGTTTTGCCAAAAGTAATAGTGAAAACATAACTCTAAATTCCAGTGGGTGTTGAGTTTACCTAGACACAATTATGTGAATTGTGTTGGTGATTCAGAAGTAGACAAGAGATCAAGCTTAGAACTGAGTCAGACCACTAGTTGTGTTCCATAAAGCAAATCAAACGAATGAGTGGAAATTATCCATTAAAAGAAGTAAAATAACTTATAAAACCAGAGGTCAACTTGGGAATTATAATTTTGCAAAGAGCATCTATTTCAATTTAGAGAATTAAGAATTGTGAGCGTCACAAGAGTTGCTTTATGATAGCAAATCTGAGTTAATAATGCCATTCATTGGTAGCCAAGGCTGACAGACAGAATGTTTGCCCTCAAAAGTTTTTGATACTATGTCTTCTGTGTTTTCCTGTTTCCTCACTAGAACTGGATAGTCAATATGATTAATGCTTCTTTCAAAAAAGAAAAAGGACAGACCTGGGGATATTTATTACCTTCCTCAAGAATGTAGAAAGCACTAATGATAATATTTCTGTTAGCTGTGGTGGCAGAATTATGTATTTACATCTAACACTTTTTTTTTTCTGTATGACAGGGATTACTTAATTACATAGTACTCATATCCAAGGAAATTAAAGTTATTTTAAAGTATGAAGAAGATCTTTTTAAGTGAAAGTTTTATTTACTGTTTCTGAAACATATATTGGACGTCAGAATTACCAACTTTTTAAGAATTATGAATACATCTCATACACAGTTTAAATTTCTGTATATATAACATATATATATAAAGTAATTTTGCTTTTAAAATCTAATAAGTGTATAACTTGAAAGGGAAATTCAAAAAGTATGGTTCCAAGACAGTGAACCATGTAGCTCAAATAACTTAAGACCTATTATGGCTATAATTACAACAGTGGAAAATTGGCAGTCCTTAAACCATGGAACTAACGTGAGTTAGTATAAATAATTACATGTTTATATAGTCCAATTTAACAAGGCTACTCTGGCAAAGGCCACTTAAAAATACAAAATAAAAGTTAAGACTTTAAGCAATAATTAATTAATTCAGTATTAAAATCGACATTGCCCACAAGTGATCAGAAAAATTCTTAAAGAGCAAACCAGTAGGACAACTACATGCCAGCTCCCTTTTAGACATATATGGATGATAATATTTGAAATTGAAAGCATGTTTATTAATCCTGGCCACCATTTAAGTTTATGAAGTTGCATAATATGTCATCAAATAATTGCAATATGTGATGATTTATATTATATAAATTATATAATTTATATATACAGTTACATAATATATGTCACAATGTTGCTGTACATTTTGTAGTGTGGTAGAATTTACAAACCAGTTTCACATAATTTTTCTCATTCTGTTCCTTTAACAAACCTACAAGGCAGCCGTTAATTCAATTATGATTATGCCCATTTTCCAGTTGAGGGCACTGAAAGTCTGAGAGGTTGTGCCTCCTGAAATTATTGGACTCCAAGGAGAGATTAGTCAGAATCCAGTCACCTAAGCTTGTTACTTAATAACAAAATAAGGTATTTCAAATGAAATAGGTAATTCTATTACATGGCTGTTATTGTCTAAATAGAACTTCTTAACTGAATAAAAAAGAACCCAGAGAGCCTACTTTTTTGAATGAAGGCCCTGTTAGAAGGAGTTGGTTCATGGTTTTCTGGTTGCATTCATCAAAACACAACTTCAAAACTGACCTGAATTAGAAAAAAAAAAGCTTCTCTTTTGTACTTATTGTATACTTTGCAATAAAAAACATTTTTACAAAAGTCAGACATTGCATTCAATCCAGGTGTAAACAAAACAAAATTCGGAAATAACCTACTGTATCTTTTAAATGATGTCACTTTATAATCTGACACTTCTGTAGCAGAAAGGGCAAAACAATTCCGGTTAAACAATTACGATGTGTCCTTTGTTTTCTTCTCTGAACTTTGCCATTTGAATTTGCCTTTGTTTTACGTACACACAACTCCAGACATGTGCTGAGACATAACATTCTGACACTATCCATTTGCCAGAAAGACACAAATTGAAGACCTGAAATCTGGTACGCAATATATTGAAAATAAATGTGTCAGGAGATTTAGCACAGCAGCACATAAGGGGACACCTTCTTTTCTAAATCTGTACAAAGCAGGTGTCACGGTTGACGCATCAACCAAACTGCAAAGGAGAATGTGTTCACTCCAGATGCTAAGTCCGGAACACTGGGGCTGTGAGCAGAGGACGAAGGATGGAGACATTCAACTTCTAATTCCATCTTGGGAAAGAAACAAAGGGAAATTTCTCAGGACTCACTCATAAGGGTTTGCTTGAGATTTCTGAGAAAGAAAATAATTCCCACTTATGAGAAATCCTTTGGAAACAGTCACCTGTTTTCCACCAGATCTAGCTTGGGTCAGATATGAAGCCTGGCACCACTGTAATCATCCGATTGCCAGCCTGAGGATGAAGAGGCACATAGAGCAGAGCAGAACAAGACACTGATGAACTGGATCTGAAGCCTAACCGGAACTCCTGATCTGAGCTGGATCTGAAGTCTAATCAAAACTCCTGATCTGAACTGGATATGAAGCCTGATTGAAACTCCTGATGTCAACTGGATGCCTTGATCTTTGCCTCATCTTCAGTGAGGCAATGACTTCTACCTATTCAGCCATTTTAAACATATTTTTTTCTAGAACTTGTGGAAAAATAGATATGAAATATGTATACTATATATATTAATTTACACAGGGTATGAATCTATTATTATAGAATAGTTTTCTCTGTGGAGTCACTGATAAAATTCCAAAAAAGAGAAAGTTACCACATTGTTCACCTTGATACTCTTGTTTTGCTTATTTAGTGCTTGTTATGTTTCCCCACAATACCAAGAGCCAAAATAAGCATCATCATTTCCATCATCATCATCATCACAGTAATGGCTAACCCTTACTGAACATTTGCTGTGTATCTGGGAATCTGGGAAATGCTTTATAGGGATCACCACGTTTAATCCTTCCACCAACCTTTAGAAGGAGTTCCCAAATTTATTCTCATTTTGCAGATGAGAAAACAGGATCAGAATGTTTAAAAAATTTATAGTCTCAGATTGAACATCATTAATGTGGCAAATGGCTAAATGATACTGTATGCTTATTAATTCTGACCACCTTACTAATATAAATCCTTTGACTATTTCCTATTAAAACATGTATTTGTATTCTCCCAGCATGAATCATTGTCTGATGTTATTTGCTTGCTATCTGCTTTCCTACCACTAGCATCAGAATTTCAGGAGGAAAGAGTTTTTCAGTCTCGTTGATTTTATTCCCAGTGCCTCAGCTAGTATCTAGCATAACAGACACTCAGTAAATACTGAATGAATGATGAATGAATGGACAAATGAAGATAGCTGCCTGTCTTAGTCAGTTCAGGCTGCTATAACAATTGCCATAGATTGGGGGGCTTAAATAACAGAAATTTATTTCTTACAGTTCTGGAGGCTGGAAGTCCAAGATCAGAGTGCCGGCAGATTTGGTGTTTGGTCCTGGTTTGAAGAATGTGATCTTCTAAATGTGTACTCACATGGCTGAGAGTAGAAAGAAGGAGCAATTCTCATGCCTCTTCTTACAAGGACACTAATCCCATCATAAGGGCTCCACCTTCATAACCTAATGATTTCTCAAAGACCTCATCTCCATATACCATCACAATGGGAAATAAGGCTTCAACATATGAATTTTGAGGGGACATAAAATGCAGTCTATAATATTGCTCAAGAGTGCACAGGTAGTAAATATCACAGCTGACCTGAAGGCTAACACTTTTAAATGCTAAGATATTCTGTACGAGTGTGGAAGCTGGGTTGTCCTACTCTGTGCTGACCTCTTCACCAGAATCCCCAGACTTGTGAAAATGCACTGACCTTTAATCTCAAGGGATGTGGCCAAGGCATTGACATTTTTATTAAGTGCATCAGGCACTTCTTATGTTTAAGACCCACAGCTGTAGACTGAATCTTCCCAACAGAGATAAATATACAGCCCCTGGGAGTAGAGACTGTTAAAAGTTCAGATGGTTTTGTTCACTTTCTGTGAATTTATGCTTTCTGGCTTTTTCAGAGACGTTTTCCAGATCAATGCCTTCAAATTAGCTTTTAATACAACTGTGACTCTGTACCTTCTTCCTGCATAATACTCAGTAGCTTCTAAAGAACTTTTGAATATAGTCTCTCCTCTAAGCCCATAGCACTTCCCTGAGATCAGGAGACAGATACTAATTTATATGTGAGAAAGAGAAGGCTCAAGGATATGAAATGATTTATTTAAGTGTTACTAGCACATAGAGAGCAGTCCATCAGCTGTCCAGAGAGCCTAGTTCTTACTCCTGTCTTATTTTTGGCAGCTTCTCCAGTTCCATCAAGTGTTGAAAAAATATACTGTAAGCCAAATCTTGGAGACCACCTGCCCTGAGCAAATGTCGAGCTGACATATGAGAATTAAACCTGAGCAGAGGTAGCCATTGCTGGTAACTCCCCATGATTCATGTTTGGCTATAACCTCAGACTCATTGCTTTCACCTAAAATTCTCAAAAAACAAAAGTTGGAGCTATGGTGATGTGGAGGGAAATGCCTGCCAAGACAAGGAAGGAGGGCTTTGCTCCTGTGCTTTATCATCCCTCACCACGCATGACCCAGGTCAGTGTCACCTGCCATCTCTAGTCAACGAAATGGTGCAGCCAACTTAGGAAAGATGTAGTGTAAATTCTCCAACACACCAGGGTATAAGTTCTGCCACTGTTTTTTCTTGAGTTTGAGTTTGCTTTAGGTTTATTCTTTTTCTCTCTCTCTTTCTTTCTCCCTTTTCCTTTTTCTTTCCTCCTTTCTTTCTTCTTCCTCCTTCCTCTCTTCCTTCTTTCTGTTCTGTTTCTTTTCTTTATTCCTTCTTTCTTTCTTACAACCAAGTTCACTTTAGTGGAACAGGATTTTTTTTTTTTTTTTTGATGAAGATTAGCCCTGAGCTAACATCTGGCACAAATCCTCCTCTTTTCACTGAGGAAGACTGGCCCTGAGCTAACATCCATGCCCATCTTCCTCTACTTTATATGTGCAACACCTGCCACAGCATCGCTTGAAAACCAGTGCATATGTCCACAGCCGGGATTTGAACCGGCGAGTCCTGGGCCACTGAAGCAGAACATGCGAACTTAACTGCAGCACCACCAGGCTGGCCCCAGGAACAGGATTTTGAGATGTGCTAATTAATAGTTTATGAAATTTAGGATATTGTATTCACTTTTGATCTCCTATTTATTTAAGACACAGAAACATATTTAAACAAAAAACCCACTACATTTTACTAGAGTAGAAAAATGGTTTACTTCCGAAGTTATATTAGATTGCATTTTATCAAGTAATTTTAAAGATAAGTTAAAAGCAAATTATTTACCTTATCAATTATCAGAAGCCTAAATATAATCATCTCTCTAGATGGTATTTATGTATCTCCTTTGTACAAAATTACAATATATAATACCAATGGGACAAAGTTTGTATTAAAAATAGATAATATACATGTTTCTTATTAAATCTTTAACACTTCAAAATTACTGTTTGTTTCATGACCAATAAGTAGTTAGAGGTCTGAAAAATACTATCAAAAGTTGTTCTCATTATCACTCTTAGTTCCTACTAAATTCTATAGGAGCAAAAATGTTAAAATTGAGTAAGAGAATATATCCACAGAGCATTCTGATAAATAGTAAAAGTGCCAAAGAAGAAATAGTAGCTATGCTATTTTTGATTTTTTAAAGTTTATTAGAGATATTTGTTATTCCCCCCATCACCACAACATCTGGCTACATTCAAAGTGCTTAATGAAAAAGATGAGTCTATGTGTCATATTAACAAAAGAATTTTGTACAAGCATGTACTGTGGAGGAGATAAACAAATTACTTTCAGAAAATGCTATGTCAAAGAGATTAATTCTGGCACAGATGTACTCATTGGCTATAATACAAGTATTGTGTATTTCCTTCAAAATTGCTAGTATTCTACCAAACAAATGAATGCCATTTTAAAAAGGCCAAGTACTTTGAGGAAATTAATAAACATCAGAGAGCAAGAATGCATGTATTTATCTGACCAGTTACTTTAAAACTCACAGTGTTAACATGCATTTATGTATTAGGTGGTGCCATTGTTTAACTGTTTTTATACGTCAAAATAGGCAATTGTCACAAATTCATATGGTTCAGCCTAATAGAATGTCTATTATCAGGTAACACCATTCTTGATTAATTGTTCAAGCAATATAAATGACGTAGGACAAGCTCAACTATCCAAACCGCAAAATAACAGGAGGCTTGACCTACAGTATTTAAATGGATTCCAAGATGGAATTAAATCTTATACTCTACCTACAAAATGTTTTATTGGCCATTATCTACCTCTGTTGGTTTTTTGTCTGTTATCATATTGCCTTATCCAAATGAATTTCACTTCTGGCTTAAAACATTTATAGGCATCCATGTGATATCATGCATGCTACATTAGCTTTCTTTTAATCATGATGACACAAATTCCATGTTGGTCATGTCTTCATAAAAACTTCTTTCTGTAACTTATTCATGTGGTGGTCCGAAAAAAAGTTTCCATGGGGAAAATTACATTTTATGGGTTGCACTTTTAATGAAATGTCCTTATTTAGTCATCTTACCTCCCTAATTTAGTGTGGTATGGAAAGAATCTAAGGAAAAAATTATTAAGGGTCATACTAGAAATGAAAGAACTAAATCTTACTGTTAGGACATCTGGAACAGACAAAACCACAGACATTAAAAAAAGGCGGGAGCTATAAATTAGGAACGATCTTTACACAGTATTATGGAATAAAGGAGGTGTGCTCATCTACACAAACTCTATGTAGCAGAGTAGTCTCTACCATTCTCTACCCTGCTCTCCCCCTTTTCCTCTAGTTTTGTGTTGGATTAGACCAATGGTAGGCTTCAGTAAGAGACTAAAGGACAGTAATGTGTGAGAAGGTGAAGGAATTCTCTCTCCACTCATCCTCCTGCTAGTTCCTTCCAGTCTTGCTGCAGTTTAGCAGAATCTAAATTTCCTCCATGTCTAGCTTTGGGTGAGAGGCCCCTCTTTTATGTGTTGACTAACACATACCGAGTTCTAGTAACACTGTGTGCTCTCTTTTTCCCTTCAGTCCTAGGGATGGTAATGGCTTCACTCTGTTGGTAGTCCATGGATGTATCACCATCCCAGTGTCCTTACTCCTGCTCATATCTCTGTAATTTGGATTTTTTTCAGCTGAACTCTTTGACGTTGTTGCTTGTTTATTTATAATACTTTAAAAATCACAGAAGCACAGCATTTATTTTTTTAAGAGCTTTTAATGCTGTTTGCAATATTGTAAGTAAGCAAGCAAACAAACAAATATATACACTAAAAAAATGAGCTTTACAGTTCAGAAGAGTTCTGTAAATGCCTTAATTTGCCACCAGGGAAGATTTTAAAACAGTAGTTTTACTGTATTAGCTCTCAGAGTGATTTTTTTGTAGCAAGATTAATCAAGAAGTTATCACAAATGAGAAATTTGATTGGAGAATCTTTGTTCACACAAAAAATAACTAATGCTACAGTTGTAAATAACTCAGATAATGCCTGGCTCCATGGAGCTTATTATCTTGCTGGCAATAAAGTCTTTTAAAAATAATTACACATATGACAATTGTTGTAAGTATTAAGAAAGATAAATACAGTGGAAAATCATCTGGGTCGAAGGGAGTGACTCATAAGCTGAGAACTGAAGGATGAATTGGCTAGGTACAGGAGCAAATAAAAAGCTGCCAAGATGTGCATGCAGATTCTGTGGTATGAAGGAGCATGGGATAATTGAAAAATTGAAAGGATGCCCAGGTGACTATATCACAGAGTCTATGTTGGGGAATGGTAAGATACAAGGCTGAGAGTGATATAATTTCAAGACCTTGTAGTCCATGTTAAAGATTGTAGAGGCCATTCCAGGAGCAATGCAAATCATTGATGGATCTTAGAAGAGGGATGACATGATAAAAATTTGTGTTTGTAAAGACAACTCTGGCTGCTTAGAGAAGAAAGAAAAAGAGGCAGGATGTTGAGGGAGCAACAGTAGATAAGAGGAGACCAAGTAAAAGACACTGTTGCTTTAGATTAGAATGTTATATATGGAGAGATGTAAGCAAAATTGAAAGAATGGTGAATAATTGAATAAGATTCAAGGTAGAAGAAAGTATCAAGGGTAATAACCAGGATTCCACATTGAGTAGAATACCGGTTGATGGTGTCATTTACTGAAACAGAGAATCTTGGGTAAAGAGTAGGTTTGTGGTAAAAGGGAACTGATTTCTGTTTTGGAGAGTTGAGTTTGAGGCATTTAACACATGGACCAAGTTGGCAGTTGAGTTTAAGGGATGGAAGGATAAGACATTGCCTAGAAAGAGAGCACTAGAGAGAAGGGTCAAGTCTGGGATGAAATGTCAACCTTTGAAGATTGAATGGAAGAGTAGGAGAGAGCAAGGGAGACCAGCAAGGAGTGACCAGTGAATTGAATGAAAATCAGAAATTTTTTGGTTTCAGTAGAGTCAAAGCAAAAAATTGTTTCAAGGAAAATCAAAGGCATTGAATATGGTTGAGATTTTAACTAGGATAATACCTTTTGATTTTGTGATACTGAGGTCATTGGTGACATTAGCATGGACAGTTTTGGAGTGGAAAAGTGGAGGCAGGGGCTGACCCAGTGACATAGTGGTTACGTTTGTGTTATCTGCTTCAGCGGCCCTGGGTTTTTGGGTTCAATTCCCAGGTGCGGAGCTACATACTGCTCATCAAGCCATGCTGTGGTGGCATCCTGAGAACAAAGTAAAGGAAGATTGGCACAGATGTTAGCTTAGGGCCAATCTTCCTCATCAAAACAAAGAAAAGTGGAGGCAGAAGACAGTTTGGTGTGCAGTAAGTGGAGACAATAAGTAGAAACAACTCCTAACAAGTTTAACTGGAAGAGAAGAAGAGCAAAGAGCAGGAGTGGCAGGAGTGAGAGGCAAAATAAAATAGATAAAGTGTATTTTTTCTTTTTTTTGAAGGTGAGAAAAGCAAGATTATCTGAGATAAGAAAGCTCAAGTAGACTAACACGTTGAAGACTCAGGAGACAGGAGATAAAGTGCAAGATTCCCGAGATGGCAGGAAGAAAAGGACTTGAGCAATGGTGAGGGAATTGGACTTGAATGGAAGAAGATGTACCACTTCCATGGTAGGAGGTGGGCAAATTTGGTTTCAGGAATTGAAAACCTTCCTCTCTGATACCTTATACGTTCCCTGCAAAGCAAGAAGTAATCATTTACTGAGAGTGAGAAAGGGTGGAAGTTTAGAGGTTTACACTACTGTGGAGTTCTGAAATAAACATTATTTTAAATGAAATCACAAGTCAATTAGAAAAGAGTAGCAGGATTGCCAAGCAATAATGAAGGTCTATTTAACATTGGTATCCATAAACTTAGAGGTATCAATCTGATAAGTTTTGTACAATGCTTTATTTATTTTTGGGCGGGAAGTTAAGGAGATTGTCGCTGAGCTAACATCTATGCCAATTTTCCTATATTTAGTATGTGGGATGCCGCCACAGCATGGCTTGATGAGTGGTGTGTAGGTCTGCATCCAGGATTCGAACCCACAAACCCTAGGCTGCCAAAGTGAAGCACACAAACTTAACCACTACACCATCGGGCCAGCCCCTGTATAATGCTTTTTTAACCAAGTACAGTGTGTCCAACAATGGAGCATCGTTGCCTGGATAACAAAGAATCTCTCATCTCTTGCTACATCTGTATGCAACTTTATGTATAAGCCTGTAAATTGCCATGCCTATCCATGCACCCATGCATTGTCACCACATAAAGATGAGCACCTAACGCTCTTATCCTCAAATCTAGTCTTGAAACCATTTTCCCTAACCCATTTCTTGTTTACAAGCCATTTATTGGATCTTAGGATCATTTTTTATACAACCATGGTTCACCTCACAAAGACTAAATTCCCATTGCTTCCACCAATGATGACCATTCAGATTGTCCTTCAGTATCTGCTATCTCGTGCTACCATAAAGAAATGATTTTCATTTGAAATTAGAAGTGCTCTTTAGTCATTGGCCTAAGGGTGAATAACCCAGTTACATTATATCCACAACCTAGAAAACTTCTTGTCTACTCTCTTGCAGCACATTCTCCCTCTTACTCTAGTAATCAATGATACTCTAGTATCATTGCCTCTAACAAGAAAACACCCACAAAAATACCCTATAAAATACAGATTTTCCATATCTCAAGATCAAATTTGTGACCAACTCAAAGCTTGTCTAATATTGAGTGAGGGAAGGAGAGTTTACAGAAGATTTGAATTAAGCTATTCTGAAGTGATCCCCAGCGACTTCACTCACTAAATCTGAGGATCAAAAAGGATCAGGGGTGGGGACAGTAGGTAGACCCAGCAACAAGGAGACTCAAATTGTACAAATGTTAGCTTTTCAACTAAGTGAAACTTAAACGTTTGGGCACTATGGTTTCATTTTGAAATTTGACGAAATCTATGAAGACGCTCCCTGAAAAATGCACACAGAAACATATCCACATGAATTTTTATTACAGTTTGAAGAGTTTCCCAGGAACCCTGAGTGTAATCCATGAGCAGTGGTTCATATATCGCCAAATAAATAATCACTATTCAGAGTAAAGTCAGCATATTCTTTGAGATGTCTTCAGCCAGCCCAGGCATTCTAGATCTCAACCCTGAGAACCACTCAGAATTACATTTGTCACAATGGATGTGAGGGAGAAAAATAATCACCCTCACACATTTTAATAATACCTGTCCTAACAAGGTAGCAAGTTTCTCTTAACCTAGAACCCAAAATTTAGAGTAAACCTTTACATTCTTGAAGGATACATATTGGAAAATTTTACATGTTTTTTAAATTAATTATCATAAATCAGGGGTTATGTCACAGAAAAAAATTACAGAGATGAAAATAAGGTTAGAGAATCACAGGCTGGAGATGTGGATTCTGGGTAGGCTTACCAATCATCCCAATTTGCTCAGGTATAAGAAAGGCTCCCAGGATGTAGGGCTCTCAGCACTAAAACCCAGCAAATCCCTGGGAAAGAGGGGTGAATTAGTCATCCAAATAGGCAGACAACTTTGTTCACTCTTAGTCAGTGCAGCATGGCTCAGAAAACTAGCTTCTGTCAGCATAATCAATTCAAATTTATGCTTAGGGAAAATTACAAGTAATGACTAAAATTTGTTGTAAGTTTACTTTGTGGTAAGCAGAGAGATTAACACTTTCACATGGAATATCATTTTTAAATCTAACTTTATAACAGAGGTATTACTATTACCACATCTTAAGGATGAGATTCAGTAATTAGCTCAAGATCACATAGCAAGTGGAAGGTCCCAGTTCAAACACAAGACCTCTGCCTCCTGGGCTTAAGCTATTAACCACAGCCCTAATATACACTAAACCTTTGGATTCATTTGAAAACTGTAGAAAACATCAATGTTAAGCTTAAGAATACAAAGTGTGTACTTTTTTCTCTGACCTAATCACTCTCATGTCAAACTGTTAATGAGGTAAGATATAAAAATACCATATGTGGAGTGAATAAGATGGAGCTGGACATCCAAGGCAGGTTCTGATACTGAGAAAGCCATTTTTAAATGAAAGTGACCAATACATTTGTAAAGCAATGAGTAAAATGCATATGAACAATTCCACGTGCTTAAAACAGAGACAAAGGGGAGGAACAGGTCAGATATTGGTTTTAACAGTTTCAGCAATATAATTTCTTTAAGAACACATTTCATGTTCTCATTATAATCAGGGAGAAGATATTCAAAGAGTATGTCAACCTTAGCATCCTTTACAGAGAAGTATTTGCATTAAAAAGTAGAGTATATTACAATTTTGCACACATTAGATTTCTTGGCTATTATTGCCTGAAAATACAGTCACTATTTTATATAAAGCCAAGTTTGTTTTAAAATCTCTGAGAATACATGAAGACATTCAGGTTTGTGCTGAAGACTGGATAGCTTAAATGTAAGGACAAAGGCATTCACCTCTACAGAGACAGTAGAGGGTATCATATTTCTAATTAATTCTTCTCCCTTTGTTTCCCAATCAAACACAGCATGAGTCTCATGTATATTTTGAAAGACATGGTGCTAGTGTTCAAGCATGAACTGGACAACTATCTATCGGGCTGTTATACAGTGGACTTGTACATCAAGTAAGAGTACAGACTACTAATAACCTTTCCAATTAGACTTTCTCTACGTCTGTGCATTTCTAAACTTCAACTCTAAATTTTCAAAATGTCATTTCCAATTCTATCCATAATATATCCAAGAATTAAACCCCACTGACATTTATGAATCAGGCTAGGACATTCCATTTATTTCTACAGTAGCAGTATTTGAAATATTGGAAAGCCTTGGGAAATCTGTGAGATGAGGGGCTGTTTTCTTCCCCCCTGATAAAACATAAATTTTCTTTTAAAGTAAGGGCAACCAAAAGGAGACACTATCTGTAAAATTTTAAGATCAGGTATTCATCATTGTGATTTTAAAAGTATAAGGCAACACAGATGGCTGATTCACTGGGACAGCATCACTGAAGGCAATCTGGTCTGATATTGAATACACCTGTTGGAGGTGGAAGGGGGAGGAAGGAAGAGGGAGAATTTTTATCTTCCAAAATTATCCAGAAATATTACAGTAAAAATACTTGGCAACTTCTTTCTATATAGTCCAAACTGACTGAAGATAGATGGTTTGGTTTCATTCATTTTATTTCTCCTTATAGGATATGTCCACATGGAACATGCCAAACTGACCATTGGAGCCACAAGCGTTCAGTCAAATAGCATGATTCACTAAATAAAAGCAAGCAATGGCTTAAAATGATTTTGACTTAATCATTCAAAGATTAAACTCATCAATCACCCAGTGAAATCAATTGTTTATGCATGCAAACATAGCTTTTATTTTTCTAATTCTCGAAGAGAATTGAGTTTATATGAGGATAAAGGATAGGCAACATTAATTAGAGTTGAGAAGAAGGCAAATTTTAAGATGAGCAATGAGTAAAATTATTAGGAGCAAGAGGTGGGAAAGGGGAAAGGAGGAATTGATTTTAACTTCTGGCTCTGATTTGACTCTCCTTTTCAGTCACTTACCATTTCTCATGTCATTTTCCTTTTTCTGTTATATGGAAATTAGAGAGAAAAGATGATAGAGATAAAAGAAGCCAAGAGGACAACACGTTTAGATAAAGAAGGAGAAATAAAGTTGGAGCCTTGCCCTGGAGCTCTCTCCCAACATGGTAAGTGGAGGAGTTTCATTTCCTTCAAGGAAACAGGCTGTTTTAGTCAGCATGATGCGCCTTGTTTTTTACTGCTATCACTCCGGTCACCACTGACACCATCTGGGGTCAGCACAAAGCTTGCTACCATGCTCAGCACCTGCTAAGCTACCATGATGTTTGCAACGTGATTCATCCTCTTACCTCCTGCCTCCACTTTGGGTGTAGATACTTAGGAGGTTTGGGAAGCTGTGATAGAATCACATTCTCGGATGTCTTCCTGAAAATCCTCTAAATCACAGTTTACCTGCATTTTCGTCTCTCTCCCCTGTGTCAGATTATTGCTAAAATGCCACGTTCTCAGGAGATCTTCCCTGACATTTAAAACAGCAGCACCTGCCAGTGCTGCTTCGTTTTCCTCTCACGCTGATTATTATTGAACATGTCACGTAGTTTACTTATTTTATTACACCTATTGCCTTTCTCTACCTACCTTGCTTATTTCCATTAAAATCCATGAGGCAGGTATTTTCATTTGTCTTGTCCATTGCTGTATGTAGTAGACACTCACCAAATATTTACTGCTCGAATTCATTATTTGGCTTGGTCACTATATCCAGGTCATATCAGAAGTATCTGACTTTGATTGTCTCTATTTCTTTAAGGAAAGCAGATAATATAATGGTCAGTTTAGTCCCCAAGTGTCACAGCGAGATATAGTGCGGATTTAGGAGGCTGGAGACCTGATTTGGTATCATGATTTCACTACTACAACCTGAGCTTGGAAGACTGAGCTTCAGCTTCCTCTCCCATAAAAACAGCATTAAAATAATACCCTCTTTTCAGTGCTATTGTAAATATCAGATAATTTACAGGGACAAAAAAGGTATACATAGTAAAATGTTGTGGAAATATTGGTTAGTTCTGTTTAACAAAAAATCTAGCTGACTTATCTGAATTAGTAAGGAGCAGACTGATGCCTTCAAACCGTATTAAGATGTTTCTACTCCTCGGATATGATCTATGGTTCTAATTGACTGGAATCCTGAAAGAATTTACTGATGATCCCAAGTAATCCTGTCTTTCTCAAGTCTGTATGTTTGCAGACTTAGGTGTTAGTTGTAGCTGAATTATATGATAAAATCTATCTATTATACATAATATTATGATGAACTGAACTAATTACAACTTTACTTTACATGAAGCATGCATTTTTCATATCATACAACTGACTCTTTAGCAAATGCTCTTCACTTTAAAATTTTGAGAAGGAAGTCATTCTTTGGTATGTTTATTGTCACTTGAGAAAAATTGGTGTGGTAAGCTTATTGTTTGGAGAGAAAATTGTATTTGATTGTATAAAATAGCCTACTTTTCATACCAGTGGCATAGCACTTCATTTTAGAAATGTGGCATTTTAATATTGTAGGAACATGAAAAGGAGGTGATTTCAGTCACCACTTAAGAATCGTGAGCTCAAAGGACATCTAAGAAATCTTTAAGGAACAAAAGAGCTGGAAATGAAGGGGAAATGGCTGGATAATTTTTTTTTGCCTTTTATTTGAAGTCCATCTGAGTTTGTTTCTCACTTGATTCAGATTCATTGCTCAGTATTAATTCTGATGCTAAGCAAAAAAATTGAGGCTGCAGGAGAAGCTGCATCAAGCTGAGAAGCAGGTAGGCCTATGTGTCTACACGCTTACATCCAAGAGAAAATTCAGTGCCATTTGTTGTAATTAATCATGGTGATTCCATTGTTAAGTTAGATTCTCAAAACCTGACACAAGCCAAGAGTACCCTGCTAGAGCTGTAATATCTGCTGAGGACTGAATGTATCCTTGTCTGATTTTCACCATTATCTTAGTCATTTTTCCTTCTTACTTCAGAGACCTCTTTCATAAAGCTGATAGAGCCTTCAAATTCTGCCTCATTGTATTAATCTGAACAGATATAGAGTGACTAAAAGAAAAACCACCACAGATAGTATGATTAGGGTGTATAGAGGTCACTGATCTAATCCACTCACTTCGTGGAAAAGGAAACTGAGGTCAAAGAAGGCTGAGTGATTTGTTCAGAAAATGAGAGATGGAGAAGTAAAGAGTGAAGTCTCTATGTAAAGTTAAAACTCTTTCTATGTCATATTCTCTACCCTGAGAGTTCCTTTTGATCTACTTGACTATTGCTAAATATTAGATTACAGCAACAAAATAAGTCATTACATATCCATCAAAGAACGGGCAAACTGAGAATTGGGGCAGATGTTTATTACTTACATGAGAAAATACACAGGAAGTGTTTAGATCAGTGGCTGGCATTCACTAATTATTCAATGAATGTTAATCAGCATACATTTATTAGGCACTAAGTTTCCTTGAGTAATAAGATCTGGGGTATTTGTGCGCTTTCTTAGAATTGGACAGTGTGAATCATTTATATAGCCTTGCATTAGCTCTTGTGACATTGAATAATCTACATAACCACTGCAACTCACTTTCCTCATCTATAAAAAGTAAAGCCAATAGTAACCACCTAGTGGTCATAAATGGTGGTCATCATTATTAAAATCTCTCATTTTCTCATCTTGATAGCAGCTAATGTTATTCAACATTTTAATCCACCATTGAGAAATTGAGATAGACTGCAGTTGACAATCATCTCCCTTCCCTCTACCTCCTAGCACAGGGAATGACTCCATTTCCCACCCCCTTGAAGTTAAGTGAGCCCCTAGGACTTTCTCTGGCCACTGACATATGAGGAGAAGTGATATGTATCATTCCTAGGTGGAAGCACGTAAGAGTGCTGCGTTATTCTTTATCCTGTCTTTCCATTGACTGGTATTCTGGATGGTCACAGCCTACATCAGCCTCAGCGAGGACCACATGGAACAGAGCACCCTGCCAATGAAAGATGGACATGTAACACGAACAAAAAACAAACTTGTGTTGTTTTCTCCCCCTGATGTTTGGAGATTGTTTTTTCCTTATTGCAGTATAACCTAGACTATCTGATAGATAAAAGAAAAGGTTTCAAAGTTAAATCTTCATGGTAACTATTCACACAATAACATCTACATAAATCCTTACTAGTATTGAACTTTTCCTACAATAATTCCATATAACTTGCTAATTCTGTCCCTCATATATATCAACAGGTTCATTCAATAATATTTTCTGAGAACACCTGTGTACACGACACACCATATTCTGTAATTTCTAAGACAGTGACTTTTGCACAGCAGACATGTAGTAGATGCTTGTTAAACTAAATTGTTGAATTGAATTAGATCATGCCATTATTACTCAGAAGACTACGTTTTAGGATAATTATTAACTAGTATGCAATTCTGGCTCTAGAAGACTAAGGCAGACATCTATCAACCTAACATACTTAAGCCCAGTTTCACCTGTAAATAAGAAGGTACCACTGCTGTCCCTCAGAATTCCCCTTTGTAATCTTAGTTCTATCTATGATTGTGCTGAATGCCAAGTGGACATGGAAAATTATATAAGGAAGGTAAACCTTAGGCCAAAGTTTGAAATTTATGTTTGTGCTTTTCTGTCCTCTAATGTCACTTTCTGCCTTCCTAGTCCTCCACACCAAATTCTGGACATATATGTAATGAATGTTATCTGCCCACTAAACCATAAGGCTCTCCAGTTTTTTTGTCCTGGATCCCTGATCCAAATCCAGGTAGTTCAGCCCGAGGATTAGCCAATCAAATGTTTCTATCAACATAATTTACATGCCTGATTTAGGATTGGTCAACTAGAGTCAAACAGAGCCAACAAGAACCAAGGAACATGAGTTCTGAAACTTCTGTTATAGCAAATAGGAATAAGAAATTCCCTTTCTGCTGGGGGACTGAATGAAGTCTGAAGCTTCTGCTGGCATCTTGCCACAGTGACAAAAGAGCCTTACCTAACATGCAAACTAACACATAGAAAAACATTAGAGAGAGAGAGAGAGAGATTATCCTTCTTCAGTCTTCTCTCCCCTTTCCAGTCTCACCAATTTCTCTTCCAGACTTGGGAACATGATGGCTTGGCAATTCTCTTGGCAATTGTGCGACAGGGAGACTCAATTTGTGGTCTCCTAGATCATCAATTATCTCCTTCACCCTCCTATGACATTGTCTCCCCATTGACTATTACAAATATTCACTCTTCTCTCCAAGCTCCTCCTCCCTAGTTTCACATCTACCTCTTCAGTTCCAGAAGATGGCTCTCCCTCCTAATTCAGATAAACATAGACATGCCACATAGCAACATTTCAGTCAACAATGGATGGCATATACAACGGTGGTCCCATAAGATTAGTACCATCAGACTAGGTATGTAGTAGGCTATACCATCTAGGTTTGTATAAGTACACTCTAAGATGTTCGCATAACGACTAAGCCACCTAACGACACATTTCTCAGAACATAACCCCATCATTAACCAACACATGACCATATTTGTGATTAATCCACCTCTTTTCTTCCTGCCTAGGTGAAAGAATTGTTTCTTCTCTTTCAAGTTAATTCCTCTACATGAGCTCTAGATTTTATCCTTTCCTATTGTTTGTAGAACTCCTCTTATATTCTCTCTCTCTCTATCCCTTTCTGTCTGCCCATATTAACATGTATTCATGCAGATATTGGATTGCCAAATTTAGCAAAAAAATAAAATACGAGACATCCCCTTAACTTTCAGATAAACAATGAAAAACTTAATTTAGATGCATCCCAAATATTGCATAATATACAAAAAGTATTTGTTTTTTATTTGAAATTCAAATTTAACTGCACATCCTGTATTTATTCTGGCAACTCTACTCAACTACTGTGCACTACAATCCACAAAAACAAGAAGGGCAGAGCATCTCATGGCTTTTCTCATCGTCCATATCAAGTCATTCTGGAGCTTGGTCTGGGCTTCATTCTGTTGCATCCTCAAAGAAAGACTTTCAAAAATATGGACCTCGGAGCATCATTCAGCTGTCGTTATGTCAAAAGATTCCTTACTGCCTAGAAATGAAGACTGATAGGAAGGAATAAGGATGCTGAAGGAAGCAGTAAAATCTGTCCCAATGCACATATACACATGAGTGCTTGTGCACGTGTGCACACCAGACACACACTCCCACTCACACACACAAACTCTCCTCATCTCTAGATACTGTTTTGGTCATTACTCTCTTTTTCCTCTTCATCGAGTTTTCTTACATCATTCAATTCTCAACCTTATGTGATCTGCCTTTATTCCCATCTTTCTCATGAGTCTGCTGAAATAAAAGGTTAGTTTGACTCTCCCTTTTTCCTGCAACACTCACTGTTATAGATTAAATTATATAATTTCCAGTACCAGTGCATATGACCTTATTTGGAAAAAGTCTTTTCAGATGTAATCAAGTAAAGATGACATCTTTAGAGTGGGTCCTAATCCAATATGGCTAGTGTCCTTATAAGAAGAGGGAAATTTGGACACAGTCACACACTCACAGAGGAGAACGCCATCTGAAGATACAAACACAGAGGGTAGATGGCCATATCAAGATGGAGGCAGAGACAGGAGTTACACAGCCACAAGCCAGGGAATACCTGGAGCCCCCAGAAGCTGGAAGAGCCAAGGATGGATCCTCCCTTAGAGCTTTTGAAGACAGCATGACTCTTCTGACACCTTGATTTTGTGCTTGTAGCCTCCAAACTGTGAGAGAATAAATTTCTCTTGTTTTAAGATACTCAGTCTATGGTACTTTGACATGGGAGCCCCAGGAAACTAAGACACTTACCTACTTTAATGCTCATGACACAATTATATTATTTTCTGATATTTCCTACTTCTTTCTAGGTTTTTTCTCTTATTCCTCCATTTGATATTTAAGTGTTGTTACTTACCAGAGTTTGACTTTCAGCCTTTTATCCTTCTCATTTTACATGATTTATCTAATTGACTTCATCCACCACAAAGCTTTAACCACCATCTATGCACTACCAACCACGTATAAATACAACAGTTTATTACAATTAATGTTAGTATTATTAGTCAATCAAGAGTAGAAACAATGATTCTTTATGTCTCTGAGTCTTAAGCACAAAGAGCACTATCTTGAAAACAGGTCAAATTTAATCCCTCTGGAATTAGTGGAAGAATCCATGACTGAGGAAAACACGCACCTTGAAAAGCTGCCCATTCTCCTTTTGTGCCCAAGGAGTGAGCCAGTCAGCTTCCCCACCCTAACTTTTTAATAGTAATAGAAATGCTTAACTCTGAAAGCAATGTAAACATCTATTCTGATAATTATGGTAGAGCCTAACAAGTCATAGAATGAAAACTGTTGTGAGAGACTGATTGTGATCATCTTTCTAATAGGAAGAAGCAGCTGAATTAAGCAACAAAGAATCCGAGTCCTAATCGTGACTATTTCATTACCACTACATAGACAATATTTATTTTTATTTTTTTTTAATTTGTTGCCGTTTCATCCCTTCACAGTTTTCAGCTGACTTTACAGAAAATATATAAAATAAGATAATAATAATAATTAACAACATTTTGAAATGTACTTAATAACTAAAGTTCCTGAGTGCTTTTTGCTTATATGAGAGAACATGTGAAACTGAGCTTTATATTATAAAGGAATTAAAATATTTAAGGTGCTATTATTTTGAGAAAAAGAAAGTTGCTTTTTGAAGAAACAAAAGTCTCTTTTATTGATGTAGGACTAGATAGACCTTCCCCAAATCTAATATGAGTACTCAATTTGTGTAAAACTAGTATCAATTTAACAAATGGCTTGGCCTCTCTGTTCTTGAAAGGCAGAGTGAAACAAGCCAAGATCAGCTAACTTCTGGGAACAGCTGGAGGAGAGAATGCATTGAAAAAAAAACCAGCCAGAAAATGGCTGTCTTTTTTGTAGACAATATTTTTATACTATTAGAGGTCATGAAGATTATAGAAGCTTCTCATCTCCCATTGGGTCAACCGGTTTAGTCTTTAGCTTTTTTTAAATTTAAGGTGGCACTTAGTAACCTGATTTATGTATTTGAAAAATACCATCATGATGGAGCTGATGCACATGAGTCTTCCTGATGGATGCATTCCAACCGGTTACCTACTCATACCCCCAAGCACATGATTTCATTGTCTCAGGTGGAACGCACCTGTGACTTTCCTGGGAGTTGGCACAGAACTTGCCTAATATAAGACCACTTCTGAATGGCACGTTGCCCCTTTGCTCCTTTTCTTTGAAAATATCTCCTTTTAGGAAAACAGAAAAACACCTCTAAATAAACAACAAAGCACGTTGTCATAAAGGGCCTTCAGCAAAGCCTCAGCCAGCCAAGATCTGTACATGTTTGATTACCGCCAGCAGGTTCATCCAGCAAACAGATGCATATGGGAGTTGGAGGGACACAGAGCAATAAAGTTTTCCATTGTGCTGTGGTGCACAGCATTGCAATTATAGACACATCAGTGGTAACTCATATTTTCTGGGAATCTAATAGAAAGTCTTTTATTTCATTTTTATACCTGCACTGAAAGCCAGATATTGCTATTTCATACATTTCAGTATCCTGGTTTTAGATCTATCAAATTTGATGACAAGAAAACTTTGCATTTTGACACACTCTCCTCATCACTGCCCCACCCACGTCATGGCAAGCAAACACTTAGATCATCAACTCTCTTTTCACAAATCCTGAGAAAATCTGCTGACTGGAGGTTATTTCTTCTACAGTAGGTGGATGAACAAAACAAAATGGAAGGAAATAATCTAATAAAGGATAAAGGAATTGGAAACCAGGAGCTTGGCTGGGAGAAAAGAATTTGCTACTTAATAAATCGAAGTTGAACATGACAGAGTTGAAATGTAACCTTTACAAGTAGAATCCACAAGAATTCAAAGTTGAAATGTTGGAAAATACAATGACAGAGCCGTCTTTGTTTCATGGTAACAAAGTGATTTAAGGAGAATTGTAAATCTAGTCAAAGTGAAAGAGAGAGGGAAGGAATAAAAAGGATACCTCTTCAATTTTTCTAGAATAAAATGGATTAGAAAAATATTTGTGAGAATGCTCAGATAAATGAATGATTTAAGATACACATATATGTCTACCTTGAATTTCCTTCCATAAAATGACTTCCAAAAACCTATGCAATTCAAATATCTTTCAGAAGATCTGCCTACATTTCTAGATGAAAAAGAAATCGTTATATATTAAGTTCAAGGTGTACAGTATGACTTTGAATTATAAAAGCGACTTTTCAGCCTACTTCTCTTATACAAAGGCTTCCTGTTGATTGTAAATTTTCAATTTTTGTGGATATTTTCTTACCCTCTTGAATAGATTATAAAGGAATATAAGAAAGATCTTAAGTAGCTGTTCTTTTACTAAATGGAAAGACCATGTTAATTAATGTTAGCTCCATTTCCTCATTGTACCAAATCACTACATAACTTATCTCAACTATAACACCTGATATTGATATCAGAACTATGGAAACATAGAATATTTTATCAGAAAGAAATAGAATCTATAACCCAACACCTTCATTTAGCAGAAGAGGAACCTGAAGCCCAAGAAGGATAATTGTTACACAATATAGCACAGCTTCAGACTTGGATGCATTTAAATAAAATTGTCCCTCACAGCTCCTTCAGAAGCCTTGTCCACTAATCTCAAGTTTTATCTGTTTTGCTCATTAACTGACAAAAATAAAGAGGTCCTAATATCTCAGAAATGGAAGGACGATTAGAGACCAGCTTATCCCATTGATTCATATATGGAGACATTAATAATCTCAGGCATAAGAAACTGCTTCCTTAAGCTATGAAATTAGTTAAGTAGTTAATAATGGGAGCTGATGATCTCTTACCCTCCATTCTAGGGTTTGTCTGGAACAAATAGAATTCAGTCTCATTCCAGGTCCAAAGAACCTTGGGAAATGTGCTTGGTTTATATGGGGGCTTATCCACCTATACTTAAGATCAAAATATTTTATTCTGTAAACAATATGAGACAAAAGGTTCTACCCACCAACTTTGTGGATGACCAGAAAAAGGGGCTATGCATTGTAAATCTCCCTTCCCACACACAGAAAACCTGAACTCACTAATATTGCAATGGAAATAGATGCTTCATGGAATGTACTCAATTCCTTCTTTGTATTTAGACACCTGTTCTGGCATTCTCATTTTCCCCATCGTCAGGCCTGCAGCGCTTCTGCACTGCTATCTCCACATCAAAATATCCTTTCAGGAAAAAAATTGCTATCATTTGTATTTTAATGGACTCAAATCAGAATTCAACTTTTTCCAAAGAAATTGTATTTTAAGCCACAAAGTGTTTGTAGAATGAAAGTTCTTTTGCTTGTTTCCTAGTAAAACCAGCAACAAGTAGGTAGGAAAAGTATTTGGGAGCTCATACAAAGTTGTTCCTGACATCCTTGAAATAACACCATATGGCTGGTTTCCTTTGTTTCCTTCGAGTAAGCCAAAATCTGGTCCCACGCTGCCTGTTTGCTCACCAAGGCACAGTCACATGACCACACATTTGTAGAAGACATCTTCCTAGGTACGGCCTAAAACCTGAAGATCATCTGTTTTCAGTGACCCTCCCGGGATTCCCCTTGTCAATATGTAACAAGTGACTGATTAGCACTGAAGGATCTATTTGATTGCACAATTTAACTCAACTTTGTTCTTATAGTATCACTAGAGATTCTAATTGAGGTGAATGCCTCAAATTCTGATATAATTATTTTCCATGCAATAACGGTTTTGTAGTTTGCAAGTATCAATAGCATATTCTATCCTCCAAGTTAATTGTTTATCACCTTATTAGGTATGTAAAAGAGAATGCCAGAGAAGCACGCTCTGGAAATATTGAGTATCACAATGTAGTTCCAGCTTTGCAGCTAATCTATTCATTCATGCATGCATTCATTTAACAAACCTCTATTGAGCACATATGATATTTACCTGTAGAACTTACATTCTAATAGAGGAGACAGACAACAGAGGAAATAAATAAGTAAAACATATTTTGTGTTAGAATGTGATAGGTGCTGTAGAAAAATGAAAAAAAATACACCAAGTTTAGAGGAATGGGGAAAGCTCAGGATTTGGAGTAGTTTAGAGGAAAGTTAAAAGTACAATAACTAGAAAGGAAGAGGTCCTATGGAAGACATGACTGAAGGGTTAAATTTGAGCTTTACCTACAAAGCTCTGAGTTTTCTAATTTATGAAAGGAGAACATATAACTTAAGTTAAAATGACGGCTGAAAGAGAATATGAATTATAATTAACATCTATCCACATAAACCTTGTTATGGGATAAGAAAGATATATATTTCCACCCTCACCACCCTTGCTCCATACTTCAATTCATTCCTAATTGTATGTCTCCAAAACTTGCCAACAGACTCATAATTTATTCTTCTTCTTCTGTTTTTTAATCCTTTTTTTTTTAATACTCTTTCAGTTCATTCTGTACTCAATGGCTAGATTTATGCTCTTGAAACATGACTCTGCACATGATCCATATATCTTCAAAGTGCTTCCATTGTTCCCCATTGCTTATGGAAGTTCAACAGTGTAGGGGCTGGTCCGGTGGTGCAGCGATTAAGTTCACATGTTCCGATTCTCAGAGGCCTGGGGTTCGCCGGTTCAGATCCCGGGTGTGGACATGGCACTGCTTGGCACGCCACGCTGTGGTAGGTGTCCCACATACAAAGTAGAGGAAGATGGGCACAGATGTTAGCTCAGGACCAGGCTTGCTCAGCAAAAAGAAGAGGACTGGTAGTAGTTAGCTCAGGGCTAATTTTCCTCAAAAAAAAAAAAAGAAAAGTGTGAACTAGTAGGTAGGGTCTCTGAATTGCAACCAAAAGAACTTTGTAAAATATGCCTCCCATAACTTTTTCACATTCTGTCCAATTTGGACTAATCACGTTTATCACCTATGAACTTCCTTGTAATATAATTTTTTCCATATGCCACCCTCACAAATTTCAACTCAAGTGCCATCTCCTCCTAGTAATTTTTTTCTTATTCCCTTTGTTTTAAAACCAAAAAACTCTCTTTTCTATGAATTTTGTCCCATTAGACTATTAACCATATTTTTGTATGTAAAATAATTATTTGTGTGCATGTATCTTTTTTAACTCCCCAGAGTAAACAACAAAAAATTTGTCAAAATTTTTCCAACTCACCTATTCTCAAACTAAGGCTTACAGGGTTTCCCAGAGTGTAATCTGGGGACTACTGACCATATGACGTATTCCATAAAGAGAACAGGGTGTTATGGTCAAATACATTTAGAAAATAAATAGCTCAATTAGATTAAATCTGTTTAGGCCCTATGGTTTAAATACATATGCTGTACATTCTTCTTAATATGTAGTACAACATAAAACATTCTGAGTAAAAGTCTTGCTTAACTTTGTATATTTCCAAATTAATCTGATCATGGAATCCTTCTTTTGCCTTATTCCTAGGAACATATTTTGAAACTATTGTCCAGACAGAGTTTTCGAGAAATGTTAATTTAAAAATCACGAACTGAGTAAATACACCTCCCATTTCCTTTTGTCTGTTACTTAGCTTGTGAAATGCTATACAAATAAATAAAAATTTAAAAGTGAGCTGTCTTGAAATTCTATGTGTCAAGATAACATCAAGTTTTCCCAGACGTTAAGAGACTCTGCCTGGACTCTCTGTCTCCCAGTGATCACTAACTGATCTGGTAGATGTGGCTAGCTAAAAAGGGTGCTTTATTGATGAAGATAGCTTCTCCAAAGGATGACTAAGTCTGCCAATTTGAGTCAAATGCATGCTGAAATAGTGAGAATTGTCTAAATTAAGTTTCATGATTGGAGCAAAAATGATAACACTGTGGGATGTGTTTCCAGATGTATGTAAAGGAAACATTCATGACAATTTCATTATAAATAGAAGAGGGTAAAAGGATGAGGTAAGGTTTCTATTTTCACTTGAGCTGGTAATGTGATGACACCAATAGAATGTGATGTTATATACATATATATATGATATAACTATATATATGTATGTACAGTTACTTGTATGTGTGTATATACAAAGTAATACCAACAACAACCATTATAAAAGTTATATAAAGAGCTACATTGTGGGGCCTGCCTGGTGGCGCAGGGGTTAAGTTCGCACGTTCCACTTTTTGGCGACCCCGGGTTCCCCGGTTGGAATCCTGGGTGCGGATATGGCATCGCTTGGCAAAAGCCATGCTGCGGTAGGCGTCCCACGTATAAAGTAGAGGAAGATGGGCATGGATGTTAGCTCAGGGCCAGTCTCCCTCAGCAAAAAGAGGAAGATTGGCAGTAGTTAGCTCAGGGCTAATCTTCCTCAAAATTAATTAATTAATTAATTTAAAAAAAGAGCTACCTTGAAAACACTATATATAAATCAAAATAACCTTTTTAAATGTTCAAGTGACCCACAAAAAGGGAGGAAAGAGAAAACAGAGGGGAAAATTCAGGAAGAACAAAGGGAAAGCAAAACATAAAATGGCAGATTTAAGCCTTAACATATCAATAATGATCAAATGTAAATGGTGTAAATACACCAATTACAAGACAGATTGGCAGATCATACTTGAAAACGTGATCCAACTATTTGCTGTCTGCAAGAAACTCATTTCAAATATAACAATATAGGCAGATAGAAAGCAACAGTGTGAAAAAAGATATATCAAAGAAACATATTAAAAAAGCAAGAGTGTACCTACTAATATCAGATAAAGTAGCCTTTAGAGCAAAGGATATTACCAGAGACAGAGAGGGATGCTATATAATCATAAAAGTGTCAATCCTCCAAGAAGATATAGCAATCATAAATTTGCATGTGCCAAACAACAGAGCTATAAAATAAGTGAAGCAAAAACTAATAGAACCGAAAGGAAAAATAGACAAATCTAAAACTATACCTGGAAACTTCAATCTTCTTCTCTCAATAATTAGTAGAAAATTAGAAAGGAAGTCAACATGGATAAAGGACTTAGCAACACCATCAACCAAAAGGATCTAATCAACATTTGTAGAACACTCACAACAGAATCCACATTCTTTTCAAGCACCTACAGATCACACACCAAGATAGAACAGGTCTTGAGCCATAAAAAAAACTTCAATAAATTTAAAAGAATTCCATTTTGTTGGGACTTTGTTTTTCAAACACATAAAATGAAACTAGAAATCAATAACAGAAAGATAGGAAAATTTCCAAACACTTTGTAAATAAACTGCATGATTTTAAATAATCCATGATCAAACAAAAATTCTCAAGAGAAATAAAAAAATTCACTTAACTAAGTGAAAATGAAAATATACATATCAAAATTTGTAAGACACACCTAAGGCAGTGGTGAGAGAAATTTGTAGCACTAAAGTCACACATTAGAAAAGACACCAAATTTGAAATCAACCGTTTAAGCTTCCACTTCAAAAACCAAGAAAAAAGAAGAGCAGAAAAAACCAAGAGCAAAGAAAAGGAAGAAAATAATAAAGAATTGAAGTCAATAAAATTGAAAACAGAAAAACAATAAAGAAAATCAGTGAAACAAAATGTGGTTCTTTGAAAAGGTCAATAAAATTGCCAAATCTCTAGTAAGACTGACAAAGACAAAATAAGATATATCGAAAATTAAACTGAAGATATAACCATAACCTTGCAGATAGCAAAAGGATACTGAAGGAATACTGCAAATAGCTCTATACACATGAATTAGAAAATTTAGAAGAAACAGGTCACTTTCTCAAAAAAAAACAATAACAGCCACAACTCACCCCCTATGAAAAAGGTAATTTTAATAATTCTTATAACTATTAAGGAAATTATATTTATAACTTAAAAGTCCCTAAAAGACAAATCTCCAGGCCCAGATGGTTTCACTGTATAAGGTTAGCTATAAGGTTTTTGTAGATACTCTTTATCAAGCTAAGGAAATTCCCCTATATGACTAGATTTGCCTTGTAAAAGACCCTATTAAGAGGATCAAAAGACAAGCTACAGAGTAGGAGAAAATATTTGGAGACCACAGACCTGGATAACCATGCATCTAGAATACATAAAGAACCCTCAGAACTCAACAACAAAAGAAACCAAACAATCCAATTAGAAAATGGTTAAACACCTGAAGAGACATTTCACTGAAGAGGATACACAGATTGCAAATAAGCATATGAAAAGATTTTCAATATCAGTATTCATTAGGAAAAATGAAAATTAGAACAACAATGAGATATCAGTACACACCTATCAGAATGGCTAAGATTTAAAATATTGACCCTATCAAATACCGGGAAGAATGTGGGGAAACTACATTCTTCATACACTCTTGGTGGGAATGTAAAATGATACAGCCATCCGGAAAATACTTTAGCAGTTTCTTAAAAATCTACCATGCGACTACTTTATGACCCAGCAAATTGCACTTTTTGGCATTTATCCCAGAGAAATGAAGACATATATTTATACAAATTCTGTACACAAATGTTTATAGCAGCTTTATTCATAATATCCCCAAAACTGGAAACAATTCGTATGTCCTTCAGTGGGTGAATGGTTAAACAAACTGTGGTACAGCCATACCATAGAATACTACCCACAAACAAAAAAGAATAAACTTTCTAGACACAAACAACCTGAATGAATCTCCAGAGAATCACACTGAGAGAAAAGAGCCAAACTCAAGTGACATGGTGTGGGATTCCATTTATATAACATTCTTGAAATGACAAACATAGAAAGAGAGAGCAGATTAGTGGTTGATAAAGTTTAAGGAAGGGGTAGAGATAGGAGGAAGGTGGAAGTGGCTACAAAAGGGCAACGTGAGGGATTCTTGGGGTGATGGAAATGTTCTGTATCTTAACTGTATCGATGTCAATATCTTGGTTGTGATATTGTGCCATAGTTTTGCAAGATGTTATTAGTGAGAGAAATTGGATAAAGAGTATGAAGAATCTCTCTGTATTATTTCTTATAACTGCATATGAATCTGCAATTATCTCAAAACAAAAAGTTCAATTTTTTAAAAAAGCTCCATTTACCCTCTTTTAAGTCAAGATTCCATTACTTCAATTAATATTTGTCAAGCTTTGACTGTCAATCTCTACGCTTAAGAGTCAGTTCAATGCCCAAATGGCAAGCATTTTTAATCTCCCAGACTTAGTCATCAGTTAGTGATGTCTGCCTAAAATACTTTCCTAAATTGAGATGTGAGTCCACACATAGGCCAAGCAGGAGAGAGGGACATAAAAGATCATCAGTGTTTACAATGGATGTGGAGGTAAGGGGTAGTAGATGACATCTTTGATCTGCCAAGTAGCGTAACGGTATAAACAGAAAGTGTACAATATTAAAGGATGAATAGTAAGAAACAGAGATGATAAATAATTTTACATAGGGATGTAAAGAAGACACTAAACAGTAGAGGCAATTTTCAAAAAGCATAAAGTAAGAGAAGCAACCTTCCATAGAGAGGAAAGCATGTGTGTGAGCATAGTGAGACGTGCCCGTGGTTCTAACAGCAATCCTACACAAGGATGGCAGGAAGTGAAGTAGAAGAGGCCGCTTGAGGCCACCTTGTCTTGGGCTCTCTAGAGCTTGCTAAGGATTTCAACTATTCATAATTTTTAATGAGGCTCTGAGTCAAGGGAACATTATAATTTTAGAGGGTTTTTTTCTCTTTTTAGAAGCATATAGGCTAGATGTCTTTATCTGAGTCCTCGTCAGTATCATTTTCATGCACATGAGCAGCATCACTTGCAGAAAAGCAGCTCGAGTGAACTGGCTTCATCCTGGAGTACTTGCACCACCCCTGGAAGAATTAGTCCTTTCCCAAGTGTGCCTGGCTTGCTCCAAAGTGTCATAGGTCAGGAAAAAGCTTGAGAAAAATTACTTTGAACTGAATTGATTTTTGCAATTGGTGCAGAGAGATGCAAACACCAGGTCTTTGAAGAGTCACATATGGTGCATCACACATGCCAGTCTGGACTTCTTAATATGCAGCATTTGGATACATGATAGAACAGGACTTCCCAGCCTGGTTGATCATCATTCTTATCCAAGGAACTCAAAAAATCTAAATTCCCAGGCCATACTCCAAATTTACTCAATGAATCTCTTAAAGGGGATCTAGGGATATATATATATATATATATATTTTTTTTTTTTTTTAAGCTCTCAAGTGGCCCTAATTTTGGCCAAGTTTGAAAAGCACTCTATTAAAACTTAAGGCTTGTTAGGTGCTGAATTGGGTCCCCCACAATTCCTCTGTTGAAACCTTAACTCCCAAAACCTCAGAATGCAACTGTATTTGAAGATAAGACCTTTAGAGAGGTGATGAAGTTAAAATCAGACCATTAGGGTGGACACTAAACCAGTCTGACCAGTGATTTTATAAGAGGAAATTTGGACATACAGAGGGACACTAGGGGTGAGTGCGCTGGAGGAATGACCGTGTGAGGACACAGCAATAAGGAGGCTTTCTGCAAGCCAAGGAAACAAGGAAAGAGGCCCAACAAAAAACCAAACCTTCTGAAAACTTGATGTTGGACGCCAGAACTGAGGTAACAAATTGTTGTTTGAGCCACCCAGTCTGTGGTATTTTGTTATGGCGGCCCTAGCAAAACAATAAAGGCTGAAATCCCATAGAATGTTGAAGAAAATGATGTTAGAGTGCTTGGTCTAATAGGGAAAGTGAGGATTACAGCAAAAGTGGAGAAGATCTAGGAACATTCAGAAGATGAATGAACATGGAATCACCCATAAGAACTGGGGTGTGCAAACTCCAGCCTACTGGACAAATCCATCCCATTACTTATCCTTGACAATAAAATTTTATTGGAAAACAGAGCCATGCTCACTCATTTATGAATATAATGGGTGTCTATGGCAGCCTTCAGGGGTAATGGCAAAGTTGAATAGTTAAACAAAAACCATTTGTTCCATAAAGACTAAAATATTTATTGTCTGGCCCTTTATAGAAAAAGTTTGTCGACTCCCCACTGGAATATAAGGACTTCATCTGTCTAGCACAACACTGTCAATAGAACTTTCTGCTATCATTGAAATGTTCTATATCTGTGTTGTCAAAATGGTGCTGTCATACAAGGCAATTTAAATTTGAATTAATTACAATCATATAAAATTAAAAATTCAATTTCTCAGTCTGATTAGCCACATTTCAAGTTTGCAATAGCCATCTATGTGGTTAGAGGCTACATATTGGATAACACGGGTCTAGTCCCACTCGTTGTATTCTCTGTGCCTAGAGCAGTGCGTGACAAATAATAAATAAGCTTTCCAGAAATAATTACTAAAAGAGTAAATGAATGAATCAGTGAGGAAGAAGAATGACACAATTTCAGATGTATGCATAAGCATTAAAATTCGCATTGAATTAAATTCCAAACTCTGCCGCTGTGGCAGGTAGAATTATAAAGGGATGTCACCCCAAATCCCCATTTCCTGGTTATCAATCCTAGTCTAGGTGCTTTGGTGAAGGGACTTTGCAGATGTAACTAAGGCTATGAATCTTAAGATAGGGAGATTATCCTGGACTATCCATCCATGTGAGCCCAATCTAATCACATGAATTATTGAAAGCAGAAAAATTCCTCTGGCTGGAGTCAGAAGAGAGATGATGCAAGAGGAGGGCAGGAGAGATGAGACAAAAGGAGAGCCAGAGAAATTAGAAACGAGAAAAGGACTTCTAATTCTCCACTGCTGGCTTGAAGGAGGCCACAAGCCTCTCAAACGCCAGTGACCTCCAGAAGCTGAGAACAACCTTTACCAGTGAGGAAACAGGGACCTTAGTCTTATAACCATATGGCACTAAATTCAGTCAACAACCTGAATGACCCTGGAAATGAATTTCCTTCTAGAGCCTCAAAAGGGACCATTGCCATGTTCTGATCCTCTGAGCAGAAAACCAGCAGAGCAACCTGTACTCGAGCTTCTGACCCACAGAAACTGTGAGGTCATAAATGGATGTTAAGCTTCTATGTTTGCGGTCATTTGTCACTTATACAGCCACAATGCAGGCATCAAATCTCCAAAAATTAGATTTTCAGTGTGATTATAAATAAAGCATAAATAATTATGTATTTGAGAGGAAAAGAACCCTCTGGCCCATCCTTCAGATATTCTTTCTGAAGGGATTTGGGGGAAAGGCAAGAATTCAACTTATGTAAGACAATCCTGCCTGGTACAAAATTATATCTTGGGAGCCAGTGTGAAAGTCGGAGTTGCTGGCCAAGTCAGATGGGACACAGGAGCACCAAAAGACCCCTCTTCTTAAGTCCACACCCCACCAAGTTCTACATTAACTAGGGCTTTGTAAAGAAAACTTCAAGCCAAGTGGGAATGAAGCACCTCTTTCTAAAGTGACAGAAAAATCACGAGTCCTGTAACCATGCCTCCATCTCACTTTTTATCCTACGTTCCTCTGGAGTAGTTGGTTTTCTATCTTCTATCTCTTGAGATATCCAGTTAATTATGTTTAATACATAATTATGTCATTGCCCTGGGGAAACCAAAAAACATACACACACAAACTTATATCTACCAAAAAGTCTTTGCATCCAGGAAATTATTTTCAAATATCTTTAAGGTAATGGCAGACATTTAAAAATAGAATTGACCTTAATGATTACCTAGTAACCCATAACCCTCTTCCAAGGTCACATACTTCTTTCTAAGACAATGTCAAGCTTAGAATCTCCTTCTCTTGACTCTAAGTCCAGTATTTTACATGATGTTGTCCAAAAGCAGCCAGGAGGGTGTAAAAGTCTCTCCTCCCATAAGGCCTCAGAAGACTTCTTAAATCTCCTGGCCTTGATTAGGTTACACACTCATGTTATGGTCACAGGGGAGGCTGCGAAAGGGAGTACCCAGTATTTCTAGCCTCTATTAACGGTGCATGGGTCTCGTTCACAAGGAAGAAGGGAGATGGGAATGGCTATCAGATACACAGCCGAGAGGATCTAACCCAGATGCATACATAATTTAATAAACGTTGTTCTGATTTACCAGTTATCTAGAGAATCTTATTGTGAACCATTGTCCAGGTCCCTGAGGGAAGGTTAAAGAAGTGGTAGATCTTTAAAACTTACCACTACAAAGCAGGAGGAGGGGGATGTAATCTTTAAAGAAGCAGCAGAGGAAAATGTAAACAAAAGATGAAGATGGTATCTAAGACTGAAGACAGATCCCAGGAGCCTGGGTACTAGACCCTACCAGGGAGTTGCATCCGTCCCCCAGCTGCCATGAATGGTGGGGATAAAGGCTCACGGCCATACCATTCTCTGGGAAATCGCCCATGGCAGAAGGAAGCTGCCTCAGCTAGAGATGCCTAGGATCTGCAGGCTTGGTGGTGGCCTGCAGCAACTAATACAAGGGCACAAAAGGTAGTCTCCTTGCCTCAAGGTGGAAAAACTGGTTGGTGCCATTTATACTCCAGAGCTCTCCCTGGGATCAGGCTAAAACTGGTTGTCAGCTGAAACCATGTCTTTGCTTAGCTTCTTCCTTTGCCCTTTCCTGTTTCCTTCTCTTCCTTGCAGGTTTCTGCTGAGAAAATCTCTTTAATCGTTTCCTTGCACAAGAATCTTTATCTCATCTTCACTTTTAGGGGATCTGACCTAAGACACTCAGAAGTGTCGAACTAAGAAGTTTGGATTGCATTATATCAGCAATGGGGAGTTATTGAAGGTTTTAGGGCAACTGTGTTTTAAGATGATTGGTCTGGCAATGAATAGCTTGTAGAAAGAATTAAGGGAAATAGTTGCCCTTGCATTACTAATTATCACATAAAAGGCACAGCCTTAAAACTGCATGTTAAAGAGAGAGAGAAGAGAGACATTCTCAAAGCTCCTTCCTTTAAGACTATATAGATTTACTCAAAAAAGAGTTGTAATATTTTTCGTTCAGGATCTCAGCAAGAATCTCTTTGGCTATTATTTGCCAGAAATCCGTAATTTAAAACTGTGCTTTTGTGTCTTACGTATAACCTTGAACTACTTTTTTTCTCCTTGTGACATTGCCTACCCATATCCACTAAGGACTAAATAAAAGAAAATAAATTTACCTTTGGCAGAATGACCTAAGATAGATATAGATTTTTTTAAAGGCATGATTTAAACTCAGGAGTGAAGGGAGGCCTTCATAGATTTTCTAACCATGAATATCCTCAAAAAAAAAAAAAAGACTAAAAACCACCTGTGTTTGTTGGGTGTAAATTAACCTGAGTTTATGAGCATGCTCAGAATTCCTCAGGAAATGTCCTCTGATGGCTGATTCAGGTAATTGACAGGGCTTACAATCACAGAGCCTAGGGGCCAACCAGGTGGCACAGCAGTTAAGTTTGCACATTCTGGGATTTGCTGGTTCAGATCCGGGGTGCGGACCTATGCATCACTTGTCAAGCCGTACTGTGGCAGGCGTCCCACCCAAAAAGTAGAGGAAGATGGGCACAGATGTTAGCTCAGGGCCAGTCTTCCTCAGCAAAAAGAGGAGGATTGGCAGCAGATGTTAGGTCAGGGTTAATCTTCCTGGAAAAAAAAAAAATCACAGAGCCTAAATCTATATCGAGCATAAGACAGGTGAAAAAGATGCATATGCTGCCTCCTACAAAATGTTTACAGTTGATATGTTAAATATTTCTATATAATGTGTTTGCTAGAAATCAATGGAAGATAGAGATTTTTATTCATGTTCAGAGGGTCTCAAACAAATTCTTTTATTGTAAGAATCTAAAAATATAAACAAATTTAGTTTTTACCTTCCCCAGTGAGATAAAACTAAAACTATGTAGCAACAAAAGTTAGGCCTGCTATTTGAGTCAAGAAAGATTGAAAACTATTTACTCTTTACTCAGATAACTTTTAAATCCATGGCCCAAGGAACTAGTCTTAAATAAAGAAGACAAATAAAAACAGCAATAATATTCACTTATCTTAGCCACCTAGATAGTCATGGAGCGTGATATTGAAGGTAATGAAGCATAGCATTTTTGGTTTCACTCCCTAAACAAAACTTTACTAAACCTCTAATATATATGCCATCTTAAATTTGGTGTTATGAGCCTATATTGCAGAAATTTACTCATAGTAAGCACTTAATTATTTATTCACTGGCATTAAAACATTATACACACACTGCAAGGAATTTTAATTTTCAAAGCTAAGAGTAACATGCTACAACGCGTAAGAACTTTTTGATGATTCCAAATCCTTTGGAATTCCTAGTTTTGTAATACATGGTGGTAAAGTGAGCTCTTGTTCACTTGCGTATTTTATTGCACAAATATTTTTTGAGCGTCTATATTTCTTAGGCACTACTCTAGAAACTAGACGTGGAGCAGCAAGCAGAGTAGACAAAGATCCCCACTGTATAAAGATTGCATTATAGTTAGGGAGATAGACATCAATCAGAAAAGAAAGGAAAAATATATGTAATATGATAATGGCAACAAATGCTATAGAAACAAATAATGCAGGAAAGGAGTGGCTTATGTCTAAGTTTTAGAGAGAGGAACAATTACTTATTTAAATAGGTAGTCAGGGAAGATCTCATTAGGAAAATTAGATCTTCTGAAATGAATTATCTAAGGGAGGAGAAGAAGTGAATCAAGCAAATATCTGGAGGAAATAATTATTCAAGCAGAAGAACTGCAAGTTCAAAGGAGAATGCCCGGAAGCTCAAAGAACAACCAGCATGCCACTATGGCATTAACCGAGTGAAAGCATAATAAGAGAAAATTAAAAGAGATAATGGGGCAAGGTCATGTAGGGCACTGTCAGTAACTCAGTAACTTTGATTTTTACTAGAGTCATATGGAAGCCATTGGAGGTTTTGAATAGGGTCGTGATATGACCCATCTTATATTTTAACAGGATCAGTCTGCTTGCTCTGATAGAAAGAGACTGCAATGAGGTCAAAAGACACCAGCTCTACAGTTTTTGCTATAATCAAATAGGAAGAGAGCAGTGACGTTGACTGGCTAGTGGCTGTGGAGGCAGTGAGAAACAGGGAGATTTTAGTAACTTTGAGAGTAGAGCCAAAAGAATGTGCCAAACGATTAGATGTAGAGTAGGAGAGAAGAAGCCGTCAAGAATGATGCCAAAGTTTTCTGCCAGAGCTTTGGAGGGATGGAGTTGGAAGGATTGCTAGGATGGGTAAAACTATTGAAAGAGTAGGTTCAGAAAAGAAATGAGGACTTTAGACAGTGCATTAGTTTGCTAGAGCTGCTGTAACAAAGAACCACAATGAGGAGGGCTTGAACAACAGGAATTCATTGACGGTTCTGGAGGCCAGAAGTCCAAAGTCAAAGTGCCAGCAGTGTTGGTTCCTTTTGAGGCTGTGAGAGAAGGATCTGTGCCAGCTCTCCCTCTTTGGCTTCTAGATAGCTGTCTTTTCTCTGTGTCTCTTCATGTTGTCTTCCCTTTTTGGTTATCTCTGTGTCCAACTTTCTCCATTATCTGTGTCTGCTCTAGGTTGAGGGTTATTGTGAAGACATAACATTAATTCTAGAAACAGAATATCCCCAATCATGTCAAAATGCATTTCTTGAGGATAGGATTTGTCATTCTTTTTGTTTGGTTGGTTTTTAATTCCACACATTTCTTAGCATAGTGTCTTCAACATAGTACAAAATATTACCCGGGAATTTTTTAGATGAAATTCACAGAAAATAGAGGCTAAAAGAGGCTTTTCCTGTAAGAATATTTATAATCTTCCCTAACGAGAAGTATGATGGCAGACAGATAGAGGATTAAAGAATCCAGGCACTCAGCCATGTTACCAAGTTACCTTAGGCTGTTCATTTTTCACTTCTGTCATTCATAGAGTGTTGCTATCATCCTATGGTGTCCCCTCATCACCCCAAGATGACTGCCACAGCTCCAGGCATTATATCCTTACATATCCATGGCCAAATAGAAGCAGAGCTACTTCTAACAGTTTCTTTTTCACCATGGAGTCAAATCCTTCCCAGAAAACTTATATCCACCAGCTCTTGCAGTCTTCCTTTCAGAGAATCATAATTGCATCATATGCCCTACTTTCAAGGGAGTCAGGAAATTGAGTGTCTTGCAGTTTCCATCTTTAACAAGGGAAAGAGATTCTGCCCTCAAATTACAAGGAGGATGGGAAGGACAATGTGTTAGACAACAAATCCTTAATGGATGTTAAATGAGTGAATGATACATAATCATGGTGATGGAAAGTCAGTGATATCAACGATTATCCACTATTTTCTTAGAGCAAACTCTAGATTCCATAGGGTGTCTCCTTTGACATTAGACATTTGACTTTATAATTTCCAATCCAAGAAGAGGTATCATATGTGCTACTTACAATTTACTTTACTTGAATTCTCAATTTAGAATTTCCGGAAAAAAAATAGCAAAGGCAGAGAATTAAGAATGAGTAAGATATCACACAACAAATAGAAAATTTGACTAGAAGCACTAGTACCATGATTTTTCTAAGTACTCTCTACCATCTGAGAGGTAATTGTTAGTCAATGCATAATACTGAAAACGATTGATGAAAATTTTGTGAGAAAGAAAATTACTTACAACATGTGAGTTCTGAGAGCAAACTGGTAGTGCTATCAGATGTCCTCCAAGGAAGAAAGCACATCAACTGACTTAAGGATCTCTTCTGAAGTTTCATAGTATGTTTAGTGTGTCCGGCTTAGCACTGAATTTTCTTCTTCTTAGGACTGTTATTGACTTAACTGCTTAATATGTGTACTGTTTCTCCAACGTCAATAAAGAATTATCTAAACCATAAGATCAATCATATTGAGGTTGAAAATTCTTTTGTATAGTCATCCCCAAAATTCATCATTTAATATTATAAGCATTTGAATTGTGCCAATTCTTAAAACTAAGGATTCAGCTGTGAACAGTCACTAATGTCCCCTTTTAATACAATTAGTGTAAACTATTTAGGCTCAACAGATTTCTCTATGCATGAAAATTCCAGTGCTCCTCAAGAATCTGGAGACCTTCTCCTAATTCAGTTCTAAGCTTACTGTAAATGGTATGGAAATATTTGCCAAACTGAATTAATTTGATGTTCAGAATAATAAAATAATCTTTGGGCCCTTGCAAACATCTCTACCAGTTGTTCAACTTAGTTGAGAGGGCTTAAACTGAATGTCAAATTATGTTGTGAAGTTCTAACACAAGTGCTTTTAAAAGCTGTTAAATGATTGCAGATGACACATCTCTTTCAGTTTCAGCGAAAACATCTGAGAGAGATAACAAAGTGATTTGAAGCAATTTCCACCAACAATTTGAGGAAATTAGAAAAGATGCCAGAAAACCATACGGCAACAGAGGGAGATGAAATGCATGGCTTCCCTGGGAGACCAAGAAAGGGAAAGTGCTGTGTTCTCAAGGCCCGTTTAATGATCAGCCCTTTATGCCATAAGATCCAAGGCAACAGTATTTAGACGTCTCATTCTGACCAAATGCTACCTGGCCTTTTTCAATTTCCAATGGAGGACGTTAAGAAGGATATGTGTTGTAGGAGAAGATGATCCAGGTTACACTTTCTGGTAAGTTGCTTCATTTCTTTGCAATTTTCTTAAATTGTGAAAGAAAAAAAAAAGGAGAGAAACAAGTAGGGCTTTTCTCCATTATGTTCAAGTGCTTGGCCAGAAGCTCCCCTGAGATTCTGTGATAGCTCATTTATAATATGGTGCAATTGGATCATCATTATACTTACATACCATCTGTTCACTTCTCTAATTCTGCTTTTTTACCCACTTGTTTTCATTTCAACTATTTTCATCTAAAGTGATACACATTTGCTAAGAAAATCCCAAGCATATTTGGTGTAGGAGGACTTCTGGACAAGTGGCTTTCAGAGTGTTGGAAGATAGAATTTCATTTAGCACATATTTATCTATTTCATATAGAGCTGATTTTTTGAGGTATTATATTTGAGAAGTTCATTAAACTGCATATTTCACAGTTTTGCTGTTCTTTTCTCTTTAACGATGCTATTTGGATTCAGGCACACATTCAGGAGTGTTGGAATGGAGCCAGTTTCTGAAATTTGGCATCTGAATTTCTAATCATTGTAGATTATGAATTCTACACCACACATCACATTCTATCCTCTGATACACATATGCTATCCTTGCTGAGCCCCCTTGCCACAGACTAATCTTTGTCAACCAACTTTCAAATAAAAAGACAAGACTAGGAAATATGACTATCTGATCCTGCCTTTTGGTGCAAATTCTTTCCACCACCCCACAAGAAAATCACTAGCACTGCTGTATTTTCCCATTGAGATTAGTATTTTTTTCTACTGCATTTGGTAATAGCAAAGTTGAAAAACTCTAGCGCTAAACACTAGATTCACTGTGTTGCCTGGTCTTTGATCAGCTGACAAACATGATAGCAATTTATACAATGCATTGTATTCTACATGCTTGTTCTTCTGCTGAGTAGTTCACATATATTCTCTGATTCATGCACATAATAACTTTAGAAGGTAGGTATTAGTATTTTCGCCATTTTTAAAAAATATGAATATTGAGGTTTAGTAAGAAAATCAGAAAATTTTCACAGCTAGTAAATCTTGGAGCTAGAGTAAAACCAAATTTTTCTAACGTCAAAACCATGTTTGTAACAACTAAGTAAATTCTAATTTGCTCATATGAAACAAGTTTCCCATCAGTAACAATGACACTATTACTATCTCAGGGAATTGGCCCCACAAGATGAGACTAACCTGGTCTCTCTCTTTCCCATTACCAAGAAGGACAGGCATGTCCACTCTCCTGGGAGTGAGAGCAAGATGGTACAGAGAAAGTCCTTAAGTCAAGAACTGACTTCAATAAATTAGGTGCTGAGTCACATATGTGAGTGAAAGCACCTTGAACTCAAAATGCTGAAGTTGTAGATTCCTCTTCAGGCAAACTATTAATTCCCAAAATGGATACCAAAATTCCATACCTGTTTTCCAAAGCAATGAGTTAAATTAGAATTAACAGTTGTCAAACAGCAAAATCAGCATATTTCTATACACTAACAATGAACACTCCGAGAGGGAATGTAAAAAACCATTCAATTTACAACAGCCTCAGAAATAGTAAAATACTTAGGATTAAACTTGACCAAGAAGACAAAAGATGAGTGCACTGAAAACTACAAAAGGTTACTGAAGAAATTAAAGAAAACACAAATAAATGGAAAGATATCCCATGTTCATGGATTGGAAGACTTAATATTGTTAAAATGTCAGCACTACCCAAAGTGGTCTACAGATTTAATGTAATACCTAGTAACATTCCAGTGATGCTTTTTGCAGAAACAGAAAAATCCATGCTAAAACTCATATGGAATCAAAGGAACCCAAATAGCCAAAACAATCTTGAAAAAAGAATGAAGTTGGAGGTCTCACTCTTCCTAATTTCAAAACTTACTACAAGGCTAAGTTTACCAAAACAACGTGGTACTGGATAAAGACAGACATACAGACTAAAGGAATAGAGAAGAGGACCCAGAAATAAATTCTCATGTATACGGTCAAATGATTTTCCACAAGAGTGCCAAGACCATTCAATGGGGAAAGGACAGTCTTTCTAACAAATGGTATTGGAAAACTGGATATCCACATGCACAAGAATGAAGTTGGACCATTCCTTACACTGTATACAATAATCAACTCAAAGTAGATCAAAGAGCTAAATGTGAAAGCTAAAATCATAAAACTCTTAGAAGAAAATGTATGCGAAAAGCTTCACAACATTGGATTTGACAATGATTTCTTGGATATGAGGCCAAAGCACAGGCAACAAAAGTAAAAATAGATAAATTGGACTACATTAAAATTTAAAACTACTGTGCACCAAAGGACACCATGAACAGAGTGATGAATCTATGAAATGGGAGAAAACATTTGCATGTCATATATCCAATAAGTGGTTAATATCCAGAATTTATAAAGAACTCTTACAAGTCAAAAACAACAAAAAATAATTAACCTTATTTTAAAATGGGAGAAGGACTAGAATTTCTCCAAAAAAGATATACAAATGTCCAACAAGCATATGAAAAGATGCTCAACATCGCTAGCCATTAGCAAAATGCAAGTCAAAACCACAATGAGATATCATCTCACACCCATTAGCATGGCTGTTGTCAGAAACAAAACAAACAAAAAATAGTAAATAACAAATTTGGCAAAGATATGAAGAAATTGGAGCCCTTGTTTACTGTTGATGGGAATGTAAAAAGATGTAGCCACTATGTAAAACATTATGGCAGTTCCTCAAAAAATTAAAAATAGAGTTACCGTATGATCCAGAAATTCTACTTATGGGTATATATCCAAAATAACTGAAAATAGGATCTGAAGAGAGATTTGTACACTCATGTGCGTAGCAGCATTACCCACTATAGCCAGAAGATGGAAGTAACCCAAGTGTCCATCAACAGATGAAGAGATAAGCAAAATGTGGTACATACATACAATGGAATATTAGCCTTAATAAGAAGGAAATTCTGACACATACTACAACATAGATGAACCTTGAGGATATTATGTTAAGTGAAATAAGCCAGCCACAAAAAGATAAATACAGTATGATGCTATTGATATGATGTATCTAGAGTAGTCAAATTCATAGAAACAGAAACTAGAATGGTGGCTTCCTGGGGCTGAAGAGAGGGAAAAGGGGGAGCTGTTGTTTAGCAGATGTAGAGTTTCAGTTTTGCAAAATGAAAAAGTTCTGCAGATTGGTTGCACAACAATGTGAATATACTTGTACTTACCACTATTGAACTGTGCACTTAAAAATGATTAAGATGGTAAATTTTATGTTATGTGTATTTTACCACAATTAGAAAAAAGTTTTGGGAGTTAATAAGCTACTCCCTCCACGAAAAAAGAAAAAAACACCTATAGTGATGGAGATACGTCAAAGGGATACAAGAGTCAACTAGAAGAACACAAATTGGAATAGTTTGAGTAACAAAATAATTAAGTAGTATTAGACTTTAACCCAAAGTATCAAATATTCATGAGTTCACAGTGAGGTGGAATATCTACATAAATTATTTGAAATTATTCTTCACAGGAGATTTGTTTACTCTTCTTCATTTAGTTAGTTAGTTAACAGTTTGGTTTTTGATGAACTTGACAGTTTGAAGTGTACTGGTCAGGTATTTCGTAGAAGGTCTCTTAATTGGCATTTGTCTGATCTTTTTCTCATTATTAAATTGGAGTAATGGGTTTTGGGGAAGAAAACCACAGGCATAAATTGTCATTCTCATTACATTGTATCAAGGGTACATACTATCAACATGACTTATAACTGTGATGTCGACCTTTGTCATCTGGCTTGAGGTAGTGTTCATCAGGTTTCTCTACTGTTAAATTACTCTTTACATGTAACGACATTCTACAAAATACCTGACTAGTATGCCTAAAAACTTCCAAGGTCATCAAAAACCAAGAAAGTCTGAGAAACTCTCACAGCCAAGAGGAACCTAAGGAGACATGAAGACTAAATATAACATAGTTTCTTGGATGGTCCCGGGACATAAAGAGGGCATTAGGTAAAAACCAAGGAAATCTGAATAAGCTGTGTACTTTATTTAGTAACAATTTATCAATTCTGGCTAATTAATTATGTCAAAAATTCCATAGTAATGTAGGATATCAAGAAAAGGAGAATACATAGGGGAAACTGGGTATTGAGTACATAGCAACTCTCTGTACTACCTTCACAATAATTCTGTAAATCCAAAACTGTTCTAAAATAAATTTTATTTAAAAAGAAAAAATACAGTTGAGTTAAGTGTGAGGAAAAGGCAAACACCATTGTTTGGGATTTGTTTGATATTTTTCTCCTGATTGTGAAGAACATGAGCTTCTATTCCAACAGGGAATTTAACATCCTGTGGATTTTTCTCAGGAATTCTCAGGAAGTGTTTTAAGTGGATTCCTCCTGATTCCCTTGATTCACAATACATCCCAATAATATTCACTCTTATCTCAAGCCTACTCTCTCAACATTTTGCCTCCCCATCTTGCAAAGATTCAGATTGAAGAGCCATTTGGATGGAAAACAACAAAAGCAAAAGACAGAACACAAAAAGGGACTTAATATTTTTAAAGGGAAGGAAAACAACTAAAAGTGAAATAATCTGTATTTAAAGATCAGGGTGGGAGGATGATTGTGAATATGTTCAAGTCTTCCTTGGCCATGTGTCAAAACCTCCATGAGTTTTTAAGTAAGATATACAAAAAGATCGCCATCCTTGTCGTATAGAGCTATTGGATGAAAATGAGGATGTTCACCAGACTTTACACACGATTTCAGATCAACAAGGAAGCAAGGCAAAAGTCTAATTTAAGCCTTGTGGCTCTGGACAATCTGTGCAGTCAGAACTCTGTGTGAAGTAGGCTAAAGCATTTCATTTCCTCCAACTAGCAAACCTCTACAACAACACACAGTACACTTGCTTACTACACCTGTAAAATGATGGGGGTTTGTATCAGAGCATCAACCACCTTTACTATCTAGTTGTCAATCTTTGGTAATCCAAAGGGATGTCAAACACTCTGACAATCACCAAAACAATTTCAAGGTCAGCTAATGGTCTGTCAGCTTCAAAAGCCGTAAGGACTATATCAATCGGCATTTCTCTTCTCCCCATCTCAAGAAACAGCTGCTTTCCCATTTGCCTGGCAGCTTGCCAAAAAACAAGACAGTTAGTTAACACAGAGCTGTCAATAATCCATAGTAGCTGGACTTGATAAAGCAATCAGGAGGGGATATCATTTAATCAAAGTCTTTGAAAAAGGGAGAAGCAATTGGGATTGCTAATCAGGTAATTGCAGGGAGAATTGCTCAGAAATAATTTGTATCGAACTGATGAACAGCAAGTCCAGCCTACAATCAGGAGGAAGGATTTTTCGTGCTGGTGTCATCCTTACTATGACTGCTAATCTTTGTGCAGTGTGCAAATGAGATGGGAATCCATTCTTCCATGGCACTCAGCTCCCTAAATGTCACATTTCTGGCTTGGGCAAGTCATAGTTATTGACTAGACTGTCTCTGGAGAAAACAGACTTTGCTGAACCTTTGAAGGAAGATATGGACACAATGGATCACCTTCAAAGTCACTTACATATTGACCTGATTATATTCAAATATGTGATTATGAATAACATGAGCTTCTCTTCCAGCAGGGAATTTAATATCCTGTGGATTTTTCTCAGAAATTCTGGGGAAGTGTTTTAAGTGGATTCTTCTTGATTCACTTGATTCATAATACATCTTCACAAGGGTTCCAAGAGAATATAAAAATGAGGAATAAAATAACAGTAAACATTTCTGAATTGTGTTCTACAAATTGATTCAAATGATTTGTCAACTGCATATAATTGTTTACAACCCCTTCATCGTTACAAAGATAATTTCAGTAGTTTCCAATGCTTCATAAAATATAGAAATATGAAAATAAACACAAAATAAGCTAGAACGTGAAATAAAATTAAAACATGAGACAAAAGAAAATAGATTAGCAGTACTAATGTTAAGGAAACTTACCACTTCACTTATCCATTCATTTCACTGAAAAATATTGAACAGTTGCTCTCTATTAGAAAGAGTACACTCTGTTTTTCTTCACTGAATTTTTTACGGATATTTTACAATGATTGCTTTACCTCATCCATCCCTAATTTGACTATATTCTGACTTGTCTTGTTGTATATTGGAATTATTATAAATATGGAGCCAGAGACCATACAATGGAAGAGTAATTTCACCACTTCCTAGTTATGTGCTTTGAGACAACTGATTATAGTTCTAATTATTTGTTTTCTCCTTGAAAAACTGGGTTAAGAACAAATGCTAACACAAAGTTTTGTTGTTTTAGGATGTAAAATGCTTAGCCCATTGCATAAGCTGAAGTAATCATGTAATAAATGACAGTTATTAATATTTCTTCCTTTTTATTCATCTTATTTCTTCCCAAGCTGTGCTTCAGAAAACAGCAATCCTTCCCTTAAATAAAAGATGGAAATAATTACTAACGCCTTCATCCTTTGACAGATGCCAGTTTTAATTTCACAACTTGATATGACCTAGACAGGATTCTATTAATCTGTACAAATGTGGCAGGTATAAAATTATTTACTATCAAGTATTCTCAGCCTTGAACTATATCTGCCCTGCCTATTTCATCTGTCAAAGAGAATCTTGTATTTGATCATCACCCCCTATTTCCATCCCTAATCTTTACTCCTTAAAGAAGTCTATCTGGTTAGTTTATGAAATTATATGATGCAAACTTGGGAGCATAGAAATGACAGGAAGTTAAGAATAAAAATAAAAGAGTAAGAAAAGAGAAAATGGACATTACATGTGCAAGATTATCGGTGAAAAAAATGTTGCTAGAGAAGGAGGACTGTGACTCCTGAGATTGGAGAAGCGTCTAGGCTTTAGAGAATAGAAGAACAGAGGCAAAGGATTTTAGGAAGTTGTGTTTTGGATTATTTCTTGAATCTTAAAATTCTTTAAAAAACAAATAAAAGTAGGAGTTAATTTTTAATAACATTGGTTGTTAAACAGTGATTCTTTCAGTACAACACACTGCTAATACTGGGCCATGTGACATCCTAGGTTTTATCTGGGTTACGTGATAGCCCCCACTCATTTTTTCTTTTCGATTAAGCTGGTTGTAATTGGAAAGAGCTATTGAGCTCAAAGAAAACTACAAGAACAGCCCTTAATTGGTGCTCCATTTGTAAGGGAGGAGACAGGGGAAGAATTGTCGTGATACAAGGTGAGTGTTAATAATATTCTGTGACATAGACACAAAGTCTTTAAAACCAAATCTTGTTGTTATGCCAGATTTACAACATGCTATTCTCCTAGGATACTGCCTGCCACAGACTTAAAGAGGGGCTGGTTTGATACCCCTCTTCAAAAACTCATCCATTTATTAATAACTCTACAGAGTTATCCATTCATTAGCCTACAAATATATATTAACAATTTTGTTGATGACAGTAGTGAAACTTTAGGATATATATAAAATTAGAAGACAGCTTCCTTTACAAAAAGCTTCCAAACATACAGAAATAAAAAGTTATATATCTTTTACTCTTCTTCAGATTGATTATTGATCTAAAGCAAGAAACTTTACCTCTAAAATTTTCTATTTTTATAAGAACTTCCCAATAGTATCTCAGAAAGCCCTATAGGACATTAAAGTCTCTATATCCAATAACACATATTTTCCTTGTCCATATACTTATATATACTTAGATTGACAAAAGGATTCTAAGTTCCAACTAAAAAACGTGAAAATAGCCAAGAGCATTTAGAAAAAAGGGGTATAATGAGAGGCAGTTTACCAGCTATTCATGATTAGCACAATCAGATATCAAAGTATATTACAAATCCATAGTAATTTTAGAGGTGTAATAATGGCATAGAAATAGGCAAAACAGAAAAAATAGTAGCAAACTTTATTGTATAAGAATGGTGATGTTTGAAATCAGTGGGAAAAGAGGGGATAAATGATGCTGAAGTAACTGAGTAAATATTGGCCAAAAAAAAGTTAATTCCTTTCTCATGCCTTTTTACAAATAATTCTTGGTGGAAAACAAAAGTGAAATATACATTCATACAATTAGTAGAGGAAAACAGTTTTCTTTCAGAATTGAAACTATTAAAAAATATTGGTGGATTTAACTGCATGAAAATATAGTTTATTTTGAAAGGCATTTCAAATTAAACAGAAAATTACTATCATCATAAATAATAATTATTCAGTAAGTTGCAATGGCACAATTGGTCAGCCATGTGAGGAAAAAACAAAGGTGATCCTTACCCCATTCCTTATCATAAAAATCCTTCCAAATGGATCAAAAATATAACTGAAGAAATAAACATAAAATAGCTGAAGGAAATATAAATTTATGTTTTTATAATCTTGAGTGAGAAATAATTTCTATATATTATCAATGGAAGATTCTGTAAAGGACATATTGACTTCTCAAAAATATTTTATGTTGTAAAACTATGCAAGGGATCAAAAGATAAGCAATAAACTGGGGAAAGTATTTGCAATATTTTTACAAATGATCAATAACATTAATATATAAAGCACTTTTATAAATTAGAAAGAAAAGACCAACACATCGAGTGAGAAATGGACATAAATCTTTTTGCAGAAGAAATGTACTCGATAAGTTTACAACAAGATGTTAAACCATATTGATAAATGATTAAATTCTCATTAAAAAGTTAGATATCAATATTTGCTTTTTAGTTTAGTGAAAAATGAAAATTTTTAAAAAATCTCTATATTGGAAATGGTGTAAATAAATGATTTTCTCATATATTGTTGATAGAAATAAAATCAGTACAATTTTTGTAGTGGGCAGTTTAGCAGACCAAATCAAAGCTTTTATATCCTTTGCTTTAGTTATTCCCCCTTAGGAATTTATTTCAAGGAGATAGTGGGATAAATATACAAATTTCTATACAAATATAGTTAAGACATGTGTAACATTAGGAGGTTGTTCATAATAGCAGCAATCCGTTAGAGATTGATTAAATATATAATGGTATACCATTAAAATACCATTTAGCTAATAAAAATTATTTAGGAAATCCATATTTATTGATGTGGAGAATTTTATATGATATTTTAAGTGAATAAAGCATGTTATCAAACATTATACATTGTATGATCCAATTCTAGTGTAACTTTAACAATAATACCTGTTTATCAATAGAATACTCATAATATGTAATGTATATTTATAAACAGGTACAACTAAATCTAAGGCTTTGTAACTAAATATTAACTATTATTATTCATGGGAATATAGATGATTTTCATTTTATTCCTTATACTTTTTTTGTATTATATAATTGTTTTAAATGAGCATATACTCTTCTTGTAATCAGAAAACAATATCCATTCTTTAAACTCGTAATTATGGCATCAAGCAATATTTGCATTTTGTTAGCCTACATTCTAGATATTGATTTATTTGGTACGTGGTTTTCCTCAGCAAAGTCATTTGAATTGGTGATATATATTTTTAATTGTTTTAGAGTTTCTTTTCAACTATTAAGGGTATTATACTTATTTATCTTCTCTTTTCATGTTTCAAAATTTCTGACATGATGGTAGGTAAAGAGGAGCTTAATTTCAAAAGTTTCCCACACACTTATAGCAAAAACTTTTCCCTTTTATACTTACACATCTATCTTTGATTTCCCTCACTCTTCTCTTCTTTCCTGCTTCCAAGAAAAAGAAAGACATCAACATTTTTTCTCCTATTAACATTTCTAGTCTCACTTTTATCATCATTTTTGTATATTTCATTATTTCTAAAATCACTTTTTTCTGCTCATCTAGTCTAAACAAGGTACTCTGGACTAGACCATGCAGTCCAACTTCATTACGTTTCAAATAAAAACACTGAGACCTGGAAAGGTTTAGTGAATTGTTACACATCACCTAGCTTGTTAGTGTCAGAGCCAGAACTTGCTAGTTAGGTGTCCTGACCTTGTCCCCTTCTTCTTCCAGCTGATCTACAACATTTAACATAGATAATCAAACCCTCAGGGGAGAGCCATCTTACAAGTCCCTTTATTTTATAGATGAGAAAGTCAATCCCAAAGAAATAACTAGTAACCAGCCTAGGGTTACTTTGTTATTTGTTGACAGAGATGAGAAGAGAGATCTCACATTCTTTCCCCACCAAACTCAGAGGAGTTGTGTATAAAGTAGAGAAAAAGCTCAGTAGGATTCAATAGAACCAAAGCATGCCCTGTGGAACACCGATCCTCAGTAACAAAAGACGTTGGAAAATTCTGAACACTGCTACCGCCTGGGAGACTCACAGACCTCATTGGTGTGTTGAATTAAGGCTCTCAGAAGTCCTGCTGCCAATGAACTTATTTTCCATTGTATAACCCAGAGTTTTCCAAATGTATATGACCATGAAACACTTTGTCTCATAAAAATCATCATCCTGGGGGTGGCCGGGTGGCACAGTGGTTAAGTGCACACGTTCTGCTTTGGCGGCCTAGGGTTCGCTGGTTCGGATCCCGGGTGCAGGCATGGCACCGCTTGGCAAGCCATGCTGTGGTAGGCATCCCACATATAAAGTAGAGGAAGATGGGCATGGATATTAGCCCAGGGCCAGTCTTCCTCAGCAAAAAGAGGAGGATTGGAAGCAGGTAGCTCAGGGCTAATCTTCCTCAAAAAAAATTATCATCTTGTAGAAATAGTGTTTTATTGAACATTTTGTGATATTTTTGGTTGAGAGAGAAAACACTCAAGTTCTAATCTCATAACTGCCAGTCTCTTCATAGGTGCCCCTAGGCAAGTCACTTAATTTTCCTCATGTATGACAAGAAGGGATGAAGGAGCAAAAAAAACAAGATCTAAAGTCTCTCTCATCATTCATCATTATAGGAGGATCTGGAGTATCTTATATAGTCTCATCTGTTGTATATGTTCTAAACATTGTACACACATATCTCCAAGTAAGATTACTATTCAACACCCATTAGAATGTGTATTTATATGCATATAGGAAATATTTCTAGTTTCAATGTCTCCTCCCTTTTCTCTCTCTCTCTCTCTTTTTCTCTCTCCCAACCTCCACTTTCCTCTCTCCCTCTCCCCTACTCCACCCTTCAAAAACATCTGATCTTCCATTAGTAAAGAAGCATATAGACAGTGTTATCTAAATTGGAACCTGGAAGCTGAGTGTAAGAGTTGGCTGGAAACAGAACTTAGGAGGTACCCAATAAATACCTGGGGGGTAAAGGTATAAGTTATCTTCCACGCATCTTCCTGGTTAAATTTTCTTAACTACCACTTCCAATGAAGTTGATTTTTGCTCAAGAACCTATAATGTTAACTGGATAAAATCCTAAATCTTCAATTCAGTGTGTATCTGTCATCCAAGCTTCTCATACTGCAGTCGTGGGACTTAAGAGAAAGGATTTCGGCTTTCAAGTAAGACTAGTGTGAGAGGCCAGCTCAATCAGCAGTGTGTCGCCACGGATGCTGTTTCTTCAGCATTTGGAATCATATTTTCTGCCTCTTATATCCCTCACAGTGCCAGATATGTAGCAGAAATTGAATGAACACTTTTTTTTAAAGCAATATTAACTCCTTGTTATGGACTAAATGTTTGTGGTCCCACCAAATTCAGATGTTGAAACCCTAACCCCCAATGTAATGGTATCTGGAAGTGGAGCTTTTTTGAGAGAATTAGCTTTATAGGAGGTCATGAAGGTGGAGCCCCTGTAGTGGTATTAATGTCTTTATAAGAAGAGCTAGAAACTAGAGTGCTCTCTCTACCTTGTAAGGACACAGTGAGAAGGTGGCCAGCCACCTGCAAACCAGGAAAGGGTCTCTCACCAGAACCTAACCAGGCTGGCACCGTCATCTTGAACTTCTCAGCTTCCAGAACTGTAAGAAAACAAACTTCTGTTGTTTAAGCCACCCAGTGTATTTTGTTATAGCAGCTCAAGCAGACTAAGGCATTCCTTTCTACTATAGGAACCATGTGCAAGACCCCAGAAGATCTGGTCTTTATTTGTTTCTCTGGCTTTTTGCCTCTCTATTGCACACCTCATCCTCTATGTGCCAACTACATTGGACCACTACTATCCTAAAGCAGTTCTTCTCAATCTTTAATGCCATATGAATTGCCTGATGATCTTTCTAAAAATGCGCATTCTAGTTCAATAGGTCTCCCTCCACTGGGGCCCAAGATTCGGGATTTCTAACAAGCTTCCAGGTGATGCTGAAGCTGCTGGTCCATGCACTTTGAGTAGCAAGGCCGAATGGTCTCTAGGCTTTTACGTCTGCTGGGTTTTAGGTTTTTTCCTACTCTTCCCCAAATGCTTTACCTACATAACTTTTAGATGTCTGCATAGTAATTACCTGCTTCGGAAGCCTCTCCTAACATTCCCTGAGTTTTAGAAAAGGAAGTATATGTATATGTACATATGTATAATGGCTTAAACATAACAGAAGCTTAATTCTCACTTGTGTAATAGTTTCATTTCCTGTTTGAAGTGTCCCTGATCAGCCTCCTCATGTGGTGACGCAGGGACAGAGAATTCTTCTATTTTGTTGGGGCTCTATCATTCCCCATAGTCATCTGAACCCAGATAGTGGAGAGCAAAAGGAAACTGAAGATGGTGCACGACAGTCCTATTCACACTTCATTGGCTGGAACTCACGCCCTTGGCTATACCTAACTGCAAGGGAGTTTGGGAAATGTGGTCTAGTTATGTGTTCAGGAGGACAATGTGGGTATTGGGAGCAGAGAGTAGTCTCTGGTTTTTTCTGACTAGAGTTGGGGTCCCATTCAATTATGACTCTCCATCGTAGGGTATCCCAGAGTAGCCTAACTGTCCTCAACATAGGGCCTGGAAAGTGATAGATGCTTAATAAATCCTGCGTAATACACTAGTTATCCAATGAAAGGCTTGAGGTGCTATGATTTGGACCAATGTGAGAACTGAAATATTAGACTAGAATTCAGCGATCTTGCTCTTCATTTCTACTATGTGATAATGTAAGAGCTTAATCTTTCTGAGTTTTGGTTCCCTTAAATGTAACTACTTTTAACCTGGTAATAACTAATTAATAACTACTATGTAAATAAATAACTATTTAATAACTAATTAATAACCACTTTCCTACTTAATAAAACTATTCTGAAGATCAATGAAATATGTATGGAATAGTTTTTATAACTGTAAAGCAATTGTAAGGAGATTGTTATGCTATCGTACTATTTTTAAAAATGGCTGCAGTATGTTCTAGACACTTTAGTAGAAGAATTTCTTTGACTCTATGAACCAGTCTTTGAGGACTCAATTATGAAAGGATATTTTACTATACCACTTTAGCAACAAACTGGCAAAGCTTACACTAAACTTCTTATGTTATATTTAGCATTTTGAGGAGCTGGTAGAGTTTGTTGAGAGGATGAAGTAAACTAAGCCATATAAAGTCACCTGCAATATTAAGTAGTGAATCAGTGTTATTATTATCATTAGGAGAACCAACATGTGCTGAGAATGCTTTATGCCTAAAGCTCAATGCAAAGCACTTTATATATTATCTTACTTAATGTCACAACAACTTTACCATGTAAGTACTATTATCCCATTTTATAGATTAGAATAACTGAGACTCTAGTAAGTTAAATAATTGACAGCTTCTAAACTCTAAACAAGTATACTTCTTTACTCTGACATTATTTATAAACAAATATTTTTTCACAAACCAACAACCAATCCATCAAAATCCACCTAGATTCCATAATGACTTATTAGTTTCCTGTAATCTAGTATCTTTATAGTTCAGATTAGGATGAAAACAGTTCAATAGATAATCACCATGGGTAATTTCTCCATTGCTTCGCCTACTCAAAGATGTTTATCTATCTTGTCCTGGGTCCTCTGGAGCAACTAACAGAGGGTGCAGAAGATTCAAGAAGATACCAAGTAGCTGGAGGAGGCTGAAATTTTGCTGATGAAAATCAAATGAGATATGTATGTAATAGTTTTTATAACTCTAAAGCAATTGTAAAGATATTGTTGTACTTCTGTAATGTTTCTAATAATGGATGTAATATGTTCTAGTCACATTCATAGAAGAACTTCTTTGACCCTATGAAATAATCTTTGAGTACTTTGAAAACTACTTTGAACAGTTTCCTAGGCTTCTTATTAGTGCCTGTGGTTTTGTGTTCAGCACATGAAAGTCGGGGAGCTAACAAGTAATTTTCCTTCTGCCTAACTTGTCAGCACAACAATGATACCCATCTGTAGGCAGCATCTTTCTGATCTTTGTTTTAAAAGTCTTCTTTGGTTTCTTTCCTTGCTATTTTTCTATTACTAAAGAGAGAAGCCATAGTTCTTAGTGGAATACAAAATTTTCATCTCTGTTTGGTGACCCACTTGTTGCCTTTTTTCTACTATGGTGCTGCAAGACACAAATGTTCACACAAATATTTGGTCAAATTGGGACAGGTATTTAGAAAGGGAAAAAAAATCTTCCCATGGACACTCACAAATTCGCCTTGGAGCTTTATTACCAAAAGTCTATACTATTTTCCATTTTTCTATGAGCTACGTGGGTCCAGAATTGGGTGCTTTGTTAAAATTTGCTTACTTAAATCAGAATGAATCTAAACTTCCAGAAGACGTAGGTTTCTTTCATGAGAAGCATGGTCAACAGGAATTGGCTTTTAACAGAGTAGTCACCTCTGCTCATTTTAATGTTTCTTAAATAAAATAATGCAATCGATTAAAAACAAAATTTGTCCAGTTACCTACCACAAAATATCCATTTGTTTAATAAATAGTTATTTAATCTTTTATTTTTAAGGCCCTGTGTGAATTCATGATAGATTAAATATGAAAGTACATAATATTAAAGACATATATACTCATGTATATTATAAATATACATATATATCCAATGTAATAATGGTACATGATGAGATAAATGAACTCTTCGCAATGTGAACAACGTGCAGTGGGAATATGGAGGAGGAAACAGTTACTTCTGATTGAGACATAGAGGAGTGTTTGCTCATATCTCCTGGGACATCTCCCCTGGGCCTTGTCATGTGAATAAGTTTCAATAAGTGGAAAATCTAAGAAAGGCATTTCAAGGTGGAAACACTATAAGTAAAGACAAATAAAATGCCTACTGCAATTGAATATAGACAGTAATATAGATAGAGAATTAGAAGGAATGAAAATCTGTAGGATATTAGATTGGAAAGGTAGTCTAGAAAGAGATTGTTAAAAACAGTATTAATAAGTCCCATTGTGAATAAGTCCTTTTGATAAGCCTAAAGATAGGGAACCTATTAAACTGCATTTCCAGCCTCTGTAATGCTGCATGGGTATTGCCCACAAGGAAGGAGGGAGGTGGGAATAGTTATCAGGCACAGCCAAGAGAATGCATACCATATATGGTCTACATAACCTTCCCATACAATCACACATTTATATCTCATTTAAACATTATCTCCAGCACATTAGTAAAATGTCAATGTGGGCACTGCACCTGTGAAAAAATTCACCAGTATAGAAGACCCAAGAAGTATGTCAGGAGCTCTTGGATGTCCATGCAGGATTCCAGAGGTACAATGTGCATGAAATACCCTAAGATGCTTGGAAAGGGGAATGCTCTCTTATCGTAAGGCTTGAGACTCAATGCAAAGAAGGGAAGCTGAGGGCTGTCACCTCCTCAGAAGGGTCCCTCAGAGAGGCAGGGACGTGGAGAGGATAGGAAGGAGAGGTGCATAGCTGTGAGACACGGAACATGTGTCATTGGAAGCAGGATCCAGTGGAACTGTACTGAATAGTTGCCAGAAGTGCTCTTTGTCAACATCCTCCTCTGAACGAGCTTTCAATTGGATACGACAAGGAAACCTTTTTAATGCTGAGAGTTTCATACCAGTTGAACCAAAAGAACTACCATTGAGAGAAATCATTCCTTCTCATGGGAGCTGTTCTTCTCAGCAGAAGTGTAGGAATCATGTCATTAGCCTTGGAGATATGAGTAGAAAGTGGAATAGGGATTGAACCCTGTTGGCAGGAGATTGGGGTCCCTGGGGCATAAGAGAGAAGAGGAATGTGGGCACAGATATGACATGCAACCAATACATTATCCTACAGAGTCAAAGACCATAGATCCATGACATGCCCCCTTGTGAGAAGTCAGAAAGCATGAGGTATTTACTTCTTTAGCACTTGGAGGAGTAAAAATTACTTCCTAGAAAGACTTGTCAGAGGGAATTCCCATAAAACTAATTGAATAGTTGATTGAAAGCCAGGCCCCTAATTTTTCCCTGAACTAATATAGTCTAGAAATCAAGGTCTACCAATATTAAACATATGATTTTCTCCTCCAAAAAAAAAAATCTACAGGATAAAGTGCCAATTATTATATTTTGGAAAAACTGCCATTTGCAACATATGAGTAAACAATTACAAAGTCAAAAACTGATGTTAACTCTATCAACTGCAGTGCACACATTTGTTAGGATCAACGTTGGTATATATTTATTTTGATCTTTTAGCACCACTGGATAAATATAGCCCATCAATGTTACAGTATACTGTATGCTGAATACCAACTAAAGCCCGACCTTTGGTTTGCTGACTAGATGAACCATGAATGCACCATAGCGTTCCAAAGGACATAAGGATGTTAAATCTCCCCTACGTTTGAAAGTTTAGATGGATTTAACTTCCCCTTCAACTTGTATTCATTCCAGCAATGCAGATTCTGCACAACCCAATGGAATGTGTGAGGAGAGGGGTCAAAGAGAGTGCATTGTAATGAAAAAAGCACTGAATGAGCGGCAAATTTCAAGAACTGGATTTTACCTTTCTCCTTACCATTTGGGTTAACTTGGGCAATCACAATAATCCAGGAATTATTTTCTTTATTTGTACAGTGAGAAAGGATAAACTCAATCAATGGATTAAAATTCAAATTTTAATGGTCTAAATTCTCAAGAAAACAGAAGTCTAGAGGGTCCCAGGAAAGATCTAAAGGGACTGAATTCTAATGGCTGTAGCAGAAGTGAGTCAGAGTAGACATAAGGCATCAAAGATGTGCCCCACTAGTTTGCAAAAGATATTGGGTTAAATAATTCTAAAAGTTTTCTCTTTACCTAAAATCCTATGACCATAAGATTACATGTTTCAAAGCCACTGATTCCTGAATTTTCCTGGTAATATAGAGATCTTTATTGCAAAAAGATTATGTATCTCGTTTTGTTTTTGTATTTTTTAAAAATCTGAACATTCAATGCCTAAAACAACATCCAAAATTTGGAAATGGGTCTTTGTAACAGAAATTCTCAACAGAGTCTTTCATTTTCATTTTCTTTAACTTCCTTGGAGAACAAATTGAAGCCCAGTTCATGCTGCCTAGTTTGCAGTCATTCCAATTGCCCATTTTAAGTAGTTTACTCATAAACCAAAAATTCTAATTTTATTTTAGCAATCTGGATGGTGTTTGGTCTTTACTGGAAACCTATACAAAAGGTCTAGTGAGTGGTAGACTTTCTATGTGGTTTGCAGACAGGCTTAACATTCCCCTTCCTGTCAATTCCACTTATATTTGCCCTGTAGCATGGTACCCTCACAATATTGTCCTTTCCCCATTTGCCCGTGAATTCAACATCTATTCACTCATTTCTTGACATCTATTAGTTGAGCACATACTGTGTTCCAGGTACTGAGCTTTATAATGGGGGATACGATGATTCACAAAACACATGTTTTTTGCCTTCTAAGAACATAGATGGCATGAGCAAACCCAGGAAACAGGCAATGACCCCAACATTTGATAAGCACCAGGATAGTGAAAACACACAGTGCTATGGGCACCCAGAGGAGAGTCGCCTAACATTCTCTGAGTGGGCCTACGCAGGTTTTCCAAAGATCATGATTTCTAAAATGAGAACCAAGGGACAAGTGGAAATTTAATTTACTGGGAGTGGAAGGAACCTTTCTAGGCAGCACAACCTAAGGCCCAAGACTGAGATAAAAGTCTATATTCAGAAATATAAGTACAATTTTGAGAGAAGCATAGTGTTTGGGGTACAAGGGGAAAAAAAGATGAAGTTGATAAGACAGGCATGGCTTAATGTAGAGCAATTTAAGTATGACATGATATAATCAGTTATCTACTAGAAACATTCTACACAGGGCTCTATGTGACTTTTCATCCCATATTCAATATCAGTTGTGTATTTCCATAATAATGCCAAGTAACAAACTATCCCAACTCTCAGTGGCTTAAAAAAATAAATATTTATTTGGCTCATGAATCTTCAGTTGGGTGATTTAGGCTGGGTTAGGCTACACATTCTCTTGGTCTCAGCTGGACCCATTGAAGTGTCTGGGGGTCAGCTGACTATTAATAAGCTGACTTAGGGTGGCTTTGGCTAGGGTGACTGCTCTACTTGTCTCAACTCTGTCCAGATATGTTCTCATGGGAAAGTAGAGAAACAAGAGGAGAAAGAGAAATGTCTTTACAAGAGTCATATCTACTAACATTCTTTTGTCTGGAGCAAGACGCATGGCCAACTCAGAATGAAGGCAGTAGGGAAATAGACTCCACCTGTTTCATGAGAGGTACTACAAGTCACGTGTCAAAGAGAATGGTTAGAGGGATGGCTGAAGAATCATGACCATTAATGCCATCAGTCAATCAAATATACAGTCCCTGCTGGAGGCTGTTTCCCAAGATGACAGCTAATCTAAAAGATGACAATGATTTCATTGAATGAGATCATTTCCTAAATGGATCACTTACCCACACCCCACAACCAGCACATACATGCCCTATAAAGATATATGCTTTGTCTTCAACTTTTCTGAGACAATGGCCTGCCTTCTCCTAAAAGAGACAAGTAATGGTTGCACTTTGGAGTAAGTTAGAGAAGGAGAGGAGGAAAGTACAACATAAATGGAAGGGAAATATGTTCATTCAAATAGATGCCTTGGCAAACTTTAGAAAACCATTCATCTAATTAAACCAAACTAAAAGTGCATGAATTGAGAATAACTACCAAACATTATCATTGTGGGAAGTACTTTTATCAAAATTTTCTCAGTTCTCTCCCCCCTCTCTCTCTCTCTCGCACACACACATGCACACAAATTAGATAAGTGCTACTACCTCTCAATCTTACTCTTGAGAAAAGTGAGGTTGATGAGGTTATATAACACATAGCACCTGAATTTTAAACCCAGCAATTCGATTCCAGAACACATTTGTTTAAACAATGTATGTCAAATTGTCTTACTCCAAAATGTTCTAAATCTTACCCTTAAAAAACAGTACGCTTGAAAAGACATTTCCAAAGTCTATCTATTATACGCTTTTCTTAAAAGTAAATGCCAAGACCTGTGAACACATTCTATAAATGAATAATGCAGTGAAAACCTCAGAAATGTATAGATTGGTGTCATGGAAAGTCTGCTTTCCTAACAAGTTTATCTTTGATCAGTGATTCATTTACATAGATTTTGTCTATGTGTCAATCCTCATGATTTGTGTCACTGCATATTTTAGAACTTGACATATGCATTCTTTTCACAAGCCACGCTTTACGGCAGCCTCCATTGTCTGTGATAATGAAGAAAGCATGTCGGTAATATAGAAAGCCCAGTTTCTTTCCAAACTACATTAGGACCGACATTCAAGCAAGTCTAACAATTGCTATCCCCTCAGATGTGTTCACTAGTCTGCCGCGTTGCCTGGCCTTTTACCTGGGGATAAAACATCCATTCATTTAGGGGCATATCTGTTGAGCAGCCACTCACTGAGCTAAGAATAGGAGACACAATGGGGAATAAGTCACAAATTTACAGTCAAGTCTGGGAGACAGGAAAAAAACAAGTGAGCAAATAACTAAAAATGATTGCTATTTAAAATAAGACCTATAGGGATCAACCTATATTATACACCTATACCTATATGCCTGTAACAACCTTACTTTTACTGGAATGGTCAGGGAAAGCCTTTCTGAAGTAGCAGCCCTGGGGCTCACTCTAACAAGCTGAGAAGAAGGTGAAAGCACGTGTGCAAGGAGTTGTCTGTAATCAAAATGCTCAGGGGACGTAGAACCTGAGTTATTTAAATGTTCTGAAAATTTAAAGTCAACCAGAAAAACACTTTTGTTTCTGTCTCGTTTGTGGAAGTATAATAGACCTCTTTCTGGGGCCCGTCCAGTGGCTCAGCGGTTAAGTGTGCATGATCCGCTTCGGTGGCCCAGGGTTTGCTGGTTTGGATCCTGGGTGCAGACATGGCACTGCTTGGCAAGCCATGCTGTGGCAGGCGTCCCACATATAAAGTAGAGGAAGATGGGTACGAATGTTAGCTCAGGGCCAGTCTTCCTCAGCAAAAAGAGGAGGATTGGAAGCAGATGTTAGCTCAGGGCTAATCTTCCTCAAAAAAAAAAAAAAATAGCCCTCTTTCTTTCCTTGGTTACACATACTCAGTCAAGATGAACTGTGTTCTGGTTAATCAGGATCCCACAATGCCCAGTGTCATTGCTCCCATCCTCAGCCTGGGCTTCATGCTCTCTCTGAGTTCAAAGGAATCTCCAAAGTGACAGGTCCTTCCTCCCAGACGATGCTGGACTCTTGCGTAGACTTAATGGCATAACAAACAGGGATGAGCAGAAGCTCATCATGGGCCATGACATGCAAATTGTCAGGATTTCCAAAATCAATTTTTAATCAGGGCTTTTAGAAAATAGCTTCTTTCTCTTAAAATTTGAGTTAATTTTTACAAACTAATTGGAAATTGTAGTTACCTGAGTTTGGGTTAATTTGATAAATACAATAAAATGAATCTAAACATGTACACTGATCAAATTTTTAACTGATAATTTTTATTTTATTGTTTGTGAGGAAGATTGTCAGTGAGCTAACATCTGTGCCAATCTTCCTCTATTTTATGTGGGATGCTGCCACAGTGTGACCTGACGAGTAATCTAGGTCTGCACCTGAGATCTGAACCTGCGAACCCCAGGCTGATGAAGCAGAGCACACGAACTCAACTACTATGCCACTGGGTTGGCCCTGATAAATTTTTGTTAGTAACAAAATGAGAACTTTTTTTGCACATTGGCCCAAGCACTTACAAAAGTCCATAATTGCTTTTACCAGATTTTCCCATTCACTACAATATAAATATAATTATACATAGTAATAAAGAACATCAATTCAATGCAAAAGTAGATAAACAAGTAGCAGGAAACATTTTAGCCAATTTCCACTTTTCACCCAATTTTTAATTTATCTATAGGCCATTTTTAAAATTTCACTTAATTTTATTTAGCTCCAGAGTATTCTAACTTGTACAATTGTATAATTATAAAAATGGGGCTTAGTTAATAATAAAGCTATACAACAAATAAACATGCCAGCAAAGAAGGAGAAAGATGCAATATTCAGAATGTCATTGAAAAGGTGTATGTAGGCTTGCTGAGAAGAAGAAGATGTACATATCACCTTGGATTGCTTCTATCCATGCCTTCATATTTTCTCTTAACTGCCATTCTTCTTGCTCTCTGCCCTGGTTTTCCGACCTGCATGGAATGGTTTCTGGTTGGGTTCCATCAAGTGGAGGCATCAACAAGAGATGAAAGGGAAGAAGTGTGAAGGCAAGACATTTGTTCCCCGGAGTCATCTTAGATAAGTTATAACACTTGACCAAAGGGCATGACTGCTCTCCTGGAAGCCCTCTTTACGTTTCTCCCTCCTCTAGATCTCAGGCCAGCAAGGCTCTGAGGTGGCTCGCCCCAGAACACTGCACTATCTCCTGCAGTTCTTCGCGTTTTGCCCACATCTTTCTAAATAGTCCCTATTTAGACTATTTATAAAGTCCCACAAAACCCTACCAAATATTATCTCAATGTTTATGTCTTCACCTGTTCTTTACAGGGTCCCTTACAGGTCCTTTATAGTGGCAAAAACTTTTATGTTTTCAATTCCCTTTCCTGGCCATTCCCTTGTTGGATTCTCAAAATAGTTCTTTAAGATTTGTGGTTCTCATCACAAGAAAAGAAAAACTTGTGACTATATACGATGACGGACTTTAACTAGACCTATTGTGGTGATCATTTTATAATTATACAAATATCAAATCATTATTCTGAATACCTGAAACTAATATAACATTATATGTCAATTATACCTCCTTAAAAAAAAGAGGCTTATAGCAGTCGGGTAACTCGCCCAAAGTTCCAGTTACTTCATCAATAAATTCAACATTAATTGAATACATTCATCTATTCAAAAAAAAAAAGATTGGTAGAACAGTTATCTCTAGCTTGATGTATAATTTAGAAAATTGAGTCTTGGAGGGATTAAGTAATTGGACTAAAGTCAACACACATACACCCAGGACCCCTTGAGCTTATGATTCCCTGTCTAGGGCACTCTGCCTTAAACGATGCTATCAAGGCAAACTCTAAGCAATTAAACAACATTTGACCATGACCACAAAGTAACAACCATAAGTTCTATTCATGCAGAATCTAAACCAGAATCTGCAAACTATGGTCCATGGGTCAACCCACGTCCTGCCCATTTTTGTAAATGAAGTGATATTGGAATACAGCCGCACCCATTCATTTACTTACTGTCTTTAGCAGCTTTTTCTGCCCTTTTGAGTAGTTAAAATAAAGACCACATGACCTGCAAAGCCTAAAATATTTACTGTCTGGCCCTTTATAGAAGACGTTTGCTGTCCTCTGATCTAAACAATAAGAAAGCCCATCATTTTTTCACAGACTCATGACTGTGATGCTTAAATTAAAGAACATACTTGTGTCTAAAGTCCCTCCCAAACGACAAATGAAAGACTCAATAAGTTAAGGCCTTATTTTTATAAAGAAAATGAATGAGAACCTAGGAATGAATTTTGGGTAACTCCAAGTTAACCAGAATATTAAATTAATCATAACACGCCATTCTGTGATTACTCTAGAAAGCAGAAGCATAAGTAGATTATCCTTTAAAAGCTTCCTTGTAAATTATATTCTGAAAAGTTAATTGATTCCAAAGGGATGCTAGAAACAGGAGCACTTCAATTTTTTTTTTTACTGCCAGAAAAGATACCAGATAAAATATGGAATACTGAGCCCAAACACCAGAATTTTCTAAATTAAAAACTGATAACTTGAAAGTCATCTAGGGAAAACCGACCAGGACGGAATTTTTCAGACAAACCATTAATGCATACTGCCTTAATTGTTTACTTCTATAAAGATGTTTATCGGGCCAGCCTGGTGGTGTAGTGGTTAAGTTTGCATGCTCCACTTTGGTGGCCAGGGTTTGCCGGTTTAGATCTTAGGTGCAGAGCTATACACTGCTCATCAAGCCATGCTGTGGTGGCATCCCACATAGACCAACCAGAAGGATTTACAACTAGGATATACAACTACGTACTGTGGCTTTGGGGAGGAAAAAAAAGAGGAAGATTGGCAGCAGATATTAGCTCAGGGCCAATCTTCTTCACAAATAATTTTGTTTAGCATAAAAGAAAGATGTTTATCAGTACTTTTCAGGGAAAAACATTGGGGTTATTGTTGCATGCAAATTAGCATTATTCTTTCATTTGAGTTTCCTTTAAAAAATCACTATTATTGAAAACTTTTTTTAATTAGTGAAAATAAGTAACATTGGGACATTAGAAATCTATTTCTTAGTGTGAGACTTCTGCAAACCAAAGATAACAGTGAAGAGCTTTACTTTTTCATCTGTCCCATTTCCACCCAGCAGAACTTTAAGTCACATGGCATGGCCTCTCACTCCAGAGGGGTGAGTGTGTTACCCCCAACGGCCAATTAGAATAACTCACTTCCCCAGTGACAAAGATTGATTCATGGGTGGACTGGTTACTCAAGCAAAGCTAAATCAGAATCTTTTGTATGGAATAGATATTGATATTGATAGGACCAGAGTTTTTATCTGCTGAGTTTTGACTCTTAAAGACCTTGTAAGTCTGAAATGGTCACTAGTCAGTATCACCATGTGACAAAAACCTGCCTTAGAATGGAGTCAATGCAAAGGTAAGCAGAGTAGAGAGAGATGGAGAGAGACAGCACCCTGGTGGCCTCATCTAAGTACCTGAATCTGGGCCAGAATGGAAATTAGCCAGCCCCTTTACTTCCCATTTATGTGAGTCACTAGTTCCCCACTTCCATATCATTTTTGATAAAAACATAGGAATTTTGTGACTTACAACCAAAAGAGTCCTGACTAATACAGGGTGCAAAGACAAGCATATGAATATAGACATTCATTCATTGAACAACTACGTATCCAGTGCCTACTCTGTACAAAGCCTGAAAACTAGACTTGTCCACTAGGGAGGCAAGTACTTAAGGAAGGACCCAGGTGGAGGGATGCCCGCCAGGGAGGTGCAGCATGCTATTCAGAGGATAAGACATGTACTGAATGGTGCTGCAGTGTCAAAGTGTCAATTATTCAACAAATAGTTCTTAAGACCCACTCTGTTCTTGGCATGGAAGAGACAATACAAGGCAAAATGAGTCATCACCCCTTCCCTCATGGAGCTTTCCGTCTAATAAGGAACATAGATATCAATCAAATAATCTTAGAAGAATAAGTACAATTGCAACTGACAAGCTAGAAAGGAAAAGTGCGTGGTGCTATGAAAATATGATTTTGGGGATTTGACCTGGTTTAGAAGGTCAGGGAAGCTTTATAGCCCCTGATGAGGTGAAAATGAGTGGGAAGAGCATATGTGAAGAGAAAATGAGTAGCAGGAGTGAAGGAAGCCTGGTACTTCCAGAGCTCTGAGCACCCGAGTGCTCGAGTGTGAGTCTTGAGAGTGGGAGATGAGGTTGCAGACCACCTGGCCCTCCTGGTCATTCTAGATAGGGTGACCTGGGACAGTCCCATCTACACCTGCCGCCCATGCATAATTATTAATAAAGTCCACTTTCTCAAAAATATCCTAGACTGGACATTAAATTCTATAGTCCCCTTGGTCACAAACCAAATTAGGTTACCTGCAATGGGATATCCTGTATTGGATCTTGGAACAGAAAATGGACATTAGCTGGAAAACTGGTGAAATTCTGATAAAGCCTAGAGTTTAATAGTAATGCATCAATGAAAATTTTTAAATTTTGACAAATTATCAAAGTAATGTAAGATGCCAGCATCAAAGGAAACTAGGAAAAGGGTATGCAGGAATTATCTGTACTATCTTTGCAACTTCTCCACAAATCTCAAAGTATTCAAAATAGTTGATTAAAAAAATAATAGCAACCCAAAAAAAGGTAGACTGACTAAAGGGAATTTTGTCTTTATCCTAAGGAGAATAGAAAGCTACAAAAGAGGTTTAAGCATGGTGGGGTGGCAAGAAGGAGGAGAGTCATCAGATTTGACCAGGTCCTTCTGGCTGCAGGTTAGAGAATGGGTGGGAGACTGGCCCAAGTGTTGGCAGGTAGATCAGAATGAGGCTATCTCAGTAGCCCATGGAGAGATGATAGTATTTTGGGCCTGGAGATAATAAGACATGGATAGATTCAGGGCCATTTTGATAGTGGAATAACAAGAATATTTGATGGATTGCATATGGTGGTGAAGGAGAAGGAGGAGTCAAGGATGAGCCTTAGACTTCTGTACATCTGACATTTGATTGGGAATCTCAGTGGACCACTCACAATACTGAGCTGTGAGCAGGCCATCTGAGGGGCATGGGAAGAGAATGGCTTCCTCCTCTGCAGCTGGGAAGTGAGAATACAGCAATCAAGCTCTTGTGAGGATTGGTAAGAGCCAGACAACACTTCAATTTAAGCACCACCAGAGCACCAGGTGGCTTATCAAACTGCATCAGGTTCCTCAGAGCAAGGCACAAGCTGGGACATAAGGTGAGAGCCCAGAAGAATCAAATTAACGTTCTATCCCTCAAATGGGAATCCAAGTAACAACAGAATTTGTCACAATAGAAACTGTGTTTGATTTTATGATGAGTCTTGTTCTGTTAACCTCTTCAAAAACCCCTAGTTATGACCCATGCTAGACCTCATCTCTAGCATGGAGTGGGGCAACCTAGCAGGAGGAGGTGATATGAATAGAGGCATAACCTGGTGGCTGAGAGACCTTGGAGCCCCCCACACCTTTACAGCAAGACCCCCAAACAGTGTCTGGCACATACTGACACTCAATTATCAGCTGAAGAAAAGAAGGAATGGGTGAAACATCATAAGCATCAATCCCCTCGCCTATGAAATCAAACTAATAATAAATAACTGATAGGGCTGTACAAGGCTTAAATTGGACTAAAGTGTTTAGCTCATGGTTAAGTTCAGGGAAAGCACTAGAGAGACAGCAGCTGCTATGATGAAGAGGCGGAGGCTAGGAAGAAATATTCATCATTCATATTTATTTCTTTACAGTGACCAGCATGTTGCCCCTAGTTAGCAATCTAATTGCATATTAGCACTTTTGAGACATGAACATGAGGTATAAGGATTTTATTCGTTGTGGACAAGGCCTCAGGCATATTATACACCACTCACTGTCGTGTCTCAGGCACCCAGATACACTACATCCTTAATAAATATCTGACATACAATTTGTTTATTTAGTGCCTTCCTGCACTCTACAGAGTGTCTCTATTCAGGTAAGTGACTTGTGTAGTTTTCTAAATTTGCTTGTTTTATTTTATTGGCTGGGGCTACATTTTCCTCTCCAATTATAGTGAAAGTAAGTGGAAAGAATTGGGTGTCTCTGCCCCCAAATGGGATTCATTTCCTTCAATGTCATGGTCTATCGGTGACTAAAATGTGCCTTGTAACTGCTACAGCTTTCCCCAAGCACTGCAAATGAATGGGTTCCCCTTTGGGTAAATTGTGCAAGAAGAAAACCCTGCTTGTTCTGGGAATAGCCACATCTAGGAGAAATGGCAGCAGCTGTGGGTGGCTCTCAGTGACTTGGCCTGGACGGTAAGGAAGACTGAGAGGCATAAATCCTGAGGCTGGTTTTAAAGCCAGTTAAGCTCCTGAAGGGGAAGCCTAGTGGAAGAAAAGAGCTATGATTTGTTGCTGCCTAGTAGGAATATGAGCTGGGCTCCTTGGGAGCTGGACCCCTGCTTAATTTACCTGTCAAATAGCCTGATGGATTTGTCCATAGAGTTTTTAAATAGAAGATAAAGCTCTTCACTCTGTGAGGTTTTACCCTGCAGTGGGGAACATATCCATCTCTTGCCCAGATTGATGTGGTTAATTCAGGGCCCTTCAGCCCCACCCCGGTGAGCACTCTATCTCTACTGTGTAAATATAATTATTTAGAGTGAAATTTAAGGATTGCCCATTGTGTGCTCAATTTGTTTTCCAATGAAGGCTCCAAGAAACCAAGTCAACAGTCACCTCTAGCTGGTAGTCTGCTAGCATGCCCAGTGGGAACTGCCTGGCACACTACCCACCAAAGACGGTTAGACTTAGAGACCCAGAAGGGCTCAGGGAGTAAAGAGAGCTTAAGCAGGTGGCATGTTCAGTCCACACCATGATTTTTCAACCTTCTTTGACACATTCGCCTAAGGGTTCTGTACATCCTTATCCTCTTATTAAAAAGCACGCTTTGGGGGCAGAGATTAAGAAATAGACAATTCTTAGGCCTCCCTCCTTCTCTTCCCCATGAAATATAAAGTACACGAGTGGGAGTTCAGTCACTGCCATGCATTATTGATATAAGTGTAAATTTGCTATGTTTCTGGAGAGCGCTTTAGAAAACCAAATTAAAATTTTTTCCTATCCACATTGACACACAGAAATTTCACTTGTAGGAATCTGTCCTTAAAATATTTAGATAAATAATATTCAAGGATGTTCAGTAAAGTATTGTTGAGTAGAGCTGAAAAACAATATAAATATCCATCAATAGTGTGATTTGATTAATTAATTATGGTACTATATAATGATACAGGAGGCATTTCTAAAGGGTTATAATGTCACAAAGCATTAAGAAACAGCATGTATTGCTTTTAGAAATTAAAACTTCTACTTACCAAAAATATCCAAGAACTTTAAAGAACATTGAGGGAAAATGCCACAATCGAACAGATTCTTGGTTCTATTATAGGCCAACCTTGAATATCTATGCATAGTTATTTATATATGCAATTTGTATCCATTTCTTAAATATCTTATTTAAAATACATTTACTTATCTTTTTGGCAAGGACAGACTTTTAAAGGAGGTTTTTATTTATTACTTGTTTGTAATGAAATTTAGCTTTTGTTTCTAAGGACTGCTACTGACAGTGCTGTGCTTTCTATTTGAGAGTAATACTGCTGAGCTCCCCCACCCAATTTCCCCCCAGGGAAAGGAAATCATCATGGATGCTATTATTCTACTTGTACATTAATGTTGATTCACTCACTTTTCTTAAATACGTGCATACATGCATAAGTAAGTAAACAAATAGAATAGATAGAATGTAATTAGATGACGCATGTTATGGAGAATATAAAACAGTGAAGGATATGAGGACTCATGGATGTGTAAGGGCAATATTAAAAACGATGGGCTGATCTGCTCCCTGGCTTTGAAGCTAAGAGGGCCTAAAAGCAATAATACACCAGTAGCAACAAGCATATCCAGATTTTCTTATCCCAGTCTTCAATAAAAAGAACCAAGGCTCCTTAGAGAAATGGCTGACTCTAGGGCTTGGATAATAAGATAAGCCAGGAGCATCTTATTATGCCAGAAAGAAAGGAGGTGTTAAACATTCTAACACACAAACACACACACACACACACACATACACACATACACAATAATGGATATATCTCAAAGGGATATGAGAGACAACTGAAAGAGCTCCCAATGACCAAAGCTGGAACAATGTGAGCAACAAATAAGTAACACAATATTGGATTATAAGCCATAGTATAAAATACATATTGATGAGTCCACACTGATGTGAATATATAATTGAATAAATAAACAATAAATAAATACATAGATAGATAGATAATAGATAGATAGATAGATAGTCTCCCACGTGGAATTCCAAATAATTTATGTAGATACTCTGTCCTTAAAGAGATAGAGCATAACTCCCAACTCCGTCAGTGTCAGCTGAGTGTAGTGACTTCCTTCAGAAGAATATAGTTTGGAAATAAGGAAAAAGATTTTACCCTGGAGAAACCTGGCAAACCCTACCTCAACCAGGGGATCAAGGTCAACACGAGAAGTGATAAGTCATGTTGATAGTATGTATCCTTGGTGTGATGTGATGAAATGGAACTTAACCTCTGTGATTTTCATCCCCAAAACATATTCTATTCTTAATCATGAAGAAAACAACAGAAAAATCCCAACTGAGAGACATTCTACAAAATACCTTACCATTATGCCTCAAAACTGTCAAGGTCATCAAAAAATAAGGAAGGTCTGAGAAACTCTCACAGCCAAGAGGAGCCTAAGGAGATGTGATGATTAAATGTAATGTGGTGTCCTAGGGAGGATTCTGGAACAGGAAAAAAACCTTAGGTAAAATTAAGAAATCTGAATAAAATGTGGACTTCAGTGCACGATAGAGTATCAATATTGGTTCATTAGTTTTGACAAATATCCCATATTGATATAAGATGTTAACAATAGATGAAATTGGGTATGAGGTATGTGGGACCCCTATGTACCATCTTTGAAATTTTTCTGTAAATCTAAAACTATTCTAAAATAAAATGGTAATTTTTTTAAAAAAAGGAATGGTCAAGATAGACCTCATTTAGGCATTCATATTGAGCAAAGACTTAGGGGAGACAGTCATGTTGATATCTAGGGAACAGTCTTGTGAAGGGAGCATGGCTGGCATATTCAAGGAAGAGCAGAGAGATTAGTGTATCAGGAGTGGTCTGAGGTGGGGGGTAGTTGGAGAGGATGGTGTGAGAAGGCATCAGAGAGGATCTGGTGGGTGGGAAAAGTATATATATACACATATATATATGTATACACATACATACAAGCTGTAGGATGTGTGTATACATAGGCTTATAGGTCATTTCAACGTCGTTGCCTTTCACTCTAAGATCAGTGGCCGTTGGAAGGTTTTGAGCAGAGGAACATAAGTTGCCTTCCTTTTGAAAGAATCACTGGTTGACATGACTATGAGGGGAAGGGGTGAACTAGCAGGCAGTTTGAGTAATTCAGGTGAGCGGTGATGGTGGCTTGGGCAGGTTTAAAGGTGGAGGTGATAAGAAGCATTTATACTCTGAGTAGACTTTGAAAACAAGGTTGACATGGGTTTCTATCAGACTAGATGTGGGATAAGAGGAAGAGAGAAATTAAGATTGATTCAAGAAACTTATTATGCTTTGTGTTGTATTTGTACCTTAATTTATACCAAAGCAGGTTTTGAGATTTGCCCTACTTAGTGCATCTGTAATGTTGAAGCCCATTAATAACCTGCCAGCAGTTGCATTCCCTCCGCTGTTCCACCTCACTGTTTGAATTTCCTACATTCGGGCTCAGGGCTTTCTCCTGGATGGCTCTTTCTGTCCTATCATTCAGACTTGAGGCTCCCCTTCAGCTCACTCCTGCAGCACTGCCACAAGTGGGCTGAAAGCAACTTTCCCACAAAGGACCAAGTTTTGGGGTGCAAGGAGATCATCCTAGTGGGAAATTGTTCAGTTCCTGGGAAGGAAAAGCCCGCTGATGCAAAAAGAGTGTTTTCTGCAAAGTGTTTCCAAATAAAACAATAAATTAGATTTTATATTTTAAAATGCAGAAACTCATGGATGTATAATTTCAACAAACTGCATTTGTCCATTGAGTACCCAATTGAGATGAATGACATCCATCTTTGTCTCATTACCAGAATAATAAATTCTCTCTTATTATTATTATAACCAATGGAACTTTATTTTTTCCCAATTACTACTTTTATCAAATAAATTAAAATGTAAGAAAACATTTTAAGTTACGCAAATAAACACTGCTATGTGCAAAAAAATGAAGATGTTCCTGAAACTGATGCATAAAAGTATATTTGACAGCACCATATTATAGTTCAAAATGTTTACTAACCATGAGAAATGAACATCTGAATTTGACATATGAAAAGTGGTTTGAGGCATCACTGTAAAACGTAAAAACAGTAGAGACTGCACAAAAGGAAGATGCATAGAAGTTGAGGATCACCTGTATAGATGCTCAAAAGAAGTTTATCATTTATAATGCCAGGTGAATCTTGGCTTCTGGCTCTGGCATATTTGCTTCCCCTTGGGCATCCCTGACAAATTGTGAGTAACAAATTCACACTTCCCAGGGGTATTTTAATACTGATCACCTTAACATAGAGAAATCAATTTAAGTTGTTTAACCTAAATACAGCTTCCATATTTTGTAAATGTGAGTAATAATACCTAGTGTTTAAATTGTTGTAAGGATCAAGTGATTTAAAGCATTTAGCACTATGTCTGGTACATCTTTGACAAATGTGACTATTATCAATAATAGTTATTACTTGTGAAATTTAGAGCACCTTGAGAAGTCCAAAAAAAGACTTTCAAAACGTACTGCATAGACAAGAACAAACTCTTTCTAATTATGACTGTCCTTAATATAAAATACCTCCCCTTGTTCAGCGGTGTAAGGACACAAGTTGGCTCCCATCATCATAGGAACAGTAATATGAGAGACAATTGTTAAGACATTGAAAATATGGCCATCATCCCTATTTTTGAAAATCCTGATTTCAGGCATTCTCTTTGCTTGTTTCCATTATCCATATTGTAGTGTCAAACAGCATCTCCCAGTTTGCCTCTGACACTAAATTTGCATAAAACGCCTTTGTCACATCATATGCTCCAATTTCTAATTGTCAAAGAATTGTTCACCATGATATTAAGTTTAATGACTGCACACCAAGTCAAGTCACCTAATGTATCTGTATTCCATTTAACATCCCGTTGTCTCTGCAATGCAGAAGTAGCCTCCAAGGAAGAAAGGAAATCAGCCTCTATGTCTGAGGTTGCACTCCAAAGGCAGAGGCAGTGCAGTGCAAAGCAGGGAAGGCAGCACGTTACTCACAGCCTATAGCAATCAATGCAAATCTATGCCACAGTTAGAAGGTGTTTCAATCCCAATAATAGACAACCTGTGATTGATGAATCTTTCGCAGCTGTTGTCTATGTAGCTGCTTAATTCAAGCCTGTGGCAGATGTGATTATATGCTTCAGCAAGTTGCCGACCCGAGTATATCACGCTTGGCCTCCAGCAGGTTGAAAGGAGTGGTTAGGCTGTGAGTTGCGGCACTTGAATGTCAGTAGGAAGTCAGTGCATGATGTGAGCAGTCAAATTCCATCAGCTTCCTAAAAAATAACACTCAACTAACAAATAGAGCACAAGTTGATGGCTGATTCTATGGTCATTTCCATCTTGCCTTGGACGTGGTCCCCTAGAAATGCTTCCCCAGTGACCACAGATTAGTCCTATGGAGAGGCTTTGTCAAGAACTTCAACTCACCTACCCTGGGATAATATCATAACCACATCCCTGGAGAAATTCTATTTTCTCTTAAATGACTATTGTTCACTTGCAAATTTATTTAGGAACTCTCCTGTGCTTCAGATGGGAAAAAAAGTTGGTACAGCCATTTTGAAAAATGAATTTGAAAAAACGTATACCTCAAGACTCAGAAATCCTAATTCTTGCTATTTACCCCAGAGAATATCTAGTAAAAACTCACAAGGAAACATGTACACTGTTGTTCATTAGAGTATTCTTGATGATGTAAACCTGTTAGGAAAATCTGGAAACTATCTAAATACTTGTCAGTGGAAGAAAGGATAGAAAAAAGTGTAATTATACCATGGAATACTATGCCACAGTTAAAAGAATCAAGCTACATTTATCGACATAGATGGGTGCCAAAAACATAATGCTGAGCGAAAAAAAAATCAAGTTGCAGTGTGTATAGTCCATACCAAATAATCTATTTGTGTGAATTTTAAAATTATATATTAAGCAATATTTTAGAGTTAATGAACATTTACATATTTCTTGCCTCTGGTTGAAGATGGATTGAAAGGACACGCATTAGGTGCAATGCACAGAAAAGGTATGGAACTGGGAAATGGGCCAAAAGAAGACAACAATAGTCATGGAGTTATGATTTGAACAATAAAAATGTTGTGTCACTATCAGAGGATATAATTGGTAGAGTCAATCTGACTGTGCACGTGAGGTCCAGCAAGCCCACAAAAAGCTAGTCAAAGTCTTGTGAAGAGCCTGCCTTTAAGGACAAAAGCAGTACAAGGAACCCAAGCTCTACCTAGGCCATTCTGACCTTCCAACCACCTTCTTTCCTGTGCCTGCTGCTGTCTGACCTCCAAAAAGGGAGCTGGTGGCTCAGACTTTATACACCATTCAGGCATCACACTCTCTGTGGATCTGGCCAAGGAGGGCTCCAGTTTGGGTAATATGGTCACCTGTGTGCTGCAAATGCATCAAAACAATTTACTCCCTACCTAACCTGTCAACACTGAAGACATCTCAATGACCATTTTACTGAAGGGAGTCACTTTCTACTAATCCATCACACCATCCTGCCCTCTGTAATATCCTCCCCTCTTGCTCCTCAATAAAAAAAGAAAAGAAAAGAAAAGAATGAATGAGAGAAAACAAAGATACTTCAATTTGCTTCAATTGACCTAATAAAAGAAATTGTTCTAAAAGCGACCACAGTGGTTTAGCAGCTGGCTTTATTCACCTTTTCAGCAACGCAGACTAAATGCAGCTGACATTCATGTCAAGATAATTGAAGTGTAAATTACTTTCAAATACTTCTTTCTTAAAAAAGAGAAGGACCTGTCCTTCATATTTGAAGATGACATTAATTCTGGTTATCTATAAGGCAGTGTGGTGAAATGGCTTTCTAACACGTGTAATAATAGTTTTGTTTAAATGTGTGTTTAGTGGTTATGCTCTTGTAAAAAATAAAACGTATTTAACTCTAGGCTTTTTAATGGAAATTTGTTTGCCTCCAAACCAAATTTCTGAAGTAAAACAGTAATAGTACTGACTGAAAACACTCATGGGGGATTTCCATAGAAAGTACAGGGAATTCAGAGAAGTAAGCACGGGTTTGTAGCTTGTGTGTGTCTATTTTGTTTTGTTTGGTTTTTGGTGGCTCTGCCATTTTACTTCATGCATTAGGTGAGTCACTCCAAGTTGTTATTGCTCAACACCATATAGGTCTTACACACAGGAACCTCTTTATAGCTGGGAAGATACTTTTAAAAGCCTGCCTACCCTCCAATCATCTACTCTCAGCTAGCCTGCTCTCTTTTAATAACTCCATGACTACCAACTTATTGGACTATTTCCTAAAATGAAGCCAAGGAGATCCCCATGGTAACTAGACTAGTAGAAATATTTACCCAAGAGTAGCTACTCTTGCTTCATCCCTTTGGCCCCTTTTCATTTTGATAAAGAGCATGTAACCTCACGGAGCAACCTCTATCACACCCACATTGTCAGTTTCCTGACCAAAACCAACTGAGATCTTTTTCATTCCTCCAGGTTTACTGCTAAGTAAAGTCAGATCTTGATAGTCTCAAATGATCTGAGCAGAGGAGTAGAATTAAGGGAGGAAGAGTTGGAAAGGAAAGGCATGATTGGCCATAGGACAGGCTCATATATGGCTTCTTGTGGGAAGATGAGTAGGCTGTTGGAAACCAGGTAAAATATCTATAGCAAGGCAAAACTTTTGAGAAATGGTGAAATTGGCTCTGTTCATTGAAAATAATAATTATGATAATAACAATAACAATGTATATTTAATCATTTGTTCAGAATAGTGATTAAATCATTAGTTCTGAATGATAATCGAAACAGCAAAGCATGATACAAGTTAATACTAATTCGGCTGTTTTTCAGAGTCATCAAATACATTTCATCAAAAAGAATAAGGATGGGGCATTTTTTGATGAAAGTGTTAACAAAGGGAGAGCTTGGGGATACTGAAAACAACAAGAATAAAACCTTCTGAATATCACTCCATGCAATCTTACTCAAAATAGCTTCATGGAGTTCATTATATTCATTATTCTCCTTAAGCAATGTCCAGGTGACATTCCCATTAACCATGAGCAAGCATTTAAAGGTGTATTTGAATAACCTAAAATAATGTTTACGCAGAATCAGGAACTCCCTGATCATTTCCAGTTAGACCCTCAAGATTTATAGATTCCTGAGATGGATCATAACTTGCATTTTCCTAGGGCTTATTTATTTTAATCCTCTCCAAACAAAAAATGGCTATAATTCTTTGTATATTACAGATGTGGCATAGATGTATATGCCACATCTAGGACAGGCATATTATCAGATAATGTTAATTTTTGTTAATGCATTAATTATTAACAACATTTAATCTTTTTAATAAAGGTCCCTTTGAATTATTGAATGCATATAATGCTAACCAGAGGGCATTTTATCGAGCACTGTAATAAGTCAGGAGAGGCAAATTCTACATGTAATAGAGGGGCGAGGGATTTAGCTACCTCGAGAAACATTTGAGAGCAGGATACTGTATTTAGGGAGAGCTGGATGCTCAATGGAAGGGAAGATGAAAAGGAACAAGAGGAACTTGGGAGAGGAAAACAAGAAAAAAAATCAATCCATGAATTTTTCTAAGTTCTAAATTGTTTATGCTACAGTCCACTTTTCTACTTTTCCTAGCACATTTACAGAAGATTCTACATGACTAATGCTTGATTTTCTCTTATTAGAATGTGGAGGACATGGACAGATGGTTTCAAGAGGAAGATGAAGGGACATTGGACATCTGTGTCACCTATGGTATATTCAGTAATTTCAGCCATATCTCATGTGTGGTATGAAGCCTATTTTCCAAAAGATGCTCAAAACCCATTAATAGCTGAGTGACTTTTCCTCACCCATTGTCTTTGCATTGACCAATTAGCATCTTTTACATATCCATTCAACAAATAAACACTGAACACCAACTCTTTAGGAGACACTTAGCTAAGTCTTTTGAAGGATCCAGTGTTGAACCAGATGTTCATCTTGCCTTTAAAAGGAACTCAGTCCTTTTACCCATGTACATGGGAGATGTTAAATATAATATATATTCTAGAATTCTTTGATATTTTATCTTTCTTAAGGAATGGAGGGGTAATCAAATTGTTGCTGGATCATTCATGAGTTAGTCTTCATCTCTAACCTTAGAAAGAGAAACACTGCAGGTAAATCAGCCATGCTGTAGCTCATAAAGCCACAGAGCCCCTGCGACCCAGTTAACTCAATCTTGTTAAAAATATTCACTCTCTGTGGTCACCTGAAATACGGTGTCTCTTCTTTCCAAAACCATGGCATTGCTCTGCAAGAGGAGGGGTTGAAATGGGATCAAGGATGCATAAAAGCTGAAGCCCAGTAACTTTGCTCCAAAGATATAAAGATTGATAATTACATCAGGAAATAAAAATTTTTCTTTTTAATTTATCACTTGAATTACAAAATAACATAAAGAATTAGATTCCACAGGAATACACAAACCCCAATTGAAAATACACTTGTAATGGGGGGCAAAGCAGATTTCCAAAAAGGATATTATCCTAGCCCCAAACTCAATGGTGTGAATATTTAAATTTCTTTATCGCTGCTTAATCTGGTGCTGCTTTATAGAAGTGTTCCCATCTCTAACAAGCCCTAAGCCCCAATCACCACTGCATCCAACCACAAGTTAAATCTAATTATTGAATAGTAATGAAGTTCTTGTAGGAGGAACTCCTGAGTTTTCACACATTTCCTTATTCAAAGCTGTCTCAATTTCAGCAGAACTCTACCATCTGTCATGATACCAAATATGACTGATCATTAGACAAAGAAATGATTGAAGAATTCATCCAATTAATTCCTTCTGGGCTTCCCACATTGCAAGAGTCAAGCCAAGCCAATGTTAGTTTGCTGCTATCTATAGCTTTCTATTTTTTTTATGGACACTACACTCCTGATAATTATGTATTCCTTCATATTGTTAGACCCAATTTTGTGTTTATCAGTCATGCAACTTGAACTACAATTAAAGACATTTAAGGTCATTCAGATTCGCATTGTGAATTGTAGATAAATTTGAACTGATAAGTCCTCCCTCCCCCCAGAATACATATACATACACACATATCATAATTATTCACTACATTAAATAAAGTAAACAAGGTAGATCAACAAAGTTGAGCCCTTTATTTCTCTGGATGGGACTTAGGAGTAAATAGTACAATAAAGGATAGGCCTAGACCATGGGAATATCTTGCCTTGAGACCAGAGGAGGTCACCACTTTCACTAAATTACATTTAGATATCGCACTATGAGCCTCTTCCCATGAAACTCCTCATTTTTACCACTCTGACATTGCTGAGAACATTTTTCATGGTATTACACAAAGATCTCTCTGTGAGGAACCACTGGAGAATTTTTTCTTATTCCAGGTTCCAACAATAGTTGTTTCTTCTAAGTTACTAGCTTTGTTTTTTATCCTATGAATGTTGCGAGTTGTAGAATTGATCATGTTTCTCTTCTTGTACTTACTGTTGTAAAACCTAGTCCAGACAATTCCATGATTCATATCTTCCAGGAATAGCCTCAGGACCAGGGCTAGAGTGAGGCCAGTGAGGTGCCTAGAGCACAAGAATCAAGGAGTCAAACAGGATGCCCCACCTGCCTCACATGACCCTAGTCCTGCAGAGCCTTGCAGCAGCATGGGTACTATCTTAACCCTTAGCTTACTTTATTTTTTCTTAGTTCATCGTTTCTTCACTTGCATGTGTTTTTATCTTGTATGTAGTTTTAATATAACATATCTATCTTTAATTTGAAGACTATAAGTAGGTAAGTAGTCTAAAGCTATAGGAAACTTAAATCAAAATTGTCCAATAAAATTTATCTGGGGTACTATCAGGATTTTCAGAGAGATCATGCATGTACCACTGATTGTATGATGTATGTAAGTTTGTGCACCTTTAGCAGTGTTTAGCTGACAAAGAAGAGAGACTGCTTATGGCAGTGTTTAAACAAGCAAGCTCTAGAGCATTCTACTGGGATTCAACTTCTAGCTCTGTCATCTAATTGCTGTGAGACCAGAAGCAAATGACTTAAACTCTCTGTGCCTCAGTTTCCCCACCTGTAAAATAACAACAAAATAGTAGCTACTTTATAAGCTTGTTATAAAGAGTAGATGGATGAAAGGAAAATATTTATCACAGTGCCTGGCAGCAGGTAAATAAATATAAAAGCATTTGTATCGTTGGTATAGCAAGTCTGAATTCTTCCTTGTGTTGTATCTCCCATATTTAAAGAAACTTTTAAAAATTCTTGCCTGCAATATAATTATTAAGCGTCCCTGTGGAAAGTTCAAAGATGGAAGTAAGAAAATGCAGCACAAAGTAACATATGCATTTCCATGTTCAGCCCTGACATAATAAAGACCTTGGATGTTGTCACTACCATCTTTAGAAGAATAAGCTGAAGAAACTTAAAATCAATGCTTTTCTCAGACCCCTCAGAAAACTGAGGTTTCAGAGAAAACCATCATTCAAAATCTGGAGAGAAATGTGAATCCTGAGTCAAAGCTGCTTCCCTAGAGCAGACAGACATGACCCCTGGAGCCGTAAGCTGGTAGGAACGCTTAAAGGATAGCTTTGATAAATTGCTGGAGGCTACACGTGCACTAGTGCGAGAATGAGAAATGTCTGGGAGCTACAGACTTAAGGGGATTCCCACACTTTGGTGGGGTTTACCTCCAGGAAGCACACCAGGTACTCATAGTGAAGATCCCAGAAAGGTGTTCCACTGACTCTGGAGGGGAAGAACAATCCTTGTGAACTTCACCCAGAGTTCTCCACAAGACAGGCCTACTCCCCAGGGGGAAAAAATTACTAGAACCTTATCCTAACTGGAGAGGCATTCTTCTCACTCTCCAGCTTTCCTGTCTCATCTAAAGGGGGGAAAGGGGTTTATCAATGGAACAAAACTTAGGAAGGTCACACAGAGAAACAACTCCACTAAAAGATTGAAATTGAGTCATAAAATTACAGAAAGCTCCCTCTATCTGCACATCTAACCAGCAAATTAGTGGGGTTCTAGTATAATTAATGGTGCAAGGTACAAATTTTCTCTGAGGAGGAGTACTAGGGAAGCTCAAAAGACAAAAACCAAGGCGAGGAAATTAAAGGAATTTGAAATCTCTGGCCCTTACAGCTACAGTAAACAACACAGCCCAATTCCTAGCCATATTAACCTAAGTCTTCACACTGAAGTCCTATTTACCACCTACTGCCCAATACAACGTGTCCAGCTTTCAACAAAAAAGTATAAGGCATTTGAAAGAGGAGAGAAAGAAAGGAAGGAAGGGAGGGAGGGAGGAAGAAAGAGAGAGAGAGAGAGGGAGGAAGGAAAGAAAGAAAGAAGGAAAGAAGGAAGGAAGGAACAGTCTGAAGAGACATAGCAAGCAACAGAAACAGACTAAGATATGACACAGATGTTGGAATTATCAGACAAGGATTTAAAATAACTATGATTAATATGTCAAGGACTCAATGGAAAAAGTAGACAAGATTCAAGAACAAATGAGTAATATAAACAGAGAGATGAAACTCTAAAAAAGAATCAAAAGGAAATGCTATAAATGAGTTCCTTTGATAGGCTCATCAGTATACTGGATATTAGAAGATAGAAATGCTAAGAAATAATTAAACAAAATGCTAGAAATCAAAAACAATGTGAGAGAAATAATGTCTTTAACGGGCTCATCAAGAGACTGAGGAAAGAATCAGTGCATGTGAAGACAGGTCAATAGAAACTGCCCAAACTAAAATGCAAAGAGAAAAAAAGGATGAATAAAACAGGACAGAGTATCCAATAAGAATTACAAAAACTACCATAACTCACCTAAAATGAATCACCTGAAACCCTAGTCTATTAAAACAGTAGATGAGCTCCAGAGACAATTCAAGAACTGAAAGTTAAGAATAAAGTCATGAAAATGATGAGACAAAAAATAAGAGACGTGGAAAAGATATCTAGGATCATGACATTCATGTAACAACAATTTCAGAAGGAGAAAACAGAGGAGAAAGATGACAGACAATACTCAAAATAATGTAAGAAAACTTTTCCTAAATGGAAGACAGGTTTGAGGTTTTGGATCAAAGGGGCTCTTAATTGGCAGACAAAATAAGTGAAAGAAGCTATATATTCTTATGATGTGTTTTCACTTCAAAAATAAAGAATATAAAATTCTGCGTGAACGCAGGCAGAATAATAAAGAGGTTGTCTACTAAAGTAAAGTATTAGTTTTATATTAAAATTCTTTTTGTAACATGAAATGACAGAAGACAGTGAAACAATGTTCACAGAGTTTTAATTAAAAATGGCTGGGAAACAAGAAATTTTAGCCAGATGAGAGAAGAGGAACAGAAAGATATCAAATATAGATATTTCAATGAAATATATTTTCTGAAAAAAAAAATCTATAAATCTAATAACCTTAATAAGAAAACACAAATACAAAAACCTTAGGCATTGTATTAGTTTGTTAGGGCTGCCATAACAAAGTACCATAGACCGGCTGGCTTAAACAGTGAATCTTATTTTCTCACAATTCTGGAGGCTGGAAGACCAAGATCAAGGTGTTGGCGGGGTTGGTTTCTTCTCAGGCCTCTCTCTCCTTGTCTTATAGATGGCCATCTTCTCTATGTATCCTCACGTGGTCTTCTCTCTGTATTTGTGCATGTGTGTGTCCTAATCTTCTAAATGCTCCACACAGAGTGGAATAGGGCCACCCCAATGACCTCCCTTTAACTCAAGCACATCTTTAAAGACCCTATCTCCAAATACAGTCAGATTCTGTGGTATTGGGAGTTAAGACTTTTGACACATGAACGATAACTGAATTTTGAGGGGACGCAATTCAGCCCGTAACAGGCCCAAACAACTATACATAGAAGAAAATTTTAAAACCGCCATTTCGATAATGAACACATTTTTTTTAAAAAGTGAAAATTTTAAATTTTGACTCAAAAAACAGAAAATTCTGAGGAAATTAACAAATATGTAAAAATGTATCAAGTTGTCAAAAAACATTTTGAAATGAAAAACAGAGAACTTTATTAGTGCCTTTTGTTTTTAGACTTCCAAGTCACAGATCATTCTTAAACAACACAAACCATTCCAGATCACAGAATTATTAGGATTGCTGTAAACACAATTCTATCCAATGAGCATAAACCTGGTCCCAAATCTTGACAAGAATGCTATAGTGGACCAAAGACAGTCCTTTGGCAGGCAACCTGATTTGGGAGTCACAAGCCCCAGGGGTGGTCATTCAGAATACGGGGTATTTGAGGCCATAGTGATTGATTAGAAATGGTTAGATGATCCAGTTGAGGCTAATCCAGCCTCCTAGAAAGACTTTTGCTTTACTGATAGGGAAAAAAGGCCCTCTCTCTACTGAGATCCAAGATGTTAAGGCAAATGAAAGCCTAGAATTAGCTGTCCAGAGCCAAGAATGGCTACATAAGTCGGACTGCAGTGCAAATTAAAAATTATTAGAAATTTCAAAATAATGACTGTTGTGAGCTGAATTGTGCCCTCCCCCCCAAATTCATATATTGAAGTTCTAATCCCCTATGTCTCAAAATGTGATCTTATTTGGAAGTAGGGTCATTGCAGCTATAATTAGTTAAGATGAGGTCATGAGGGTGGACCCTAATTCAGTATGACTGGTATCCTTATAAAAATGTGAAACTTGGACACAGAGACACAGAACACCATGTGAACATGAACACAGAGATCATGGTGATGTGTCTACAAGCCAAAGAACACCAAGGATGGCCAGCAAACCAGCAGAAGTTGGGAGGGAGGAATGGAACAGATTCTCCCTCATAGCCTCAGAAGGAACCAACCCTGCCAACACCTTGATCTTGGACAAGAGATTAGCGCTAGCCTCTAGAACTGGGAGAGAATAAATTTTTGTTGTTTAAGTCACCCAGTTTGTACTTTGTTATGGCAGCCCTAGCAAACTAATACAGTAACAACAAAGCAATAAACTGAGCACTAGACCCTTCTAAGCAGGGGGCCCTCCACCACGAGACGGTTTGCATATCCATGAGGCCAGCCCTGCCTGTACCTGTGTGTGCTACCAGGTGGAGAGAGTCAATTTGAGGGTGAAAGTTTTGCAAGTGGAAAGCAGACCTGAGCAGAAGCAATGGGAGAGTGAGAGAAAGTCTTGACACCACAGTTTAAGCCTTAAATCTGGTGTCTCACCACAAGTCTCCGCAAAGGGGATACCAAGATGTGATTAGACACGGAGCATTGTAGTAGGGGAAATGCCTGTGAAGAGTAAGTGTGGGAAGAAGCAGGAGAGGGCAGGAAGAGACCTCAGTCTACAGTGGTGATCTCAAGCTTGAAAGCAGTGAGAATTAGGCAGGAAAAGACTCAAATTGCAGAGTAGCTCAGAAAAATCTTACTCAGGTTGATGAGAAGCCCCAAAGCAAAGAAATCAAAGGAACCCCCCAGGGCAGGAATAGCTCAGCTCTAATACACCTGCTCTCCTCAGCCACTGGCTGGGAGAGGCCAGAAGAGAGCATAGCCACAGCCTGAACACCATGGTAGATTCAAAAGGGCAGCAAATGGGGGCTGTCTGCCAACCACACTGGACCCAATGGATAGTCTTAGAGTGAGATCCGAGTGATGCAACTTGATGGCCACCAACATCTACCCCTCACATCGCACATATCTACTTCACACATTCAGGGAGCAATTTTCCACAGTTTCTACAGCCTCTCTTCCTGAGGACAAGCTTAGAAGAAAGAAGTCAATGAGATAAACTTCAGCCCCATCTCTGCATTTGGACTTAGGGCCATGCCTGCTACTCGTTCTCTCCTTCTCCCACTATTTATATAATTTTCTCTTATCCTCAGCTATCACCTCAGCAGGTCTTGATGGTTTACCTGGTGGGATGACCCAAACCTTTATTCCTTGAGGGTCTGAACACTTGGTCATGATGCCATTCTCAGCCTGGGATTGCTGAACAAATTCATGTTCATGGTTAGAATGGAGCAAAGGAGTACTGGGAGGTGCCTGAGTGGCTTACCTGGGTTCCACACATATTTCTCTATTGTGTAAAAGCAGTCTTACCTCCTCCTGCTTGGCGGGGTCAGTTATCCCTGGAATGAAAGTGACTCTTCTTCTCACCTGCTGGTCCCAGGACACATGGAGTCCAAGGTGCCTTGGGGGCAGCCAGAACTTATATTTAAATGGAAACTTAGCTATGTCTCTTAGGAAAAGTGAATGCTCTTAGGGGAACAGAAACTCCAACACTGCAGAACACAGAGTTGTGGGGATGAGAGGTAAAAAGTAGCACATATATTATCAATGCACTATAAATATTCTTAATTTCAATAATTACAGCTATTAATTACCATTCCATTGTATTATTATACCATAATTTATCTGACACTTCTGTTTTTCCCAAATATTTGCTACATAAACAACTCTGTAATTTGGGTCATTGGGAACAATGGCAAATGGTACTACTTCTGATTCTAGCCTTTGGTCTGTGGACTCATGTATTCTTCCTTTTGGGGACACATCATCATATAGAAGTCTCTTATTTTGTGAATATACGGTATCCTGAAAGATAGCACCTCATCTTGCAGAGGTCTGCAACCAAGCTATCATTTCAGCTCCGCCTTCCATCAGCTGTTATAACCTGCTATCAGGCTACCTTTTCCAGGATGATTTATGATATAATCAATGGATCCATGGTCACAGGCCCACTCCTACACCCTCTTGGCTAGGATGTGGGTGCCCTGGTTGGATTCTATGCCATTTGGTCTCCCGTGTCTGTGAATCAGGCATTCATAGCCCCCAAATTGGTGCTGTATAAGGCTCTGTGGGTGAAAAAGGCAAACCCATACCAGCATAGGTCTCTGTCTCTGTAAGGATTAACCATTGGCCCTCCAGAATGGAAGATGCCCAATGTAGTCAACATGCCACCAAGTAGCTAATTAGATTATTGGAGAAAAGTGTCATATTGGGTATCAGCTTTGGTTTCTGTTGGTAAGAGGTTGAACATTCAGAGGCAGCTGTGGCTAAATGATTGTCTATGGAAAGTAGGAGTCCATGTGTAGCCTCCATTTCAGACACCCAGTTCATATGCCCATCCTGCCAGTTCTGGGCTGGCCAATGATAGAGGTTGGCTAACATGAACTGATTAAATCATATATCTTTAGTTTTTCAGTCCCTTTTCAGAAGTGGGTGCTTTGTTATGGACATAAAAAAGTTTCACACTCTAATCCCATTCCCATATGTCCATTCACCTCCTTGTCTCCAATTTTCCAGTCTTTTTCCTTACAGATTCCTGATTACCTTTAGCTACTTCTCCATCCACATGGGAGCACAGCCCACAGCTCCATCTTTGGAAAGATTTTTCCTCACTATTGATTCTCAAGTTGACCCCTGATTGTAGCTGTAGTGCAGCTTTCTTTTAATTTTAGCTTGCACCAACCTTCAAATCTTATCCATATTTAAATCAAATTTGAGTTTTTTCTCCTCCTTCAGCTGACCATTCTGGAAGCTCTCCCTATAGTATAGCAATAGGTGCAAGTTGGAGGAGAGGTGCTGGTATAACTTTGGTGGGAGACATGGGGATCCACACTATTTGCTCATGCTGCTTACTCTTACTGTCTGGTTGTGCTCAGATTCCATCTCTGTTGTATGATCTGCATCTTACAATGGATTGCTGTTGTGCTCATCTGACTGTATGACTTGGTGGCCTAACAGGACCTGGCTCATAATCAGTAGTTCTATATGCATGATCATTTGGTGCCCCAGAATGAAGTGGTCTGCCTCTACCAGAGCCCAATAAATGATCAAGAGCTGTTTTTCAAAAGGCATATAATTTTCACTCAAATGGTAAACACTTGCTGTAGAATTTCAGGGTCTTGCACTGTAATTCTCCCAGTTAAGGTTGCCATTAGTTCCACACTTCATCTTTTCCTATTACTGATGCTTCCAACACTGTGGCCCAAATGGCAGAACTGTTTATACCACAGCCTAACCTGCTGCAGAGTCCTTTACTACTCTAAGCTCCACTCAAAGTAGGCAGCCTTCCGTGTTACCCAGTACATGAGTCAGAGCTGTATTCCTAGGACGTGGGTATAGAATGTGTTGCTTCCAGACTCTGAACAGGTTTACAAGGAGCTATGCTCCCTGCCTTCTTAGTAGTGGGGAGTGCAAGATGTAGCCATTTGGCTTTTGCTCTGGAGGTTATGTCCTGGGAATCTCCTGACAACTAGATCCCTAAATGTTTACTGAAGGCACAGGTCCCTGATCATAACTGAGTTTACCTCCCACCCTCTACAGTGCATGTATCTTACCAAGGTCTCCAGCACTCTAGCAACTTCTTGCTCAGCCTGCCACATCAAAATGATGCCATAGATAAATGCTAGCAATGTGATGTTCTTTAGGATATGCAGATGGTCAAGTTCGCTTTGGATTATATTATGAAAGAAAGAGAAAGAGTTAACAAAGCAATGGGGCAAAATGAATTATTTTTATGTATTCCTCATGAATGTAAACTATTTCTGCCCCTCTCCTAATGATTGGAATAAAGAGGAATGCATCCACCAAATCAGTGGCCACGTGCCACATGCCTTACTAATCTACTCCAGTAGTGATACCGCATCCAGTACAGCAGTTTTGATCAGAGCTACTTATTTGTGGCATTCTATAGCCATTCTTCAGGATTCATCCAGTTTCTGCAGGGGCCAGACTGGTGAATTAAGTGAAGACATGATGGGGAGCACCACTCCTGCATCTTTTACATCTTTAATGGTGGCATTAGCTCCATCATTCCCCTGGGCTGAAATATTGTTTTGACTTACCCTCTTGGGAAGACGGGGAGGAGCAAGAATGACCTAGCTCTGATATTCCTGCCATGCTTAGTCATTGGCTGAGAACAGACCAGGGAGAGCCTGACCATAGCATAAATATGAAGGGGGATCCCAAGTGGCAGCAGCTGAGGCTGTCTGCCCACAGCTCTTTGCAGCAGGTTCTCTCAAAGGGAGAAGTGAACTACACCTCAATGGCCACCACAGCTAGATCAATCTACATTCATACATCAATCTCTACATCTCTATCTATATCCAAATATGTAACATTTTATCATATACAAGTAGGATTTATCCCAAGAATCTGAAGATATTTATTCATATTAGAAGACATTTTAGTAGAATTCACCAAATTACCAGGGGAACATATAAGCAAATTAAAAGATGGTAACAGTTTCAGTATTCTTTGGTGCTTTTTGTATATTCAAACATTTCAACATGCAAATCTTTTGCAATTGCATAAAAAAGATTTAACAGTTATTTTGAAAGAGCTAAGAGACTTCTCTGCTGATTCTTGGCATCTAGAAATAAGGCTTTCAGAACCTACTTATAATCATAATCTGGATAATCTTCAGAGCTTTGGCCACTCAGACCAATCAAGTCTAGTACAATTCCACCACATGTGTATTAATATCCCTGCCACTGGGCTACTTAACATCTGCATCACCTCTGTAGTGTCCCCTCAGTTAAGGATAATGTGGAACGTTTCCAAGGACTCCAGTGTGATCTCTTTCCCGCTGAGCAAGAATGGAAAGAGGCATTATGGTATCAATGAGTAGTCAGATATCTTGCATAGCCAGGAACTCTAGAATCTAAAACAATGTCACCTTCACATAGACAATAAAAATACTTTATAGATTTAATTTAGTGTTCTGGAGCTCAGTAATCAATATCCCTTAGGATAAGTTTTCTTCCAAACACAGCAACTCTGGAAATTTCATATATACAAACCAAGAAGACCTAGAATGTTCAACAACCTGGGGACAAGCTGAGCCACAGAGCAAACTAAGCTCGTTTAAAAATAACAATAAGGATAATAAGGCTAATAATGATCATCTCTCTGACGAGATGAAAGGTCACTGTGACCACCAGATCGCAATGCCAAACATCCTGCCTGTCATGATGCTTCCTTGGCTCTTGTGCATCTGTGAGCCCAGAGCCAAGGTGCAGGCAGGCACCAACCCCAGCTTTCACTTGCTTACCCTCCAGTGACTGCCAATGGCTCAGGTTGCAAATTTGTTTATATTTAGAAGAACAGGTGTGTGGCTCCGTTCTAAATCAAGTTGGTGCCCTGCCGGTGTCATCTTGATGCATTTCATATAGCTGGAATGATTTAATATGGAAAAGGGCAATACACCAACCTGACGTATGCATAGTCTGCACCTAGGGTGTGGGAAATGCATGTCATGCCTTCTGTCTGTCCAGATTCTGTTCACTATCCCCTCTTTGTATAAACCTGCAAGTTTTTTGTACTGCTTAGTGGTTTGCTCCAAGAAAAGGAGTCAAAAGCCCTGGATTCTAATGCAGCCTCATTAGAAGAGCAAGTTTTCTCTTACCTGTGTGACCTGAGGATAATTTATAATCACTGATCTGCAATGGGCCTCCTCATTAAAACAACAAGACTGTTGTGAAACTCAAATGCCACTGTGTAGGTGACTATGCGTCATAAATGCTGAAGCGATGGACAAATTAAAAGACTGTGATGCACGTGAAAGATCTTTAGGAAGCTACACGTGCTCTACACGTGCAAACTAGTGGAATGGATGGAAGAGTGTTGTGAGCAATGTTATAAATGTCAGATAAATGACAGAATCCAAGATCAGGTGGTCTTAAGGACACCAGCTTTGCAGCCACTTCCTTCAGTCACTGTTTCCATTAAGAATTCTTATGGAAACATAATGTGTGAGGAAGTGGAGACAATTGTACTGTAAAGTACTCCTGCTAATAATTTTAGGTCTGATACTTGTCCAGGTTCCCATCTTAATCCTGTTCGGCATACCATGGGACACTGATAGACTACGCATCATTTTGTGGCATCTCTAAACAAAGTAGGTACTAAGTAGAAGGCTTTTCACCAGAGAAGGAAAAGGGAATTTGGTTTACATTGCAATTTCACTTCTGTTTATATTACATTAGGGAGGATTGTTAAAACCTATATAAACAATGATAAAATATGTTATAGAAAAAACAATCCTTACTTTTTATAAAGTAGCTTCACTATAAGTACTTCTTAATAAAAAGTTTTCTGTCTCCCAAGTGAATCTTTTTCCCCATGTTATTTATACTGGGCCTTCCACTAAATAAGTGAACAAAATCACAGATCTATGCTTTCCCAAGCACTGGTGACAGCATGAGCACTTAGAATGCACTTGAACTTTCTCTTAGTCATCTCATCCTGAATCATGATTAAAGTCTCCTCATTTGCTCTGAAATATAGGCAAGAAGAGAGAAAAGTGTCACTCCAAATAAGTTGACCTAAAGGACGAGAATCCTACTATCATAATATTCCAGAGGAAGGGCCGTGGGGCCGTGGGGGAGCTCTAGTCCTCCTAGGATAGGAATTCACCCTGAAATGCGCCTGGCCGTGGCTGTTCCCACCTCCACTTGGCCAGCCCTGCTCAGTGGTTGGAGCTGCCTGGGGCATGTGGCCCTAGGCCCTCCCACATTGCCCAATTTCCTGGCTATGTGTCTGAGTCGTGTTCAAACTACAGATACGAATCTATTAGACCCTATAGAACCCCTAACTTCCCTCTCTCTCTTTCTCTCTCCTTCCCTCTTTTTATTGCTTCAGGGCAAGGAAGCCATTGATGTTTTCCCGTGGTGGAAAGGAAGAAAGTTTTGTTTGTGATTATTCCACAAATAAAAATATCCACCCAGGGAAATGACATGCATAAAATAATTTTAGTTTTGAGGGCCTCATTGTTTTGTTTTGTTTTATTTTGTTTGCTGAGGAAGATTCCCCCTGAGCTAACATCCATTGCCAATCTTCCTCTTTTTTTGGTTGAGGAAAATTAGTCTTAAGCTAACATCTGTGCCAGTCTTCCTCTATTTTCTCGTATGTGGGACACCTCCATAGCATGGCTGGTGAGTGGAGCGGGTCCCTGCCTGGGATCTGGGCCCGTAAACCCTTGGCCACCAAAGCAGAGCGTGCAGAACTTTAACCACTCAGCCACAGGGCTAGGTCCTGAGGGTTTTGTTTTTAAAGAAGTGAAACACATTTCCCTTGCCTATTTGTTTCCTTAAAGTAGAGATATAAAAATTTTAGATTATTTTTTAAAACTCAGTAATGAGACATGCATTTTAAACAGATCATAATAAGTTGAGGAAGGACACTAATGAGATTGTTGGGAATGGGAGAAAGATGGTAGGGGTAAAAATAGAGGTAGGAAGATAGAAAGTCAATAAAGGGAAACGGCAGAATAAAGGGAAAGAAAGAGGTAAAAGGAAGCAGAAAGAAACAGTATGATACTCAAAGAGAGAAGGAGGAAGAGAGCAGAAGAGAAGCAGGGAGGAAGAGCGGAAGGAAAGATGGAAGAAAAACAGAAAGGAAGGAAGGCAGGAAGAAGTTTGAGGTGAGTGTAACTGACCAGAGATAAATTACTCATTAGTGTCCAGGCTGCCTGTGCCTTGTGACCATTTGAGCCATAATAGTGATTGTTAATAATAACATTTACTGAATGTTTACTATCTCCCAGACACTATTCTAAGTACTTTAGCAGTTATCCTCATCATAATCCTATGAGTTCATTTCTATTATTATAATTATGGTCATCACCCTCAGAGGGAGAAATCTGCAGTCCACAACTCATAGGTAATGATGGCCGGACCGGGATTCTGACTCAGGTAGGCTCCGCCCAACTGGGCTGCCTGCTTCTTGGTGCCTGAGGCTGCCTCTCTTATTCTCCAAGATGACCATTAACCAGTTTTGCTATTCCCTGAGATTTCTGGGAGCCCTACAGAAGTTAAAAACAATACTTTCTGCTTCTAGAAATGCTATATTTAGTACGATTAGCAAATTGCAAAAGTTCGTTTTAGAATCAAAGTTTATTTTCTTCGATGATGATTCAAAATGCACTTTAGAGGTTTACAGATGCTTGGCAATTTTCTAGGTATGATTCAAGCTCTTTTCCCAGTTCCAAAATTTTTAATTGCCTTATTATTTTGCTTAGAGTGATCAGAGTTGCATCATTCTTTGTTAACAAGGAGTTTTAACTAAAACCAGCATTTATTTCTGCTTCTGATCAAATTCTTATTTTATAATCTAGTTAAGACTAAGTACAGGGGCCGGCCTGGTGGCGCAGTGGTTAAGTTTGCACATTCAAATTGGTGGCCCGGGGTTCACTGGTTCAGATCCCGGGTGCAGACACGGCACCGCTTGACACACCATGCTTTCATAGGCGTCCCACATGTAAAGCAGAGGAAGATGGGCATGGGTGCTCGCTCAGGGCCAGTCTACCTCAGCAAAAAGAGGAGGATTGGCAGCAGTTAGCTCAGGGCTAATCTTCCTAAAAAAAAAAAAAGACTAAGTACAAAATAAGAGAAGAAAATTCTGTAAAAGCTAGGAATAAATATTAGATGTATGTGATAAATACAATGTTGTGCCCATGAATAAATGTTCAATGAATACATGAACCTGATCAATCATTGCTTGATAACAGCTTTTAAATTGCTTTTAGCATATCTCTAGAAGCTCGTTCTGAAGTACCCATCACTGGAAAGATGGTTTTTAAGTGCTATCATTAGATCGAAGAAATACCATTTATTTTCTATGAGTCTGCTGAAATTAAACTTAGGATCCATTCAGGAAAAATGAATTATTTTAGGTACTTTAAACAGAAGGGTGTTAATATGAGAAATTAATTGTTTAAAGAGGTGTTGAGCAAACATGAGATGGAGAGGCAAAAAGGAAACAAGGCTGATATCCAGAAAACAGAAGCACTCCACTACCCCAGGGCTGGATTTCACAGCCTCCATTGGCTGCTTAGCTGTTAGAGATGCTGTCAATTTGCTGAGAGCCAGTATAGAAGGCAACTGTGGAGCTTAAAAGCCCTTTACATCTAACCTGTACAGACAGTGCCTAAACAAGGGTTTTACTACAGCAGAAGTATGTATGGCTCTTGTCAACCTACCCAAAACTTCTTGGTTTGACCTCATATGCAGCTTACACAAACCAACTATTTTACCAAAAACATAAAAGAAACAAAGGAATTCGATTAGAGGCATTCTCTAATTATCTAGGTATTCAAAAATGAAAAATAGGAAGCATTGTCCATCATCTATAGGAGTTTTTTTTTTTTTTTTTCCTGCTTTATTTCCCAAACTCCCCCCGGCACATAGTTGTATATCCTAGTTGCAGGTCCTTCTACTTGTGGGATGTGGGACCCCGCTTCAACGTGGCCTGACCAGCGGTGCCATGTCCGCGCCCAGGATCCGAACCCTGGGCCGCCCCAGTGGAGCGCGCGAACTTAACCACTCGGCCACGGAGCCGGCCCCTATAGGAGTTTTTAAATATCTTTTTGTTCTATCGTTTCTTGTACGTTTGATTTTTAACAGCCTTTATCATTATTTTTTTTTGTCTTAACTCTAACAACCATTGTTCAAATCTAGTGTTTTGCAATTTTTTCTTTACATTATAAAGATAATAATACTCATCTGACCCGTAACTGGATTGTGAAATTAATTATTGAGTGAGGGGTGTTAAGTTGCTAGGAAAGAGTTTATTAAAGAACAATTCAATTATGAAGAGCCACCAAGACTCTAAGAATATCATCCTAAGTCACTTATGGAGGATGGAAATGATGCTTACAAGTTTTATTATAGCTCTTCCAGATAGTAGTTATTTCAAGGAGATTGCTTTATTCTGATCCTCGCAGTCAATTTTGAGGTTGATGGCATTTAATTTTATGTATGCATTCAGAAAGAAATGAGATGGCTTGATGGTGACATACATTTCAGGATTTTTCTTTTATTAGATTGCAAAAAGCAGATACTTCGACTTGCATGACTTGTTTGAAGCAAAAAAAAAATCATGATCGGCCCAAGTTTCGTGTTAGGTAAAACAGCGACATTTTGAAAATTAACAAATGTTATCTGGAACTGCAGCTGCATTACATTAATTTTGATCAAATGCTGAACGTCATCTACAGCCAAGCTAATTCCACTGAGGGCCAAGACGATGGTGTTACATTTAGGCGGGGCTAGTCGAGTGAATCTTGTCCATCAGCACAGTGGGGAATCTGCTGGGCTCATGGATTTAAAATCCTCAAAACAACTTCCAACTCCGTAGAGGTTTTCTTAAGTGCTCTGAGCCTCCTAATGGACAGATTCATGCTAAGATTCCTCCTCCTTGGATCCAGAAAAGGACCTTCCCTCTGCCCTCTTGGGCAATTCTCAATCCGTGTGTTCAAATATGTGCAAGTAGATGTGAAGGAAAGGGTTCCGGTTAGCTCATGGAAAGCATTTAGAGGAAGAATCACCCTTGAAAGGTTAAATTCAAGAATCACTTTCCCATGTGGGATAAATATTGGCTGGCAATCAGGAAATAGGCAATGTTAGTAAGATTATGTTTAAAACAAACAAACCTCAATCCTATAAAATAAGGGTGACTTTCAGTCATTTCTCAAAAATTCCTTCAAAACAGCATAGCATCATGCTTATGAACATGGAATCGACAGACAGGTAGTCTGAGTATACAACTGTCGTTTAGTACATGCAAGATTTGGGGAGAATTAACTGCTCTGGGGCTGTTTCCCTACCTTTTAAAATGTAGATCATAATAGTGCCCTTTTCATAGAGTTATTGCAAGGATTAAATGAGTTAAAATTTGTAAAGAGCTTAGAATGGCACTTGGCACATACTAAGCATTACATATGTGTTTGTTAAAAAAATAAATTCCTTTCTTGAACCAGGAACGTCACTCACAGCTCTGTACACACAACACACGCAAACTCCAATGCCGAAGCAATAAATCCTTCTGAGAAAGAAAATCACAGATTCCCAGAGCCTTATTTTCAGAATCGCTTATGTTGCTTCCAGACATTGGCTATTTAATCCTTCCAGAGCCACCAAGAGAGAATTTACGCAAATAAACTTCTCCTTTTACAGAAGAGAATGCTGCTGTACAGGAAGATCAAGTGTTTTCCTTGAGACGACCCAAGGAACTCAAACCCTGCTCTGTGTTTATTGCTCTTCCAGACTCACTTGCTATAATGCCTGGGCAACACGAAAGACAGGAAATAAAAAAACTTAAAAGTGTGAAATGTAAACCAATTTAATAAGAGTATGTATAGAGAAATGAATCCACTGAATGAAGTTTATGCAGCTTTTTATAAACTGGATCTTTTCTTCTGACTGCTTCAGGAAATTAACAAAGTCAGTACTGCTAAATGGATTTAATTTTCCATTCAAATTTCCTAAATGAGAAAGGAACTAAAATATGCAGCTGGATTTTTTTTTAAAAAATAACCAGTTATGCATGCAAGTCAGGTTCAAATACATGCAAATATGATTTGACTCTGCCAGGCCAGGAAAGAAAAAATAGGATTAAGGTGAGTCTGAGAGAGTGGAGAGCTGTGAAGCCCCTTATTATGGTGGGATGTCTCACCTCGTCAAGGTATATAAAGGGAAGAAATGGAGGTGAGAAGAGGATCATGTGGGAATGATGGACATTTCAACTCCCTCTGCCCCCACATAGCTCCTTGATGAGTTTTGAAAGACAATGATCTTTGTCCATAAAAGTTTCTTCATGTCAACTGCTGTTTGTGCAAGAATCCTTGGACTTTAGCCAGCCCGGCAAAGTGTCTTATAGGAGGCAGAGAGGGAGGGAGGAAAGGGAAGGAAGAGAGAGAGAGAACGAGACGGGGTGGGAGAGGGAGAAAGAGAGAGAGATTTTCAGTTATTTCCCTGTTAAGGCATGGCTTGAAAAACAATAGTAACTTCTACTATTTATATTTTTCTCTGATACCAAAGCAATATATGCTCATTGCACAAAATAAGGAAATTTAAAAAAAGTACACCGAATAAAATCAAACTCACCGTATAATTCTCTCACTCTACCGTGAGTATCTGAGTATCCTGGGCTAACCATTAGCTCCTTCTCATATCCATCCTCTATGCCTATGAATTCATGTAGATTTTTAAAAATCAAATTGGTATCTAAGTATTCAGCTTTCTAGCTTAATTTTACACTTTATTATATTATGACTCTTTTCCTGTAACCATAAATATTCTTCATAGATTTTGATTATTTTTCTATCATAATTTGTCTAATGAGTTACATATTAATGGATATTGTTTCTATTATTTTCTTAAAATAAATCATACATATATTTGTAAATCTTTATGCGTTTCTGTGATTATTTCCTTAGGAGAATTTTCTAGAAAGGAAATCCTGGATCAAAGTACATAAGTATTTTAAAGCACTTCACATATAATATTGTGTTTTGTGTTTTCTCTAGTTTTTGTTAAATTTGAATATTAATATTTTTTCTCTAATATAAAAAGGTCTTGAGTTTATCAATTCAACTGTTTTCCTGTTTAATTTATAATTTTTGCTTTTATCTTCATTTCACCATTTCCCATGCTTTCCTTCAGATTCTTTTCTATTATCGTTTTATTTAAAGATTAAGGGGGTATTTTTATTCTTCCTATAGAAAAAGTTCTAAGCACTTTAAATGTAATATCTCATTTAACCCTAGCAAGAACTCCTTAGATACCATTATTAGCTATATTTTACAGATGAAGGAAAGGACTCATATTAGTTAAACAATTTCCAAAGATCAGAGTTAATAAATGGTGAAATCTGGGCTTGACCTCTCTATATCGTGCAGCGACTGAAAGACAATTAGCTTCCTTATCTGTGAGCACAAATCTGTGGGCACATCCCCAGAGACGGACGTGCCCTGCTCTTTCTTCATGTGAAGGATAATTTGCATGTTCTACATAGGACAGCGTTTTCTGTTTTATTTGCTTTAAAGTGGTCATGTGATAGCAAACTTCCATTGAAAATTTAACACCAATTTATAATATTATTGTATGAGAAAATGTATCAAGGAGTTTTCTGTTGCATCTCGTATTCTTATAGACAATTCTGATGAATGTTACAGGAATATTTGAGAAAACTGCATTTATTTTTGTTATTCTTTTTGTCTGTAATGCTCTCGCCGTATTTTTTTGTCTGGCTAACATTTACTGCCTTTCCCAAAATCATTCTCCTCCATAAGCCTTCTTTGAAATACCCTCTGCACTTTCTAATGCACCTGCATGCTCTTCCCGGGAGCTCTACCAGAATACCTTTTGCAAAAATAAATTTATAAATTATAAATAAGTGAATGTTGGGGAACCTTCTGTTTATAATTGCAGTATTTCTTCATGAGAGATTTAGCAACTTACTAACAGAAATGAAGAGCTTTCTTTTAAACAAAAAAAAACAGCTGCTGTCACTTGAGCTGACAAAATGGTTCTATCAATTCAGACAAGGAACACGATCATAATAAAAACCATGAACACAGCATGGCAGTAATAGACACCCACTTCCATGGACGTATAAAGAACAGCATCCCACGTTCGCAGGAATGGATTTGGAAGGCCACCTGTCTATTGAAACAATATATTGAGGTCCATAAAGCCGATGTTCTACATTATCCTCAAATAGCTCCATTTCACATAGTCACCAATCATTCTAACAGTCACTTGGCCACTGTGTCAGAGGTGGGCAGTAAGAAATTACATCCGTGCCAACAGCTCGGCTCCAGGATAAATAAGGAAACCCTGAGAAGCCCTCTCTTAACTTTTTCTTTCCTAGTTCAGCCACAGCTCAGATGCCTTAGATTGGCAAATCACATTTCTCAATGCGGAGGCCAGGAGCTGTAGCTAAAGTGATGGATGACGCTGGGTCCTCACGCAGACCCTCCTTGTGACCCAGGCTGCTTCAGGCAGGTGCTGTCTGCACACAGGGCAGGCACACAGGCCTTTATGCATTGACTTCTTTACAGAAAAAGTAAAACAGACCGTCACAAACTCCACAGCCCAAGGGAAACAATTTGAAAGGTCTCGCCAACTTGGCAAGCCGTTCTCACAACGCTGCGATGCTGACAGATATCACCTCTCTCTGCACTGTTCCCACTTTTCAGAGCAACAGTGAGAAACATTTGCAACTTTTGAGAAAGTGAGAGCAACTGTCAAAGCAGGAACAGAAAGAGTAGGAAGACAGTTCAAGGGGCCAGATCAGATCAGGGATTGGACACAATCAATCAGAGCTAGAAGGCAGGGGATGAAAAATAACACCAGAAACACCACGTGCCCTCTGCAGGGAAGGCAGAACAGCACTCACTATATGCCCGGCAGCAAAGCTGGCCTTCTCAGAGACCAGTCAGCTGACTCTGCTGTCCTTGCTATTGATGGGTAGAATTGTTGCTCCCTCCTTCCAACTTAGACTCCTTTCGGTTGCAAGTGACACAAACTACAATTCAAACTTCTTAGCCAAAAAAAGGAAAAAGAAGCAAGAGGAAGAAGAGAAGGAGAGGGGAAGGAAGAAGAGAAAGAAGGAAGGAAGGAAGGAAGGGAGGCTTATTCAACTGAAATGTCCAGAATTTGGGTCAGATTTGGGACACAAATGATATCTTTATGGCTAAGTCTTGCTCTTCTCATTTCTCAGTTCTGATTTTATCTGTGTTGGCCCACTTTCAGCCAGGCTTTTCCCTTTGTATGGAAATGAGATTTCCAAGAGTTATAGCCTACATTCTTAGCAACCTTCAGAAGGAAAAAAAAAAGATGCTTTTCCTCTAATACACCCAAGAAAAAACAAAGAGTTGAAATTCCATGGTTTAAATTGCCTGGCTAGGACCTCCTATGCATACTTGGAGCTCCACCCACAGGAAGTGGATGGAGAGAGGGTTCCCCAAGGAAGAGGGGACACTGATATCAGAAGTGGGGTAGATTCTAGAAAGGAAAAAATAACAGAATAAACTTTTCGTCAGGTCACTGCTGTTTGAGGATGAGCTGACATGGAGAGCTGAGAAGAATTTGTCCTGGTTGTCTGTCCAGAAGCCCTTCTCTAACTTTTGGTAACAGTACCACATTTATCTGTGAAACTTCCTTACTTCTCCTGGTTTAGAGGAACTGCCCAACCACTAGGGTGAACATATGACTCAAGCTAGCCAATCAGATCCACTCAACGGGGAAATGTAATCTTTAGCTCTGAGATACAAAGATGATTGGAGTTGAGTCAGCCAATGGTAGAGCCCTGAAGAGATTGACAAGAAACCCTGTTTCTAAGATCTCCAGGGTAACTTAGAGGCCTTTGTTTCTGCCCATCCAGAAGTCTAGCTGCTCAACTCTTCCTTCAATTCTGTGGTCCATTTAATGTATACCCATGGTTTTTGTTTATTGCTTACATTAGTCAAGGCCAGTTTCTGTTGAATGCAGCCCTAGAGTCTGACTACAACGAAACTAATTGCAGAGGCACCCATAATAGTCCATATTACCTTAGATGTCCAGGCCTGAAGTTAAGTTTTTGTCAAAATCCATGTCTGGCCCTGAATGGAAATAATCCAAGAACATTGCTGTCTCTATGGTAGAAGGAGGGCTATGAGAGGCTACAGTCCTCAAATATACAGTGTACTGACTAACCTCGAACCTAGACTTATGCTGCATCCGTCTCAGAAATGTATTCCCCAGGCTGCTAAAAGAGAAAATTAACTATCCAGAGGTAGGCAAAGCTCTCAACCATATTTCTATTTATACCATCATGTACTCATCAATTAGACGATTTATTTATTGAACACTTACTCTATGCCAGGCATTGGGAAAGGCACTGGAGACACTATGCTGGGCAAAAATAAACACATCCCTTAACTCAGAAGGCTTGACAGAGAGAGTATGAAAATTTTAAAAATCATATACCTTGTATAGTTTCCTACCACTGCCATAATAGAGCCCCACAAACTGGATGGCTTAAGACAACAGAAATCTGTTCTTTCACAGTTCTTGAGGATGAAAGTCTGAAATCAGAATGCAAGCAGGGCCAAGCTCCCTCTGAAGTTTCTAGGAGAGAATCCTCTCTTGCCTTTTCCAGCTTCTGGCATTCCTTGGCTTGTAGACACTTCACTCAATCTCTGCTTCCAACTACACATTGTCTTCTCCTCTGTGTGTCTCTGTGTCCTCTTCTATTCTCATAAGGACAACAAATATTGTATTTAGAGCACCCTCTAGATCTAGGATGACTTCATCTCAAGACCATTAACTAATTACATCTGCAAATTCCCTATTTCCAAATAAGGTCACATTCTGAGGTTCCCAATGGACAGGAATTTTTGGGAGACACTATTCAATCCACCACACAACTTAATATAGAATTAGAAACTAAATGAGACCAGTGAAAGGAAAGAATGTGATCTTATGAATGGATAAGAAAGGAGTATGAGTTAGACTGTAGATATAGTGGGTTTCTCTTGCTACGTAACAAACTACCACAAACTCAGCAGCTTACAACAATATCCACTTAATATCTCAAACTTATGTATGTCAGAACTCCAGGCACTGCATAGCTGGATTCCCTATCCAGTGTCTCAGAAGCTGAAATTGAGGTGTCAGCCAGATTGAGTTTTAGTCTGGAGGGTCAGCAAGACAATTGACTTCCAAGCTCCATTCAGATGATTGGAAGAAATCAGTTCCTTGTGGTTGTAGGACTGAGGTCTCTATTTCTTTGTTGGCTCACTGCTGGGGGCTGTGTTCAATTCCTAGAGACTACCCACATTCCTTGTCACAGATTCCCCTCCCTCTTCAAAGCTGGTGACAGAAAATCTCCTTTGTGTTGAGTTTCTCACGATTCAAAGCTCTTTCTTCCAGAAGAGCCTAGTCCCTTTTTAGGGTTTACCTGATTAGGTTAAGCTCACCAAAGTTAGGCTCCAAATCTTAAGGTCCATTTATTTGGGACCTTAATTACACCTGTAAAATCCCTTCACAGCAGTATCTAGATTAGTGTTTTATTGAATAACTGGGAAAAGATGTACATATACAAAGGGGTATGTGTCTTAGTGGCCATATTAGAATTCTGCTGTCACAGTGGGTCAGGAAAAGCTTGCCTGAGGAAGTCATAATGGAGCTGGTACCTAAAAGATACCTTAGCCAGATGAGGAGGGAGAAAGAGGATTATAGGCAGTAAGAGTGAGGAGGAAAGAGCTGCTATCAGGAAACTGAGAGGAGGCCCACATGGTAAGAGGACAGAGAATGAAGGTGAGACTTGAGAAAGGTACAGATGGATGGGCTGGGCCACCTCATCCGGTACAAGAGAACTTGAGTCCTGCCCTCTGCAGGAGGCAGTTTACAGCTACAGGCTGAGGGAGAATCTCTCTCAGCCATCTGTAGAATTTGAAATCTGAAAAAACTCAAACCTACAGGGATAATAGTCAAAATATTTAATAACTGATTAGGCAGGCAAGCCAGCCTTAGTGCTAGGCCATGCTCCCTTCTCTAGCCCTGGCTGTGTTGTCATCAAGCCTCTGGTTGCTGGTTTACAGGGAGGTCCCGGGGGGTTCTAAGGAGGGAATAGTCAAAGACCCTTGGTAGGGTGACCATATAATTTGTCACCCAAACTGGAACAGTTTTGAGAGTGATGGGAGGCACTAAATTAATTACCCTAGGATAACAGGTGTAAACCAGGACTGTCCTGGGCAAAACAGGAATTATAGTCACCACAGTCTTTTGAAACTCAAGGCAGTGACTATTTACAAACAAAAAGGAAAAGAAATTTAAGTATGTTAGGAAAGTCTTATCTATGCATATTGACTACATATCAGCACGACAAGGTAAAGTAAAGTTGATAGACTTGAATTCAGTAACTAATCTGGCACCAATTGTCACTCTAGGAAACTGTTGTCACACCTCTATTTCCCCTGCCTTAAAAGTAAGTTTATTGCTGTTTCTCCTTAATTCCTTCAGTGTGAATTCCATTTAAATGGATTTATGTATAAGTACTTCTTTCTTTTTCAATGTGTAAATTGAAAAATATTTTCTGTGGTTTTCCATTGTGATAGCACTGGGGAGAAATTTGATAAGACAAATACAAATTCCTGAATGAACAATAGTGAGAATTATGCTGAGTGATACCATATCTTTAAGGTCTGAGGTCGTTTAATCCTAGAGCGTGAAGCCTGGACCATGTCTTCAATTCCTGTGTACAAAGGCTGTTCTCTGTAGGAAATCAACCAGCTGTGGCTCAGCTCTGCTCTAGACAGAGAAGGGAAAATCTCCACTGATTTCATGAGGGAGCGTTTCTTGTCCTTCTCCATTTATCAGCATTTTACCCATTCCTTAGAGCTTACCACAAATCCCGCCATCCTTGGCTCGTGACATTAGCTGTTAACTCTTTCTCCCTCAAGTTACACGTTTTATGTCTTTGGCATGCATCACATGATGGATATTTTATCACATAACACCCTATTCAAAAAGTCCCCGTTTTTCACAATGTCCCAATTTTGTATGACTCCTCACAACCAATTCCTAGGGTATAACAAATTAGGCTAATCAGCTTGAGCCCCTCACTTTGGGGGCCCTCACTGCCGCTGGCTCCAGGTGGCTAAAGTTTCACCTGACAGGGATGAAGGGTAAAAGCTGCCAACTGGTTGGAAAACAGATCTGAGACTGGCATACACCCACTCAGCCGATCATAACGATCCTGAAGGCAGCAGCCCCTTCCACATGTGTCATTAAGACAGGTAGATTTTTCTTCTTTTTGCCATCACACCTACCCTTGAAGTTCATCTTAACTTCAATCTTTCCTAAAGAGCGTGGGGAGAATTATTCATTGTGGTTTCCCTATGCTCGTAAGTCTTTAGGAACACCCCTAGGGATTGAAGGCTCTAATTATCTAAAGCAAGTGTTGGCCAACTTTTGCTGTAAATGGACAGATAGTAAATATTTTAGGCTTGCCTGCCATATGGTATCTGCAGTAATTACTCAAATCTGCCATTGTAGTGGGAAAGCACCCTAGATAAACAATATGTAAACCAATGAACTTGGCTTTCACCAATAAAACTTTATTCACAAAGACACATGGCAGCTGAATTTGGCCCGTGGGTCATAGTTTGCTGACCCCTAGTCTAAAGCTCAATTTAATGTAGTATCCTGTCATATGGAAGCATGTGAAGTACAAACCGCCTGATTCATAAAATGCTTCAATTTCATTTTTTTTCCACCTTTTTTCCTTCCCTACATTAGGTCCTCAGTTCCTCAATGACAGTAACTAAATTTTATAGGGCATTCTGTAAGTCCAGCCTCAGAGGAACAAAAAGTGTATTTTCCATCCATAATTCATGCTTCCTACTTCTACAAAGCTTGATGTCTCTTATGAAGGAAGAAGTAATACAAATATTTTTTATCTCTGGAGACATTGCAAAGTACAAACATATGTAGAGAGAATATCAAGTTTTGAGCATTTGTTGTAGCACATTAGGGGTGGATATAACCTCATTACTGCTGACCTGACTCACCATGTGTTTGTTGACTAATCACATCAGAATTTGTCTGAATGAAAGCTTTGTTTTGCTGTCTTTTTAATAGTAATTTTTCTGATGTTGCTGAACTTACGAGACAATCTGAATTTCTTTTCTATCCAAGTGGCCACTTGGTTTCTAGATTTTAGTTTCTAGATTGTTACTGGATTATAATAGAAAAATAAATGTTAGATCTCTGCTGGACCTCCCTGGAGCTGGAGAATGTTCATCTTCTTCCTCTCTTGGTGGGAGTCTAAGAATCAGTGTAAGTGAATTGCTGACTTTCCATCAAAGCCTCCAATGACTTGGTCTCTTTCTCCATCAGCCAGAATAACCCCAGTCTCAACCTTGGGGTGACTTGTTTACAAGGAAGTGAAGAATTTCAGGATAGCTTTCCTGTAAACCTAACGGCTTTATCCTCTTCACATGATATTGCCCTATTTACTCTCTACTACCCTCGTTGCTTTATATATTTTGTCCTTTTATTCTTTTCTTGTGTACAGTATTTCTTTCAACTGCCCATTTCAAGACCCCCTCATCCCATGAGCCAATTCCTATGAGATGACTTTCCCCCTACCCAGAGGATTGCCCCTCCTTTTTCAGATCTTTCCTCAAAATCCTGGCTATGCTTCAACTTTTTTATCATAATTATGAATATGTTAGAAATCTCTATAATGATTAACAGTCAAGGCTGGAACAGGATTTATGGGGGAAAATAATGACCTTCTGAGCTACATGTTGACGTAACAGCTGAAGAACTACACAGAGAATCTGTTAGTCGCTACATTACTCACTAACCTGGCCACTGTGGGGACTGCTTGGTCCCAGGGCCAAAGGTGAGACGTCCACATCACCCCTGCCTTTGACAATCCATGCATAAGTGTTCCTTCCAGTGAGTAGGCCAAGTTCAGGGCGCAAAATCAGTGCAGCAGCACCTTCAAACACAAAGAATGGAGGCCAAAGCACTTTGAACTCCCTGTGTGACTGAGGTCAAATGGGTTTTCTTTTGAACCATAGAAACTTGCATTTTCTTGAAAGACATAGAAGAATTTGTAATATGAAAACAATTCTGCAAATAAAGGTTATTAAAATGCCAGGAAAAAAGTCAAATAATAGTCACACAAAACAGAGCCCTTGTTTAAATTTGAAAACAAGCAGCCCTCACCTTAATAGGAAAAACATGTGTTTGTTAAGCCCATGGGCCCAATTCTGCTTTCAATGAAAACCCAGAAATCCTGCTTAAGTCAATGAAGCGTGTGTGTGTGTGTGTGTGTTGTGGGTGTTTCTAGGGTTTTGGAGAAGACAAGGATGGACAGAAGAGCACAATAATGCTTCAGGGGAGTGTTAGAACCTGGAATGAGGACTATCCTGTGTTCAGCAAGTACCCACCACACCAGTATGACTATATACTAGTTGTTGAAGGCCAGTATCCACTCTGATTGGTCAATGCTTTTGCACTGTAGTCATTACACATTTCTAATATCATACCCAAACAAGAGTCTCTTAAAATTTCTTAGCACCCTAAAGACTAATTCATCTACCAGTTTAAGTTTGTTAGAGGGAGTCTCAAAAGAGACCATTATTTAAAAAGGGTTCATAACACCATTTTATAGGGACTATTCCCCATATTCTCTTTCTGAATCAAATATCCATTATCTTTCACATTGTCATTTGCTATGGATCAAGAAAAAAGCCATTGAGTATTGAATGATTAAATACCAATAACGTATAAAAATTGACTTGTATAAGATCAAAGAAAGTAGATAGTTTGGAGTAGAGTCATTTGATCTCATTTCACTTAGGTATTAGTAGTAGTAGCATATCAATTTATGCAATGAAAATTTACATTTTAAGAACTGAACAATTCCAAGAATGAGATACATATGCTGTCATATATTCAGAGTTGTCACTACAAAGATCCCAACTCTCTAAGTAGCTCAGTGAAAAAAGGGACTTGATGGCTTCACACAGTCAGGTATTACAAAGGCAGAGGGTCCTCTAAACTTAGGCATGACAAGGACTCTGGTCTGGAACACAGCCAGTCCCTTCTCTCTCCAAATCTTGGCTCTGCATCTCTCTGCAGGTTGGGTCCCCACTCTCATGCTTCTCTGCTTGGTGGGCACATGGGCACTGACAGCTCTGAGGTCACATCCTTAACAGACTGTGGTCAAAGAGCAAAGATGTCTCGCTCTTTCTTTCTTTCCCAGCTTCAGTTTTTAACATCCAGGGAAAGGATAAGTATTAGCCTGAAATTTCTCTTATTTCAGATGTTAGATATGAAGAACACTGAGAAGACAGCTTTCTGTCTTAACATGTGACATTTAACTGTCATATCCATTAAGCCTTTGGACTTTTAAAGGTCTGGATCCATTGGCAAATATTAATGACATCATTAAACCATACAGTCTGCTGTTTGGCTAAGGATGCAATGGAATAAAAGACCTATCTGAAGATATAGAATGCCAGAGATTAAAGTGTATGGCCCTTGAAGCTAGACTTCCTGGGTTTGAACATGGCTTTGCTTCTCACTGGGTATTTGACTCTGGGACAGGTGCTTAAACTCTCCAAGCTTCAGAATCTTCAGATGGTAGACAATGACGCTTCTTACCTCCAAAAAGGGAGTTGTGAGTATTAAATTTCAGATCAGTACTTGACACTTAGTAAGACATAGATCAAAATTTCACACATTTAATCCTCCTCTTTTATTACCCAATGTAATCTTAAATCATTGGTCTAACGGAGCTAGCCAAAGGCAGTAAGAATATTCCCCTCCAGGATAAAATTCAGAAATCCTTAGTGGACCTACAATGTCCGTTGTGTCCTTACCTCACTTTATCTCCCACCACCCACCTCACCTGACCATGTCAGATTACTAGCCCTTCTCTGAACCAGACCTAAGTTGACCCCAAGCCCCTGGCTTTTGCAGATAAACTTTCTCTGCCTGCATTGTCCTCCCATGCCCACTTCCCCAAGCACATCTCTAGGTATCTTTGAGGTTCTAATTCCTGTGACTTCCTCTGGCTTCTCAAAGGACATGTGGATTTCTTTCCCCTGTTTTAACTGCCTCAATTATAACAATCATCTTCTTGTATTATAATTATTAAGAAATTTATTTCATTCTACTAGAATGTAAAAGGAAGCAGCTTCTCATTTAATTTTTATTTTATTCCTAGAGCGAACAATAACCAGAATATAGTAGAATTCAATAAATGCTGTTGAATAAAGGGGGAGATTCCTTTTCTTTGTCTCAAACTTTGCTGCATTGAAGCATGAAAAGTGGTGACATTTTTCCCACATAGGAAAAATATAACAAGATTGTTGGACCCAAATTCATCTGAGCACAAAGGTGTCGTTGGGCAATAGACATCACCATACAGTTACCTCTCAAAGTCACAGCCATCTCTAGCAGTTCATGTCTAAGGGCCTGCTACATAATCCCACCAGTCCTAAAGGTAATATATTCTTTCATCTGAGAGGAATTTCCTCCTTGTTTTAACAAGTGTGATCAGCCCCCAGGAAACATTTGCAAGTCCCAGTCAGAAAGGGAACTTGTTATAGCACACAGACAAACTGCCACACACACGATCTCACATGCAGTACGAAGAAAATAGTATAGGGCTGATCAGCTCAAACATCTCTGGATTAATATTTCCAACAGATGTCGGGAACCTTCCCTCTTTTCATAATGTGACTTAGATGAACGTGTTATGTTATTCCTTAGAATAAAAAGATTCTTTAAACTTTCAAAAGATGTATATATGCGTATGTATCCCCAGGAAGATATAGATAAAGGTTTATACGCCTGTCTTGCATACAAGTTTTACTAAACAATAAAATGAGGCGACATTTTGACACTCCTACACCTTCTTGCTTTGTTTTTTGTCTCTTCACACTCACAATCCAGGATTAAATGTGAGACCCTTCAAATAATTGCTCTGAGAATAGTTTTAAATTTTCATTTATTCTAGGCAATTTGAGAATTTAGCATCTTTATAAGGTGAGCTTAAGGTCTTATAACACTTGCCTAATCAATCTGAAGCAGAGAGGAATAAACAGCCCCCTGAAGTTCCAGAGTGTTTTAAAACAGTTTTCCTCTTCAACACATCCAAAGCAATTTATACCTGAAAATATCCTTAACCTCATTGAGTGTGCATTATGTAAAAACCCTGAAGGGAAAAGGTTTTAAAATATGACATATCAAATGGACCACATGTGATTTTTGTAGTAAGGAATACTGAATGGTTATCCATTCTCCTAGACGTACGAGAATAAAATTATTTTCCTCTACAAATACAGCTTTATTTCTAAAAGTAATATAACAGCATTTCCATGATTTATGAAATAAAATTTTAGCTATTTTTTCGCATATATGCAAAAGTAATTTTAACCAAAATGCTTTAAGAAACATGTTTCATTCATTCAACTACTTGATTTTGTACCAAAGTTGTATATGAGATTCCATGACAGATATTGCAGTTATAGCTAACATACACAGTCTGCAATATATTGTTATGGGCTCTCAAAAAGTTTACAGTTAAAGAACAAACATGGGACATATCCAAGAATAGTGATAAGACAAAGGATTTTGTAAGAATCAAAGAATAGGCACAGGCAATAAGTAATGCAGGTGCTCCCAGGAGGAGGACAGACTGAAGCAACGGAGACTCCTCGGTGGCCTTGCACTGGCCACTGAACAACGGGAAAGATTTTCGATAGAATGAGATGGCAACCGATCACTCTAAGCAAGAGGAAGAGAATAAATAAAGGTACATACATGGAGGAACGCAAAACATATTCAGGAGTCCACAGACACTGAGACAAGAAGTTCCAAAATGGTAGCTCATGGACCAGATCCAGCCCACAGACATGTTTTTCTTACTATTCTAAATAGATTTTGAATATTATTAATAATTATCTCACAATTTTTAACAACTTCAAAAAAGAATTTTGTGTGATTTGCAAAATCCGTTTCATTCCAGTGGAATCACAGCTTATCTACATGAGCTAGGAGTGTGTGTGTTTGCACCACGATAGGTAAAATATGCGTTATGACTCCCATAGAGAAAAGTGCACCTACGAGCAAATTGGATCAAGCACACAGATAAATATTTTAAAAGGCATTTCCAACTCTGCTCTAGAAGAAATACACTGAGCATTTATCAGCAGTCATCTACCCTTCAAAACAAATATCAGGGTGGGGCCAAGGGAAGGGAAAAAATAACCTATCATAGTAAATAAATGGAAGATTCAAAGTTCAATTTTGATTCCAGAATCAACCTAGAAAAAGGGGTTACAGGGTGGTTAAAATTAATCCTCTGGCACTTATAATCACCTCATTTATTCCAGTTTATGATGCACAAGGTTATGAGTTTACAAAATGGGTGGTTTCACATATTCAGCTTTAAATCCAAATACTATGTATAGATCCTAAAAGAGCAACGTTTTCTTAATGTGTGTGTTTATATTACAAAGCTAAAAAACATGCATTTTGACCAATTTTAACGGAGCTCATGTTTCTTATATACATGGAGCACATTTTGACATACAAGCTAGGCACTTGCCAAGTTTGTCTTACCAAAATAGAATCTGGCTTTGAAATCTAACATGGCAGCAATTAGCCCAAACTGCACATCAGATAACTTTGCCTGGTCATAAATAAATCTTTGTCATTTGCTTTAAAAAGCAACAACTGATAGCTAATAAAACTGGATATGCACCTCGCTGTAAACATTAGTTGTTTATCTTGCTATCATTAGCCTTCTCGCCTTCAGCTACTTCATCTGGGATTCCCAGAGTCTTAATTGAGCACACTTTCAGATATACCGAAAAAACTACAAGCCTCGTTTTATATCCCCAAATTGTGTTCGTACTTCTTATTTATTTACAGCAAAGGATACAAGAAACATTTTTTCTCATGCCATTTGGACAAGGATGATTATCTGTTCCTTAAAATGCACAATGTCCTGTGACTTCTCCCCTTAACCCTCCTACTCCCTAGCTCAGTTTCCCTGAAACTCCCTGTTATTTTATAAAGTATGTTCTACAGTATCCCAGTCCCACGGAATGCTCTGCTGAACTGCAGCCTGGTAACTTTGGGAATTGCTGAACATTGAACATTCTTGTAGGAATAGCTCTAAGAAATCCTACAATAGAAAAATCTGGATTCACTTGGTTTGACTTGATATTTTTCAAGCGTATTCAACCGTAGATCTCTTTTTCTTATTTATTTATTTATTTATTTATTTACTAGAAGATTAGCCCTGAGCCAACATCTGCCACCAATCCTCCTCTTTTTGCTGAGGAAGATTGGCCTTGAGCTAACATCAGTGCCCATCTTCCTCTATTTTGTATATAGGTCGCCTGCCACAGTAAGGCTCAATAAGCAGTGTGTAGGTACCTCCTGGGATCAGAGCTGGTGAATCCCAGGCTGCCAAAGAAGAACGTGAGAACTTAACTGCTACACCACCTAGCCGGCCCCTCATTTATTTATTTTTGAATTAATTAACCAATTAATCTTTCTTTCTTCCTTCTTTCCTTCCTTCCTTCCTTTCTTTCTTTCTTTCTTTTTTTGTTCTTTCACTCTTTCTTCCTTTGTTCGTTTTTAGGCAACACCTATTAACATCGTAGCAAAATTTGTGTTTCTCAGGTCACAGGCTGGGAAACACTGCTCTCCATTGGATGCTAGCTCCTCAAAGTTAGACATCAGCATTCTCCCCAGCTTCTCCCACCCCCTCCTCCCCAAATAAAGTACAAGAAATTGCCTTTCCCAAGTAATCCCAGCAGGGCTGCCACTCTTCCAGGCTTTAGGTTAGATGCTTTCACTTTCACTGTTTTCACTTCCTGTGTTCAACCTTTCAGCAAGGCTTACTTTTCCCTTATATAGAATGATTTTTATATTTTAATTTTATATTTCATAACTATATTATATTTCTATTTCATATTTTTGTATATTTATATTTATATTTTCCCCTATAGAAAATGAATCCCTGGACTCACATTTTTCCTCTCCTTATGAGCTTTCATCTTCTCATCAAACCCTAATAGTTAAGGTGATAATGAGCCCACAGCAGCCACTTTTGTCCATGCTCAGTGGCAGGCTTGTCTGGAGGCTCAGCTCCTCCATATGTCTTCCTGATACTCCCACCGAAAGGAATCACACCTAATGTAGGCAAACTGAAATTCCTATACAGATATTGGGTACCACGAAAGCTTGCCATTCTAATTCTTCTCTAATTGAGAGGTTGGAGGGCTAAATTTGGCATCTCAACTAGATTATAAATTTCTTGATGCACCAGATCTTTTATTTTCCATACTTCACAATGTATAGCCCAGCCTCAGGCACAACATCTGTGTATGATGAAGACAGTAAATGAGGAAAAAGAAAGACTATTGAAAATCAACTGGACAGGAGCCTTAAATGCTCTCATTTACTATGCTTTCCTTATTCCTAGACAAGTGGACTTCCTCTCCCTTATTTAGCCACTCTGCTGGGCAAGGTGAAACCATCGAGGTGAGACACTAGTTAAAAATCAGGAATTCTCAGAGGTTTGATGCTGAGGAGGACTTCCCACAAGGACACTCACACTGGGATCACTTCTGGGCTCCAATTTCCTCAAAAGTGATCAAATGAACAGAACAACATCGAGAAGGTAGAAAGGATAAATCTAGCTCCAGAGGCAGGAAATACCAAGAGTTACTCTGGAGAACACATGGTGATCCACAGAAAATTAGCAGATTTCATAAACTTTTGGGGGAAGTGGCACCAGAATTGCCCTCATAGCCAGTTAAAGCCAGTCTTTTTCCTCTACAGCCAGTCCCAGGATCCTCATTGACCATGGGTTCTGGGTGCCTGTGTCAGATACGAATGCTTTTCTTCTAAGCCCATGGGTATATCAGCCTAGGCTAGTCACTTGAAGTTTCCAAAACCTTTGTCTCAAAATTTTCCTCTAACAAGAGTTTGAGCTTCAGTAACAGGCCTTATGACCAAAGTTCTGACAATGACTGTACAGGAAACATTCCAGATTGATTGAAGTCTAACACTGAAATACTTTGGCTCCCTTTGATTCAGACACTCTACTTAAAAATGAACATTTCCGTTCAAGTTAGCTATGTTCTCACAATTTGCTGTTTTATTGTTCCTCCCATGAAGTTCATTCACCTATTTTGTGTCAGGAATTATCCTCAAGGATGAAGGCACGAAGTTGAATACAAAACAGTCCTGTTCTTAATTCACAATCAAATAAAAGTGTCAAAAATCACACCCACAGAAAAATGCAGATATTCAACCATTCTTGACCTACAAAAACAGCCATTTCTGTGGCTTAACTTAATATGAGTGTTTGCTTTAAATCTCTAATAAAGATGTATTAAAAGTCCTGAGTGCTGTAGGGAATGGAGCAATCAGTTGTCTTTAGGGAAAAGCAAAGAAAGTTCTAGAAAGCCTTTTCCTAAGAAGACATGCTTAAGCTATATTGTGACGTAAGAGGAAGAAAAGGAGACTCCAGGAATGAGGTATATTGAGAGCACAAGCATGAAATGGTGAAATTACAGCGCTTACTTCGATTTGGCTAGGAAACAGTAAGTCATGAGCAAAGGGGCAGTAAAAGGTGCTGCTAAGGAAACAGGCAAAAGACAGTGCTTTGAAAGCCCTACATGCCATAAAAAGAAGTTTTACATTTATTCCAACAGGAAGTAGGAAGTCACTGAATGCTATAAGCAGAGGAGTAGCATTAACAAGTATGATTTTAAGAGAGCCTTCCAAAATAATGTACAGGACCGATCACAGGAAGTTGAGACGGGAAACAGGAGGACAGGAGACTCCGTAGTAATCCAGTAAAAGCATGATGAGGATGTAAATTAAAGCAAGGAAGCCTGGAATGAAGAAGAGAGGAAAGGTTCAAGTGGGGCTTAAGAGGGAGAATCAGAAGATTTACTAACCAGAGATGGAGGAAGGGGTGACAGGAATGTACAAAAGGAAGGAAAGAGTCAAAGACACCACCCCCACCCCAGGCAAAACTGGCTACGTAATTTGTGGAGCCCAGTGCAAAAATGAGTTGTTCAAAAATTGTTAAGAGTTTCAAGACAGCACCAGCTGAGCATTAAACAAAGCACGAGGTCCTTCAGGAATGGCACTCATGCAACTGGACAGCTCACATGTCCATGAAGCTGGCCCTATTCCTAGGTTCTGAATAAAGTGCTCCAGGGGATGGTGGAGCCGCTAATTAGGATCAAGAACATAGAAGAAGGGGGAGACGTGGGAGAAATAAAATTAGATTTGTTTGGCCATGTTGACTTTGAAGTTCCAGTGGCACATCTGAGTGGGATGTTAGTATAAGGTGGTGATTAAGCAAGCACATTGGAATCAGACGGATCTGGGTTTAGGTCACAGCTGTTCCCTTTGTAAGCCATGAGATCTTGGGCCAGTTACCTGGATTTAATGTGCCTTGGTTTCTTCCTGTGTAAACCTCACAGAATTAAGAGAATCAAATGGAATCATGTTTTAAAGTTCTTAGTCTAGTTCTTGATATACGGTGTATATGAGCCATTCTTAAACAACATCCCTTATTATTACTATTATTATTAACATTATTATTGTATCCAGTAGACTTGGTTGAGTAAGTCTAGAGCAGTAAATAAGGTTTGGAGAATCATTGATGCACAGGTGGCTAAAAATGGAGGCAGTGAAAGAAAATACATAGTGAGAATAGGGGACCGCAGTGTTAACACTGAAGAATACCAACATTTGATTGGGAAGGGAGGAAAGGGAGATAGAATGAGTTCTGGACTCTATACAAGCACAAAGGTTAAACAAGGAAATGAATTGCTAATGATGGAATTTCACAATAGAGACAGACCTAAGATAAGCCTGTGGGGACAGGATCTCCCAGGCAGCAGTCATTTACTCCATCGACAGGTCTCAGTCCCGGCTCTCCATATATATGCTACAAAGGTTCCAGATGTTACTTTTTCCCTCAAGTCATTTCTGTGAAATATCCCAGCATGTTTACTAAATTATAAAAATCTGCCTCTGCTTTTAAGAGAAAATGGTATCTGATTAGTTTTACAGCACTCCACAACCCAACTGTTTAGGGAAAGTTGTCCATCCTTTATTTCATCAAGAGTATCAAGTGATGAATCTTTCATATTACATTAGACAAGCATCAGTATTTAAAGATTGGCTCCTTCTATTGACAATTTAACTTCTAATATAATCTTTAAACTGAAAAATACATTTTTAATTTGTTTTTTTGAATCATCTTAGTGGCTTATGAATATATTCATTTTTCCTAAGTAAAGGAAAATGGAACAAAAATCTTGAAATGCTCCGCTAACTCCCTTAAATTTATTTAAGAACATAACTTGGGACTCTATTCTGCAACTGAAATACCCTTTCTGCTTGAATTCTTCAATTATTCAAGTTCATAGTCTTCTGGGTCCTTTAGCGGTTTAGCATCTGGTTTTCAAGTTATATGATTTTTTTCCATGAATAATAAAAAATTTTAAGTTAGGTATCAGTTCACAAAATTCATAAACTTAACAGGCAAACTTTGATAGGATTCTAATAATGTTTTCCACTCAATGACTACAACAGACAGTGGCTGGGTAAAGTAAGACCAAAAATAATATGCCAATTAAAAGCATATTGCTGGATCTTTAGTGTAGAGTAGAAACAGATATTTTAATTGATTTTATTGACAGCAATATTTCTATTTCCTACAGTGGGCTACCTCTCCTTCAAACCCACAAGTCAACCCCACTGCCATACTCCTCATCATCACCACACGATTTTGTCAAGGCAACGAATATAAAGAATGAACTCCTTCAATTTCACCTTCTCCCTGAGCGACTGATACTTCCTGTCCTCCTCCTTGCTTCCTTTTTCTCCCTAGCACTCATCATTCTGGAACATGCTATATATTTTACTTATCTTGTTTATTGTCTGTCTCCACTACCAGAATATAAGCTTCATAAGATCAGTTATTCTATCTGTTTTGTTCATCACTGAATTCTTAGCACCTAAAACAGTGCCAAGAACAAAGTAGGAACTCAGTAAATACGTGCTGAATAAATGAATGTCTGGCTTTCAGAATGAGAGGAAAAGTTACGTTTTTTTCTCAAGGTCTAACCCAATGCTTATGCTGCAGATCTCAGTTTTCTTTCAATCTCTGAAACTTGCAGTTTTGGTGGCTCCCATCCATTCCCATCTTCAGTCTTTTCTTCTTTAATAGAACTTCTCTTCATCCACAAATATACCACTCTCCCAACCCAAAAGAAAGAAGAAAAATCCTTCTCTTAGTGCTACTAATTTGCTGTAGTCTAACTTTTTTCTTCCCTTCTTTCCTATTACCTTAATTTATATATAAATGAATATACATATATATATATTTCATTCATGTCTAATTTCTTGTAGCAATTTGTGTTTTTTTCTATAACCTAGTAGACTTCTTACGGAAGGTCATCTCCAGGGCCCATTTCTAGTACTCTGCTTTCTCCTCTCCTATCTCTCTTCTTCTATCTCTTCTGAACCACTATCAGTGACTTCCACACATCATCCTTAAGTCCTCTTTTCCCCAGCTTCTTGCTCTATAGGGCCAGTTCTGTCTAATTGAACTTTCTGCTATGATGGAAATTATCTATCTCTGTGTTTTTCAGTAAGGTAGCCACATGTGCCTGCTGAATACTTGAAATGTGGTTAGTACGATTGAGGAACCAAAATTTTAATTATATTTAATTTTAATTACATTAATTTTGTTTAAATAGCCATCTAGTTTGGGCTATCATATTGGTCAGCACAGATCTAGACAATATCACTGATGATTTCATCTCCCCTCGTGGCTTCCATCACCTAAAGTCACTGTCAATTCTTCATTTTTTAGCAAACCTATGGTGAGCATCAGACACCATGCCAGTCAATGAGAAGATAGACATAAATAAAGAATTCACAGACTGGTAGAGTAAGTTGCATAGGTAAGACAGTAATTCCATCAGCAATATTATTCCTGATGGAATTCACATAGCTAAGAACAAAGAAAGGTCATGTATGTCAGCCTGAAAGAATTAGGGAAGGTATCACTTATCCAAGTGGACAAGGTAGAAAAAATGTCAGAGATATAGGGCAGCATGATTCAAAGCACAGGCTGGAAAGAGCACAGCATATTCAAAAGCAAGAAACCATTCTCCATCACCATCATACATTCATAGATTCCCCCTCTCCAACCACAATGTTCAAGTCTTCCAATTTACTTCCTTAGTTATCCTCACAGAAACCATTACCTGACTTTATTGAAACCCCCAACTCATCAATTCTTCTACTTTATCCCTGGATCTCCTGCTGCCTTTCTTTCTATTCTTGATCAGATTAAATTTTAAGGTCCATAATTACAATTCCCTTCTAACTACTGCAACTTCCTTAACCCTTGCACCGTCCAAATACTGGCATAACATACTTAGTGCCTTGAATTAACTTAACAATTCACCTTCTCCAATATTCACATTCTTTCAGTAGACTGCTACTGGAGAAAATCATACAGTTAGCCAGAATGGTATCAAACAAATTTTGACGGTCATTCACAAATGGACACTTAAAAATTGTACTAAGTTTCTATAAAAGGGACTCTCTCTCCCTCCTTAAAAAGCTTATTTCATATTTTTGTCTCATTGCTCTAGTGAGAAATATTTCTCCATTTTTTTCTCACTTCTCCTCACAACATTCAGCTAATGAATTTGCTTCATTCTATCGGACAGGGTTCCCTCATCTCCTCTAATCTGTTCTGTAATATTTTGAATGCATTCATGGCCTCAGTTTTTCATCAGGCTTTGCTATGCCACTTTGTCACATTCACACTCTTTGCTATGTCACTTTGTTTGCCCTACATTCTGACTCTACATTCAAACATGTGACTCTTTTGGCCAATGGGATGTCAGAAAATATTTTACACAAGTGAAATGCTCGTGTAATTGCTCTACCATTTACCATCACCATGGGAAAACACTTGAGCTAGTCTGCTGGAAGATGAGAGACACGTGACTTAGCTGTCTCCACCACTCCATTCAAGAGCCAGTCGATCATCAGACGTGTGAGTGAGCCCAGCAGAGAGCAAAGAAAGTACTTAGTGGAACCCAGCCTGCATCTGCTCCCGTATTCTGCTTCTTTCCTTCCATCTCAAGAGACAAACTCTTCTCTCAGGACTTAGTCCTGCCTTGGAAAGGACTTTACTCTGTTGGCTGTCTCTGCTGTCTCCTGCATTAAGTATCTCTCTCTTTCTATAGGATTATCAGAATACATACAAACATGTTCTACTTTCTTCACTATTAAAACATAACAAGAAACCTCCTTTGAAACAATATACCCGTAGATACGTCTCCTTTCTCTGCCCCCTCTAAGGTTCATATTCCTTGCCTCCTATTCATTTTCACCTCCTTCCAATCTGATTTCACCCTCATCATTCCTCTGAAATTGCTGTTGTTGATGTCCTCAGTGAGTTACTTGTTGCCAAAATCAATGAACACTTTTCTGTCTTCATCTTACGATTCTGAGAAGCACTAGAAAGCACTCCCTCTTTCCTAGAACACTTTCTTCTCTGGTTTTTCTCCTACTTCCTAGTTGCTGATTGCTCTCACTCTCTTTTGCCTGTGCAGAAGTCCCCAGCAATGGTGTTGATGGTACTGGCCAGTCTGGTTGCATCCTATGGCGACAGTTTGTATATAGTTCTGGGGCATGGTTTGGGTATTGTCCCTGGCTGCATTCCCCCCAGCCAGTCAGCCAGTTCTCTGATCCTCTTGGAGACTCTGTGAGCTGCCTCCTATTTCCTAATACATTTCTTAAACTAGTGTATTTCTGTTGCTTGCAATTAATTACACTGCTGAATGCACCCGCCATTGATCTAAACGACAGATTTTTTTCTGGGGGTCATATTTGACTGTTGGAGCAGGTGTAATTCCTGAGGTTAGATTTACCTCAGAGCACCCATTTTTTGGCAGTGAAGAAAATGCTTGTATTGCAAGGAACTCCAGCAAACTAGCAGGAGAAAGGAACAAATATACCATGAAGTAACCAAGTCTTTTAATTTCACAGGTTTTCTGCAGGTGTTCAATAGACTTTCCTTTAATTCTTTTTGTAACATTGTCCTAAAAAAATACGTTATTTCTATGGAGAAAACCTTAGGCATGAAATGATTGTAATGACAACAGGATTTTATGACATCTTAAAAAAATAGCTGAAACCAACAGCACTATGAAGTTAGCAGTAACGTTCAGTTCCCCTCAGGGGTATGCCTGTCCTTAACCTTCTGCCTTCAAAAATGTCCCCTTTGCTGGTCTACTTTCTATATGGGTGTGTGTTTCTTTGATATTAATGTTTAATCAGCTCCTGGGCTGCACTTCAGTTGGAAATCTGGAATTTTATCTCAATATTTTTAGGATTTTTATTAAAAGCTGTATTTTCTAAACTGTCTAGGCCTAGAAAAACATCATTAAATAATTTGGCAGTAAGATTTAAATATTTTATGAAGGAAATCAATCTTTTGTTAATGAACAGTAATGGATATACTGATTTCCTTTAATGAATGAATTAGGAGGCTCTTGGAAATTTCACTTGCTATGAATGACCTGTATTGCCCTCGATATTTTAGCCCAAATTTTGGAAGATTAGACTTGGTTTTCTGTTGGTTTTTTGTTCTGTTTTGTTTTGTTTTGTGTAGAAAAAGTAAAGGAAAAATTGAGTAAAGGAAAAAATAAATAAAGGAAGGAATGTAAGCTGCCAGTCTGAATAGAGTAAACTTTCTCTTAAAGGTGCTGCTGGAGGTCCTGGGCAAGTTTCTGTTCATCTTTTGACCAGACTCTGACATACCCAAGACTTTCCTTGTTCCACCATCCTCCATGTCTATATCTTGCCTGCTCTTTCTGTTCCTCACGGGATTGTTGACTCTGTTCTACCAACTTTCTATTATTTTTTCTTTGCCATGGCTTATAAATCAAGTGAATCTCCCTGTACCCGAAGACTTGCACTTGGCCTAGGGACCCACATTCTCCTCAACTCCTTTCTAAGAGCGACAGCTATTTATCCAAACTTTGTTCAACAAGTTTCTCATTTACCCACTGCAAGCCAGGCATTGTGTTCAGTGTTCTGTATCGGGTGGTGAACATAAAAGAAAGGGTCTCCACTTTTATGGAATTTACAACACAATGAAGAAAACAACTTTTAAGTAAAATAATGTATAAACAGTTATATAAATATTGGTACCTTCTATGAAGGAAAAGAAGAGGCAACAGAAGAAAACTTGGAAAAGGTAGAGTAACAGAAGAAGCTTAATTTATATTGGAAGATTAGTGAGGGCCTATCAGAAGAGGTCAAATTTAAGCTAAAATCTGAACAATGAGAAAGAGCCAGCCATGTCGCGAGTTAGCAGAGGTGAAGGTCTGTACGGGGCCAAGAGTTTGAGGCTTGAAAATTAAAATAAAGCCAATGGCTAGAAAGCAGAAGAAAGGGTAGGCCAAGTCAAAGTTCTAGTGTAAGGCAAGGAACACACCACTTCAGGCCTGGTAGAACAAAGTTAGGATTATAAAATAACACAAAGTATAATAGTAATCTACAGAAGGATTTCGAGCAAGCAAGTGATATTATCTAGTTAATATTTAAAGACTGTTCATAATGTGGAGAATGTATTTTAAGAAGAGCTGGCTTATCTACGAACTTAAAATTTGGTAAGCATTATGCAAATTTCTACCCACTGGGAGGGTTTCTCTTCCTCCCCTGTCCCTCAGGGCCACCCATGCAGCAGGTTGTAATGCTGATGCCAGCATATCATGTACAGCCATCCTTAATGAGGCTCTTTTTCTCTCCGCTGTCTTTTAGTCATAGGAAACTGCTCTTCAGACCATAATAGTATTCTGAGTGAAGTCACAGTGTGGTGGAAGTAGGCATTGTGGGGATATCAGCCACTTGTGCCATCAGGACACGTTGGGTCCTGCCCTGTGTTTTCAACTTCCATTTGATGAGGAAGTGCCCATGCATGCTTTCCACTACCAAACCTCTTATTCATTAACATACTGCATTAGTTTTTGCCCTCCACACTCAAGTAAAACTGTCCCTGCTAAGGTCACTAATACCCGTATTATCAGATCAGTTAGAAGAATCTGTCCTTATATTGCTTGCTTTCTCTTTGGTAGTTTGTACTGCTAAGTACTTGTTTCTTCTTAAACCTCTCTTGTCCAATGGCTTCTATGCGACCTCTCCCATTTACTCCTATCATTTTACTCATTCCTTCTCAGTTGCCCTTGTGAATTCTTCTCTCTCCTCTTACTTTTATGTTATTGTTCCTCAGAGATAGCCTATCAGCTTTTGCTCCCCTCATTCAATATAGTCTATACACCCAAAAACTGTATGTAAAGGTTAATATTCCATTTCATTAAATACTAAACTTATTGATAATGTTATAACAATTCATAAAGATGGATTCAATCAAATTTAATATTATCGTAAAATAATAGAAAGCATTATCACAAAAATAAGAAGTATTATTAATACATCTACAAAATAAAATACTTCTACTACAACCTTAAAACTCAATTGAGTGTATGTTTACTTAAAGTGTTAAGCAAGAATAACTAGATTTGGAATATTTATTTAATATTGTAATATCTACAATATTGAGTAAACCGTAAGCATTAAGAAAAACAAATATCAAGATCATAGCTTAGACAAGTCAATTCCTTTTGGAGGAAGGGAAGAAGATGATGGGAAAAAAGGTGAAGGCAGCTAAGAAAGGAGGAAAGAGGTCAGAAAGAGTGAAGGGAGCAAACAAATATCTGTTTCAAGAGGATATATGAGCTGTCCTCACTGTACAAATATTTCTACCAAGCAACCGTTGAATTCCCATGAAGTCATGGCCAAAACACCCAGGAGGTAGAATGAAGAAAAGTGAGAGAGATTAATCAAGACATTCCATCACCAGTAATGGGGAAACAGCAGCATTTCACCCACAAGAGGACCAATCATTATGAATAGCTATCCTGGAAATGCTCGCAGAACATTTAGGCTATTTAACTGGCCACTGAATGAATAGATTTCTTCACCATAGTGATTCAAACAAATGATTCCTATTGAAAATATTTCTCCCTGAGCCTCTGGTGTTAGTCATCTAAATTTGGTTATTGGAGACTCAGCTGGGCTAGACATAGAAAGCAGCTATATAATTATTAAAAGAAAATTTAATATTAGCATTCAGGAAAATGGCCTAATATCTCTTCTCATGAACCAAGTAGACCTCTCCATGTTTCTGATTTGCTCTTTTTCATCTTGATTGCTTTGAAAAAGCCACTTCCTTTTGTTTAATATCTTCCACGTTGTAATAATCTTCCACGTTGTCCTGCTAGAAAAATCCTCCTTATTCTGTAAAACATGGTTCAAATGTCACTCTCTGACAAAAGCCTTGTCTAAATTCTGCAGGCAGAGTTAACAAAATCCTGCTCTGTGCATTGTTCACACTTTCATTAGGACATTTGTCATACCACTGTAATTCTTTGCAGGTTGGTCTGTCTAGTAGATGAGAGGCCCCTGGAAGGAATGAATGAATGTGTGAGAAAATGAATGGATGGGATGTTTTTTGGAAGATGAAATTATTGTTTTTGGCTCATTTAACTAAAAAAAAATAGCTTTCTATAATCTGGGGTTTCTAACACTTTGAGTTTATTTTTTTAATTAAATAATTGGGGACAACAGGTGGTTTCAGTTTAATTAACCTAAAATGCACTCTTCCAAGTCCGTGTATTCGTTTTTCTTTCTTTTTGGTGTCAGTAGCATGCTTTGGATCAGTGACCCTTTCCTCTAGGAAGGAAAGGTCATTCAGATTTTTATTAAGTCCTGGCAATTTGCTCTTTAGCTCTCTTTGTTCCTCTGCTTGCTAGCGTCTTGTGAATAGTGGATGCCCTGTTCTTCTGGGAAGAAAAAAGCTTCACAGAGCTCCCCTATCCTGCATGAAACATGAACAACCCTTAATTTGATTTACTGGAAAGAAAGAAATCTGCTCAATATGCTCTTCCTCTTGAGTTTAATCTAGTTAAATATGAGAAAAGAAAGGGGCGCTCAGCTCTCAAAAAGCTCAAATTATCTGGAAAAAATGAAATTTATGGAGATTTTAACTCATATGAAGACCAAGCCTTTCCTTTACTTCATAGGCAAGATACAAAGAAGTATGGTGGTCAAAAGAATGGAGAAAATTGTTTTCTTCTCTCTTAATGAAAATTTTAAAAAGAGGGAGCCTTTTATGTGAGATCATTAAACTATATGCCCATGGGAGCATAATATTTTTTAAATGCTCTCTTTCCTATTCAACAGAATCACAAGGTTGACTTTGCATCCGAGCTAATTTCTTCTTATGGATTTCTTCTTAATTCTCACTAATTTTCTTAATTTCCTAAGGAAAGTTGTAGTGTTTAACACATACAGTGTACACTAAATTAGGACAAAATTAAGTTCCAAAATAGAAATTGATTTTTTTTTTTGAGGAAGATTAGCCTTGAGCTAGCATCTGCTGCCAATCCTCCTCTTTTTGCTGAGGAAGACTGGCCCTGAGCTAACATTTGTGCCCATCTTCCTATATTTTATATGTGGGACCCCTACCACAGCATGGCTTGCCAAGCCGTGCCATGTCTGCATCTGGGATCCGAACTGAGGAATCCCGGGCCGCCAAGCGGAACATGCAAACATAACCACTGTGCAACCAGCGCCCCCACCCCACTGGCAACTGATTTTTTAAGGTTTTATTTTTGCTGAAGTATGATTTTGCCCACAGATTTCCAACTTAATAGTACAGACAATAGAAGTCAGAGCAAGTATTGGTCCTGCTTTTCTGACAATAGACTAAAAAGAATTCTCTAGAAATTATATATGGGAATACTCATTTATTGATTCAATAAATATTTATTATATTGCTACTATGTGACAGACACATCATAGACACATAGGGAACAAAATAAACACCAATAGAAAAAATCTCTGATGTGGAACTTACAATCTACTTAAGAGAATATGAAGATAGATAAGGAAATAAATTGTGAAGGCTGGACCCATGGTGTAGTGGTTAAGTTCATGCGCTCTGCTTCAGTGGCTGGGGGTTCGCAGGTTCAGATCCCCGGTGCAGACCTAGCATCGCTGGCCAAGCCATGTTGTGCAGGCATCTCACATAAAGTAGAGGAAGATTGTCACAAAATGTTAGCTCAGCGGCAATCCTCCTCAAGCAAAAAGAGGAAGATTGGCAGTAGATGTTAGCTCAGGGCCAGTCTTCCTCACAAAAAAAGAAGAGAAATTGTGTGTATGTGTGTGTGATATTAGATGGTGATAAATTGATAAGTACCAGGGAGAAAATTAGCATGAGAAGGAAATACAAAGCGCCAGATTCTTTATCCTATTTTAAATAAGGTTATGAAAATAATTCATATCATAAGAATAGACACATAAAAATATAGTTTGATCAAAAGAATAGGAGGCGAAAAAAGCCAATTATTGTCATCTATTTGTTCTAGTCATTTGAAATCTGGGTTTTGAATTTGGAAAAGTGAAAAAAAATGAAGAGTAGATGTTAATGAGTGCTTCCAAAAACAGCTGATCACTGAGAGTGAACAGGAGAGTCAGTAACATCTCTCAAGGTTAAGTGCAGCAGCACTAAGTCAAATTTGATCAGGTCCTGACAGTGAATAGCCAGAGATAGGTGTCCTCTTAAACAGTGACCTTTCTCTTCCGTACTATGACATCAGGTCAAAGTTACAAAAGAAAGGAAGCATCCGCCAGAAAGAAAAATATAAATCCAGACAATTTTCTCTCAAAATCAAAGGAAAACTGTAATTCAGCTAAAATAAAATTACAGATGTCTACTACTACAGTGATACAATCCAATGCAATGGGTTTTCTTGCTGTGAACAATATTAATTTTCAAAGTCAAAGCTATAATGTTTTTCAACCTCAAAGCATTTTTTTAAGTCATAGTGCTCAACTCAATATTTTATAAAGGAAGAAATACGATGAATGGGATTGAATAATATGCTCAAGACCATTCATACAGTAAACTGCAGAGAAATAAAAGCTCTTTCCAATTCCAGTTTCATCTATTTATTGCGTTTATTCAAGTACTCATTGAATGTCTATTACACACTGAATCCTCGACTGTGTTTTGACCATATTGCTGAACACAAGGAGAGCAAGTTCTCAATTGCTCTTCTACTGAGAGAATATAGACAACAAAGAAGGAAACAGATAAGTAAGATGATTTCAGACACTGAGATAAAAGAAGGTAATATGAAGAGAATAATGGCGGGAACCACCTTAGAAACCATTGGAAAGGCCTATCTGAGGAAAGGACATTTGATGTGAACTGCGAATGACAGGAAGGAGGCTAGAATGTAAAGATTTAAGGGCAAAGCATTCTAGGGAGATTCTTAAAAGAAGAAAGATGATAATCTGTAACTTCTCAAAGCAATATTTAGAAAGACAATTTCTTAATTATCCAGAATGAGAGAGAATGAAATGCTTATTGTCAGGATTTCAAAAAACAATAGTCTTTGAGTAGGTGATTCTGATCCAAAAAGAGTTTGGTTTTTTAAAACAGAGATCAAATGCCATAAATTTGAAACCCACCTGTCTTCTAGTAACCCTTGCCTCAAATAATGTTTCGGGACTATATATTTTAAGAGAAATAATATGCATTTAAGCATAGCTTAATTTCCTAATTAAGATTTCCTAATAAGGAAACCCAAAGAATACAAAAATACAGAAAGTTTAAAGGTTAGCAAATCTGGAGTCTTTGGTCTCCAGACATGATTTATGTTACAAACAAAAGCAGTAAGTCTGGGCCACAATACAGAAGTGGAAGCCTGATGAACTCAGAGCATTGTAACTTTGCCCAATAAATCACAATTACCAAAACACCAATGATAAATAGCTAGAATCTCAGTGTCTAATAGCTCTCACCATTTGTTGGTTTGTTAACTGTTTGATTCTCTCCTCCAGAAACTGATATTTGGTAGTTCAACCCCAATGCATCAATATTTAATTGCAAACATTTGGAAACAGCAGTTATAAAATTTCAGGAGAATTTATTATTGTAAACAAAACTGGAGCAGTGAAGAAAATTCTCATCCTTGAATCTACCTTACATTTGATAGGAGGGAAAAAGGCTCCAAAAGAGCTTTAGATCAAAGAAGAGTTGTTTAAAAACTGAAAGAAGAACTTATATAAATAAGGAAAGGAACATCGTCAGTTCAATTTTCAGTCAGAATGTCTCCAAAGGAGCAGCTAAGTAGACTATTGATGTGTCAAAGGAACGTAACCCAAAAGAACAGGTAAAAATATTAAACTTATCAATAAATTGAATCAATAAACTTTTTGTATCAAAGTAAATAATTTTTCTAAAATTTTAATATTTCATCCTTGCAGAATAGCCACAATAACCTTTCTTAAGTTGTTGCTTCTAGTATCTTCATGAAGCAGCATTGATCTCCCCATTTCTGAGATGATAAAAACTGAGGTATTAAGGTTGTAAAGGATTAAAATAAAAGGAGGGAATTCTAGAATCAGGATTAAATCTAAAAGTCTTTGTTTTTAACATTTTGTAATTACTTAAATAAAGTATTCCTTTTTACACTGTTTAAACATTTTGGTTGACCATGCCTTTAGTGTTACCTTGACATAATAACACCCGAATATAAATCTATATTCCCATAGGATTTCCAGTTCTTCCAAAAGTTGAGCCCACCACTTATTTATAGTTAATGCTGCATGCATAACTTGCACAAATCAATCCCGCAGTCATCCTGAATAGGATTTCATTCATAGTAAGAGTCTGCACACCATCATCTAAAATAGCTTTCCATTTTTGTCCCCAGTGACTGCATTGAGAGCAACAGGCAGGCAAAAAGTTTTTAAAGAACCATAAATTGGTATTGTAAGCTGTTGTGATTTAATGTAAAAATGTTTCACACAGAACTAGTCCTGAGCACAACTGTGAAGTACAGTTTTTCTCTTCATCACCATCATCTCTGTCTCTCTTTCCCATTTTTGGGGGGAAGGTGTTTGGTGGAGTTAATGAGTCCATTTTTTGGTGTTGTCAACCCAAAACATTCCTGACACCAACTAGAAAAAAAAAATGTGCATGTCGGAAGAGCTCTGTCACAAAGCTACTGCCACACGAAATTTACTTCACAGTTTCATATGCAAAAAGTTTGCTCATCCTGTAAGTTTGCTCCTGAATTTTAACTATACTGCTAAATATAGCAAGAAAGAGTCAAAGATTCACACAGCCACAAAAGTGGGTGGTTTTGATTGATTTCTGTTCTCCAAGGAAATGTGTCTCTAATCTAGACTTACTTTACACCTTTGATTTTAGGAGTTAAAGCTTTGAACTTACACATTAAACACAAATTATGGATGATGCATATTTCAAACAACTTGTTAAAATAAAATGTTTCTTCCCATGACATGAGATGACTGCTCACCTCATTCTTTACCCTTTCCAAGACATATAACTCCATTTTTTCTCACATGTAACTCCCAAGCAACATGCTCTTTTTAAAATGTATATCTTTAATTTTTCCATAAGCCATATAACAATGTATAGGTATAAGTTAAAGTCTTTCTTCCACCACTTTTTCTTTTTTGTCCACTTCCCTATCACCACTGCCGTTACCACTATTACAGATTCTTGTGGATCCTTCCAGAAGTTTTAAGGTAGATATATATGCATACACACACACACACACATACACAGTGGGCCTTCCATATCTATGGGTTCTGCATCTTTGGATTCAGCCAACTTCACCTCGAAAGGCCTATAATGATTGCACCTGGCCTGAAAATGTACAAACATTTTTCTTGTCATTATTTCCTAAACAATACGGTATAGCAACTGTTTACACAGCATTTACATTGTATTAAGCATTATAAGGAATTTGGAGATGATTCGAAGTATACAGGAGGGTGTGCAAATACTATGCCACTTTAGGTATATACGGGACTTGAGCATCTGTAGATTTTGGTATCTATGGGAGTCCTGGAACCAATCCCCAGGGATACGAGAGACAATTGTCTATGTATCCATGCACCTGTTATTTTACACATACTATAGTACAAACTATGCTAAGTGCTCTGTATTTCTTTGTTTTATTCCGTGGGATCCTTTCATATACATACACAAAGAGCTTACACATTCTTTTATAAAGGTTCAAGGTAACCCATCCTGAGGACTGGCTCTTGTCTTAACAAGGACCCAAATGAAAACATCCTAACTGACTTCTCTCAGTTATCAAGGTCCTTCTTCCCGCATCTACACTGGGTTCTTACAATCTTCCCCCAGCCACTGGCCAAAGTTCCACTTTTACCATCTCCCCCATGGCTCACACTACCACCTTGGAGCTTTGCTGTTGTCTGTTTTTACCTCTGATGATTGCCTAAGTATACAGTCCTTGACCTTCCAAGAATCTATGCCTGGATTTGACCCTCACTAACTGCGGTGTTCTCTTAAATCTCATGACTTGCTAGCAATCACTGAGTTTGTGTCCCTTCTTTGTCATGGGCTTTTTCTTGACTTCCAAAAATATTAACTTGGAAGATCAACTACATTTCAGCAACTCTTATCTCAGTTATTTATTCTGCATCTATCACCAGCTCCCTTCAGGGATTCTAGGACAAATGCTACCTTACATATGTGTATCTTTCCTCATGAGCCTAGAATCATCATGTTGCTCCTTTCCTTCTTTTTAAAATGCCATCGTTGACTTTAAAGAGGAGTCTCTTCTTTCCTGTTACATACTTAAACAAGTCCCAGAGCAAAGGCCCTCTACTCAACTATGAAAATGTTGCTTAGAGAGTAATTTCTATGACTGCCTTCTTTCACAACTCTTTTTTGACATAATCCTTCCAAAAATGTTCAGCACCTCTTAGATGTTTTCTGAGATCCTCTGAGACATAAAAAAGATGTCAAACAAGCAGCCATTTGTTCCAAGACCCTGAGTCTACCTCCCTCCTGAAGAATTCTACCTTCCTATTCTTTATTCTCTAGGAAAAAGGAAAAAAGTAGTCTTCATTTCTCCCTTTTTCTTAACACTGGAATATTACTTGTTAATTAACTCACTGCTTAGCTTAGCCTTGAGGTAGCCTCAGGATACAAGCAGATGTGTTTTGTTTAAAGGCTACACTAAAACTGTAAAAGAATGGAAACCTTTGTGGCCTCTTCATTTCTTATCTCAGTTCATGGCAGCATCACCATCCTCTCAGTCGCAGAGATGGGAAAGTGATCATTGCCTTCAATGCTGCTATAGTTCTCACCCCAACATCACGTCAGATTCTTCCATGGCAAACCCTCTTTCCAGCCCCATGGACATTGACCTAACTCAAATTCTGTCTACCTCTGATAGTTCTCTTTAAGCCAACTTCCAGCGAGGCCTCTGAAAAGTTAAATATCTACTTTCCCCTGCACCTTCTTTTTCTTCCCTCTAGGAGGAAAGACACTCAGTTAAGGAGTCAGATTCCAGCCATGTGCCGGGGCCACATTTACTAATGAGTAGAGTCACTATGGATTAATGATCACAGCCATACATATGACTCTTTTGCTTTCTCCTCTTATGGACCGGGAATGGCAAAGTCGCCCAGGACTTCTCCCACATGGGGGAGATTGAGTCATCCATCTGTCTTGCTCCACAGTTCTCTCTCATATATATTCCAGCTCACTAATCTCAAGTTGCTGTCCTTCCTTGAGGCTAACGGGAGTCCAGTACCCAGGTTAAGGTCAAGGCTTAGGGATAGCAAAGAGGCTCCTTAGGCTTCCACTCTATATGCCACATTCCAAGTCCATCTTGCCAGAGTTCTTGGGAGTTGAGGACAAAATGTCCAACTGATGATAAAAGATTGTTTGCTTTCCTTTGTTTTTGACCCCCAACATGGACATTTCTCTTGGCAACCTTATGAGAAGACTGCCTGTGGTCTTGTTAATACCTGGGTACCAATATTGGACCAATAATATAGGCCCATCAGGCTTAACATTCCTCAAAATCATAAAAGGCATGGTCCTATAGTTCATGTCCAATCATGCCACATCCTTCTATGAACCATCTGATATTCTCCTTGCCTCTATTGGTACCACACAAAACTTCAATCTGTAGAATGTCATTCAACATCATCTGATATCTAGGACTAAATCTGCTTTTACAACCCATGATTCCGCCAGCCGTGAACTTCCTAAATGGATCTTTTTCATGCCTCCATGTGTGGCTTACACTGTTTCCCACCCAGGAAGCTTCCCCCAAACCCCTGGCAGGCTTCCACCTGCCATACTCAGTCACTCCAGATATATCCACTGAGCACTTTCTACGTAGCAGCCTCTGAGCCAGTTCCTGTGGAAACTTAAGGCAAATAAGATATTCACAGCCCTAACACTCCTAGAAATCTCATCAGATCCTTCCAGCTGTTAAGAATGTCCCCTTCCTTTGTGCTCTGGTCTTACATTACTTACTGTGCCTTGGACTATAAAAATGTGTAGATATTCTCTATTTCTCCCACTGAATGATAAGCCTCTTGGGGACAGATACTAGTTTTTATGTATTCCCCATTCTTCCAGTTCCTTGAAAAGAGGTATATTTATAGATGATTTTCATAAAATTAATTATCCTGTTGTCACACGAGAAAGCCAAACTTGGAGTCTAGAGTTGATGGCAAATTTGTAATATAAACCAACATTTTGACTCCACTTATTTTGTTCAAAGCACAGTTTGCTCCAAACACCTTGCATGCATTAACTCAATTTTTCCTCACAACAACCCTTTGAGGTAGGCACTATTATTATTTCCATTTATACAGATGAGGAAACTGAGACATACAGATGTGAAATAATGTGCCACAAAGTTGTTGTGGAAAAGCCAGACCATCAATACTGACATTGCATGGTTAAGCAAGAATGTTCTGCATCCAGTATGCTTTTTGGAAAGCTCCAGACTATTTCCATTGCAATTTCCTAGAAGAGTGGATATCCAGGGTTATACCAGACACATTAGCCACACTGTTAAAAAGTGGAATACCCCTGCGAAAAAAACTTTTGAGCGCATCAAAATTACTGAGCTACTGTGACAAAGAATCCTTAACTAGGATTCAAACGACGGGATTTTGCTCTGACTTTGCCACTTATGAAGTAGATAATTTTGCATAGGTTACCCCACGATTCTCACTTTTCTTATCAGGAAATGGGGATAATAACATCTGTTTGTAGGATCTTAGGGTAGATCAAATGAGACACTAACTTAACCTCAGAACTGACTCTTATTGGCAGGGCAACGTACAGAGAGCTCCTTGAGAAGACCCAGTGAGAAAGCTGTAATGGTAGAGGTTAGCTCAAGGTCCAAAGTCACTCCTACAATCTATGGGGATTCAGTTTTGCTTTGTTGAGACAGAGAAGAAGAAGATGAACAGGGCCTATTTTAACTCCAGAAATTTTGAGTGGAAATTTTCCTCCTTATTTTCAGTACTACTTGAGAACTTGTTCCAATGAATAAAATTATTTCCATCTAAGTTTAAAATCCAAGTCGATATTCTGTTCTTTTTTTAGTTTGTAAGACTTGGAAATCACAGGCCAAAGCTGACAGCATTCAACATTCCGAGTAAGGATCTTCATAAGAGATTCAGAAATCTCCCTAGCTACTTCTTCCAGACCCTAAGATTGAACCTGAATCTCTCTAGCTGCAGCCCTGTTCCTCTGCCTTGTTTTAGCAGGGAGCAGCTGGTCTGCAGTCTCCATATAATATCCATTCATGCGTTTATTAAATCGTAATGCATATTAGCGGTGTTACATATTCTGAAAGTAGCAGGCTTTTAGTATTACCAGCAGTCATTTTTCAGTCCTGTGCAAAATATACCCCTGGGAACTCTTAGCAGATGTTTGGTAAAATTATTGAAAGAAACAAGAAATAAGACTTTTCTGGTTTTGAATCCATGGTGAGTAAATCGTTCAAAAACAGCCACAAGGCATTTCAAAGTCTGAAAATTAGGAAAGGCACTCTTTCTGTGAATATCTTTGTCCAAGCAAAGTTACACATTACAAGTTAAATTCCAAATGAAGATGCCATCTTACACAGGAGAACACGTTCCTATCACAGCAATTGTGGCTTACGCATATTAAAATACTGTTTTTAAATCTAAGGTTTTATGGGGGCCAGCCCTGTGGTGTAGTGGTTAAGTTCAGCATGCTCCACTTCGGTGGCCGAGGTTCACAGGTTCAGATCCCAGGCATGGACATACACCACTTGTCAGCCATGCTGTGCCAGGGACCCACATACAAACTAGAGGAAGACTGGTACAGATGTTAGCTCAGGGCTAATCTTTCTCACAAGAAAAAACAGAATAAGATTTTATGTATTCTTGTCTCTAAAGGAACAAGTAGGATCAGACTTTATGTAGCAATCTAAGTCAGGAAGCGAAGAAAGAGAGATCAAGAGACCAAGGGCTAACAGCTAGAAGGAAAGAAAGAGAGAGAAAGGGAGTTAAGGAGAAAGGGAGGAAGGGAGGGAGGCACAGGGGGAAAAGGGAAAACAAAAAATATTTTTTCCTGTGTTCCTGGGAAACATATGGCAATTTTACAGCATTTTATTTGTTTTCATTTATTTTTTATATCACGCTTTGTAAAGCCTGTGCTGGGAGAAATCTTGGAAGGAGTGCATCAAAACGAAAGGGGTATATAGAACCAGATGAAGAAAACAATTTCCTTGGAGAAATACTAAACATTGCAACCTTGCATTGCATTCATCACTACATGAGTTTTTGTTCATAGTAACTAACATTCCTTTTCTAATTCAGTAGATGGAGAAACTAGGAACTTGCTATTGTCATTTCTCTGGAAGTGGACATTTTCTCCTTCCACCCAGTGATGCTCAAATTCCTTTCTCATAAACATCTTCTTGGGTGTAAGTCAAAACTCATGCCATAGCAGTTGAAACAGACTATGGGCCATAAAATTCTATGCTTTGCTTAGAGCCTAACATCTTTGCTGTTTATGAGAAGAGAAGTAAGTTTCCAAATTATGCATAGTTATGAATGAAGCATGTCAGTAAGCAATCACCAAGGAATAACAAAAGAGATCAATTCCCATTGGCACCCTACAAGGGAAGGGATTATATTTTTAATACTGTGCCTACAATACATGCATGCCAAAGAAACCCTGGGCTGGGACTTTGAGAGCAGGAGAGAGAACGGTGGGGCGTTTTGTAGAAATGAACCTCAGATATATCCATCAATGCATTGCATTATGTGCATATGGAATGCTTTCTTCCTCACCACATGAAGGCACCAATGTTGTCACCAAAGACAAATATCCATTGTATGAGAATGCTCCTATTGTTCCTTTATAATTATAAGTAATATATAGCCAATGTGGAAAATGTTGCAGGTACAGAAATTATAAAGCAAAAATTAAAACTCCCCTTAATTCTGCTTACCCTAAGAAAAACATTGCTCACACTTTGGTGCATTTTCCTCCTGGAAATTTTTTTTTCCTTAAACAATAGATATTTATTGTCTCATAGGTCTAGAGGCTAAAAGTGCAAGATTAAGGTGTTGGCCGGATTGGTTACTCTTGGAATGTTTTTATACCGAGGAAGTTTATTCAGTACTTTTCACTTAATGTAATGTCCTAAGTATCTTCCATGTCAATAAATGTTCTTCAAAAATTTAAATTGATGCATATTATTCCATGGTATAACTACAATATCATTTGTTTTACCATCCCTCTATTGACAGACATTGGGTTGGTTTTAATTTTCCAATATTATAAATAAATATTCAATAAGCATCCAACATTTTGAAGCTCTTGTCCCAAATTATCAAACTGCCCTTCTGAAAGAGCAGGCCAATTTATAGTCACATCAGCTGAGTGAAAAGTGTCTGTTTCCTGAACCCATAGAAATCACGGTTGTATTCATCTTTGACAATTTAAGTCATACAATGGTACACCATTGCTAGTTTTAAGTGCATTTACTTAATTATCACGACTGAACACTATGCTTTCTATTGATCAAGTATTCTCTTCTATTGATCAAGCCAAACTGTTGTCTCTTCAAATCCTCTGGGCACTTTCATTACTCATCTCAGAGACAAATGAAAAGCAAGAAGATATACTTGAATCCTGGATTTGATTTGCTTCCTGTCCTTGGGAACACTTTCATTCATAATACTAGTTTCATTCATGAAATCTCATTAATTAATCAGGAAGTGAGATATTTACTTATAAGTCTTGACTTCAGTGAATCATTGAAGTGTGTTAACATTATAAATAGATTCCTGCAGATACTAAGAAAGTCGTTTATGAGTTTCAAAATATAAAAGAAAACCTAACTTGGTCAGCTATGAGGAGAGGACTGCAAATTCCCATCAGTAGGGCTGATACGGTCAACATTGAATTTCAAGAGTCTAAAGCCAATATTTATATTTCAAATTATGCATTTTATTATCTCATGTGCTGGCTTTAACAATTTCAGTAACAAAAACAACAATAACAACAAAAAATTATTAATACCCTATGCACAGAACAGTGCATTAGATTCTAGATTCAAAAAAGAGAGAGATTGATGCTCTAACAGAACTTTGGAGCACAAGTAGCTATCCACTACAATAAAGTGCTAGATGTAGTGAGATTATATTTTTGAAATATCATGTTAACTATTTGATATGTTATCATATTAAATATCATATTAAACATATGATATGTTATGGATATTTGTAAGTATTTACTTCTGTCCCCCATCTTTTACCTGTTGTCCAATCCAACCATGTGAGCCTTCTTCGTTCATTGCCTCAGAGGAGGGCTGCAGCCAGACCAAAAGCAAATGTGCTGAAGACCACCCAACCTCTTTTCTATTTTGAAAGACTATACCCTTAAGGGAGTAGAAAGCTCCTGGTTTCAGTCACTCTCAGGGTTTGAGAAGTGAATTCTTTCACTAAAACTCTTCCCTCCAGGAGTTGAAAGCTCCTCCCTAGACAAGGGGAGAAAAGGGAATAGAAGGGAAGTGATGAGAAGACAGAAGTGAGTTGATCCTCATCATAAGGGGCCAACTGGTCTCCCAAGAAGCCTCTGTTATTAGAAAAACCAAAAACTGAGGCAGGCAGCAAAATCAAAGAGATAAAAAGAGAGAATGGCTTCACAGCGAACCTAGGCATACTAGGCAAGAGACTGCTCTCTGAGTTCCCATGTTATGGAATGGCACAGAAGTAGCAGAATAATTCTCATGTACTCTCACAGGGCATCCCCCAAACCTAAGGGGCCATGCAGATGGGAATGAGGACATTTTCAGAGTTACATAGGGGAGCAGTAACTAAGAACTAGACAGGATGATGGATGTCTGTTGATAGACAGCATCAAGAACTTAAAGGCTCTGAAAATCCTTCACTGAAAATGTTTTGGCACATCTAAAGTCAGATTCCCTGGCAAACAAACTCTAAGATGGATGTTTATCCAGAAGACTTATTGAGAATATTCTTTCAATAGAAAAGTGAAGGAAGCAGAACTGGGCAGAGGGAGAAATTGAACTCTGAGGTAATTACAATAGAGGCCTCAGCCAATTGAGGCAAGGAGGCCAGATCTTTGAAATTTCTCATCATTCAGTCTTTGGATGTGGGCTGTTCCTGGGGTGAGGTGGGGAGAAGAATATTGGGCCTGGAAGCAGCAAGTAGCCAATACTTCCAGTGGCTTGGAGAATGAGTGAATCTGTCCCCTTCGTGATTCTGAAAAATATAATGGTATTCATTGTGATCCACCCTTTCTGCCACTCTGATCCACTTATTTCTTATAGTAAATATATCACATCTTGGAAAAGCTTCTCCAGGATTCTGGATCGTCTTGTTCCCTGGGGAAGCATGTAACAGGAAGTTTAGTAGGATAAACTATAGCCATTGTCCTTGCAGCTAGTCTCGAGTCCATAATTAATACTCCTGGTTTTCCTCCTCTTCTACTCATTCTAGATTCCTGTCACTCTTGGTTAGTAACTTCGCTGGCCTAGGAGGCTTACCTGGAAGAGTGAAACTGAGCCTCTTACCTGAGAGACCTGAGCATCTTTCCACCTTGCCATTCCCAGGCACTTGTCCATTTCAATGCCAAATTGGGAAAGGGAGTACCAAGAGTTACCCAAGTGGATAACCCATGTTGTAGCAGCAGCCCTGCCCACTCCTGATGATCAAGGTCAGTTATCCCTGCCTGTCCTTTTCTTATCTCCAAGTTTCTTGAACAAGTTCAGCTGTAGCCATAATGTAAAGTTCAATGACACTATAAAAATGACTCCTGATAAAAGTATTCCCCCTCTTGGAACCAGGACCTCTAACATACAAACTCTAAAATTTCACAAGAGAGAGGCACACAAATTCCCAGAGTGGTTCACTGGACATGACAGTTAGTGAGGTCATCCCTGAGACCATCCTTTGGCTCCCAGATCCATCTATTGTACCTGTTGAACAAAAGCATCATATAGTGGTTATTGATTTAGAGTGTACACCACATCCTGGAGAATAAAGTTTTCTTTTTTCAGAGTATCATCTCCAAACTGGTTCTTTAGATATGCCTCAGAAGCCTGATCATCTCACAGGCCTGAATCTTCTAGGGGTGGGATATGTGATATGACCAATAAATGCCATGGCTGTGGGCCCACTACTGTACCTCCTTTGTTGTTAAATATATTCCTTGGTCTGAGGCAACATTATGCAGGATTCTCTGTCGGTGGATGAAACATTCTGTAAACCCTCGGAGAGTGGAGCTAGATGAGGCTGTTTGGGCAGGAAACACAACCTACTCCTAGAATGTGTTGTGAATCCAGACAAGATGACTGCTACCCTTTACAGGGTGGAAGAAGTCCAATATAAGCAACTTGCCACAGAGTGGCACGTTGGTCTCCTTGAGGGATGGTGTTGATTCAGAAGCTCATCATCGGTCTCGGTATCAGGACCAGGCTTAGGAAGTGTGAGCTTCTGGTGCAGAGCGCATACATAGCCTCCATCTTTACCACCATGGCTACAACATTTATGAGTCCATTGTGCAAGCACTAGGGCAGCTGATGTCAGAGGTTGGCTGAGGTCAGCTGGATACGTTATTCTATCTACTTGGTAGTTTAGGCTCTCTTTTGTTATAGATGCTCTAAGGAGAGCATTAACACGCAATACAAAGATATTCACACTTTGTGATCTATCCCATAGGCCTCTTGCTCTTGGTGTTCCAGTCTGTTTCCTTTCAAGTCCCTGAAAAACTAGTCATGTCATTCGGCTCATAAAACCATATATATTGCTAACTTTACCCACTTCTCTTCGATTCCCATTGGGAGAATTGACCCTCATCACTGTCTTCCAGAATCAACCCTGAGTGGGGCTGTCATATAGCACAGTCAGCTTGTACCCACAAACGAAGCTGATACACTTGTAAATCAAGCATGGTTTACAAATGACATCAGCTGTCAGAAGCGACTTCCCATGTATCCACAGGTGTGAGATGTGGGAGAGGCAGCAGTGCAACAGTGGAGGTGACAGGGGAATCATGGCCACCTTGCATGCAGCTTACTTTTGCCCTCTGGGCCCCTCATACATAAGCTAATAAGTAGCACTACCATTTTGTGATGAGTTTCTGCTAGGTCCACCCAATTTTTTGAAAGAACCTAGATCACGATGTGTTCCAGCTACAGAGTCACGTGATGTCCCAGTAGTACAAGCTCAGCAGCAGGACAGCCATAGCAAACAGCTGGGTCCAGTCTTCTGCTGCAGATGCCATGGCCTAGTTTCAGACTCTGTGGGTCTTTGTTGTGATTCCCCTATTGGGTCTTGCAACAAAATACACAGTGTATCTTTTTCCCTTTGGTGCCACAGAGTCTGCTGGACTGTTTAACCCAAATGGCAGAGATGCTTGCCTGTCAACCTGAACTTGCTTCAGGATCCTTTCCCACTCTGGGCCCCACTCAAAGCTGTCACTCTTTCACACAATCCAGCAAATGGATTAGAACAGCATCTCCAAATGTAGTATATGTTGGCACCAGAAGATACCTACCAAGTATTGTGCTTCTTCTTTAGTGATATGAGATGAAAGATGCAATACTTTGTCCTTTTCTCTGGAGAGAATTTTACAGCATGCTCTAGACCATTAGTTCCCTAAAACTTCACTGATGTGGCAGGCTCTTGACATTTTCCAGAATTTCCCTGCTAGCCTCTGGAACGCATGTATCTTACCAAGGACTCCGAGTACTTGCCATTTATTGCTTACTCAGCCCAGTTAACATTATCTCATTAATACAGTGGACTAAGGTTCTGCATAATGTCCAAATAGTCCAGGTCCCTTTGGACTACATTATAACAAAAGTTAGGAGAGTTACCTAGCCATGAGAAAATATAATAAATGCATGCTATTTTTTGTCTCATATGAATGCAAATTGCTTCTAATTCTATTTTCTGATAAGAATGAGAAAAAAATACATTCACCAGGTTGATTGCTGCATACCACATACTGAAGCTGTCTTAGTCTCCTCTAGCAAACTAACTGATCTGGCCCAGAAACTGTAATTGGGGCAATTACTTGACTAAGTTTGTAATAGTCTACTGTTACCTACCAGGATTCATCTGCTTTCTGTAGGGGCCAAATTGGTAAATAAAGTCTGGACGTGATGCACATTTTAAGTCTTTAAAAGTGCCGTTAATATCTTCTATTCTTCCCGGGTTGTGATATTGCTTTTTATTTATCTCTTAGCTGGGGTGGTGGTATGGAATGGGGGCAGGGGTAATTACGAAAAACACCGTTTTGCCTTACACACTCAGATAGTCCTTAACCCTCACAAACCAAGGAACCAATATGAGAATCAAAGTCAAAGAATTGATTCTGATCCAGAAATTGGATAAGGGATCATGATTGCCATTGGTGTAGCTGCCCTCGGCCTCCTGATCATCCATCCTTGACTTCTTTTGATTATATAGATTAAGCAGTGTCCTTGTTGGATACTATCCTAGGAATGCTATGTTCTATTAACCATCTAGTTCTCTGCATGTCAGGCTCCTCTGCTGCCACCAACCTTGAAACTCATTACAAAAGTTGAACCTTCCTTCATTTGGATGGTTAAGCTTACCTACCTCATCCCTATTATTTTGGAACCCTATAATCCTCATTGTTATTAGAAAGACCAGTTCTGTAACATCTCCTATCATTAACCCCAGCCTACAGAAGATAGCCACTCCTGAACTTCCCAAAAATGTAGTGCTCCTTCATCATCGTATTTCTCATCACTCCAGTAAATGAAGCGTCTTCCAGATCCTCCCACAGAATATAGCCAGCTGGTGGGTTCTCTAGCCTTCCTTGGAATATCCATGGTACATCAAGTATACCAACTTCTCTAAGCCTTTGATCCAGTACTCCATTGTTTTCCATGGAGATTTGGATATTTATACTTCATTTTGTACCGTCATTTCTTTTTTTCCAAATTGATAAAAGCCATCCTAGCAATATATTAGGGCAGTCTCCCAGGATTCTTGCCAGGAGTTAAATTCTGCATCCTGAGGAAGTGTTTCTATATTGATCAATTTTTCTTTGTGCAGTTTTATAACCCAGTACTCCCAGGAATCATCCCTATATTTACTCTCACAGCTCCTGCAGGTACATACTGGCTGAGCCCTGCAGAAACTTCAGCATGCAGTCTCTTTCCTTTCTCAGCAGGACTAGCATTTCCTAGCTGGATTATATTATAACTTGACCCTAATTTGGTGGCCAGGTGTGGGGGTAAGTGACTTTCAAGGCAGATGGGATGCATGTTTGTCTTATAAGTTAGAGGCTACTGACATGTCTTCAAGAAAGAAGAGAGTACTAAACTCTAACAGAAGTAAGAAGGCCAATTCTATAGGCCCAAAGTTTTAGGGGCATCTGGGTTTTGAGTTTCTTAAATACATCAATTTAGACATCTCCATCCCAAGTGTTAATATTTCATGCATTCCCAATCAGGGCCTTGACCTTGGCATAGCACATTTGCCAGAGTTGAGAATTTGACCTTCCCTAGAGTTCTACTATGCTTATAGTTAAGACCTGGTCCTGATCATCAGGTTTTTCTGTCTTCTAAATGCAAGGCATTAAAGTCTTATTATATGGAGCCAAGGAGTCCCTCTGAGTGTCAGCTGGTGGTGAATCACTCTCGGTTATCTTCAGTACATCTATAACACCCAACAGCAGCTATCTGATTCCATAGTCCTTATAATCATGATTCTCACTGTATTCTTAAACGTCTGAGAAATGGTGCAGCCAATGCATTCTCTTCTAAAGATATCATATCTCTGTTTCACCCCCAGTGAAAATGTTAACACTTGCACAGCCACAGTATGCCAGTGACTATCAGTACTCCCACGTATGACTGAGTCCTTATTGCAAGTAGCCTAGCCCCCACATTCATTCTAGAGTCCGCTTCCTGGGACTACTCCTGTCACCTACTGCCTTAGATCATGTCCCTTGAAAGAGAATTGTGTGCAGAAGTTTATTGAAGAGCGTGTTTGGAAACACTTGTAAGGAAGTGAATGAAGCAAATTTGGGGAGAGGAAGGAGTTGATGTGCAATGCAGTTATAATGGAAGTCTCAGCCAATTCTTCAGGGAACTCTGGGCTGGGAGGGACCCCCAGAATTGTCCCATGCTGAAACTAGGAGGTCGAGCCTTTGTACCCCAACTTCAACCATCATTGGATGTGCACTGCCCCCAGGGAGGGGCTGTTACATTGGGTGCCTCCTTTCAGCCAAGGGTAGCTCCCAGGGTGGAAGGCAGTTGTGAGCTGTCAAGAGACAACACTCTTGGCAGCTGGGGAATGGATACCTCAGCCCTGAAAGGGGAATCTGGAAATTGCACCCCAGCATCCATTTTGCCTGGTTAGGACCATCAATTTACCCTCAAATGTAGCTAACATCTATGAGAAAACCTTGGGAAAATCTAAATGGATTAAGATTGTTTCTCTGCTACTCCTGCAGGATGAAGAGAGGTAAAATAATGTTATAATTATGGTGATGCTACTTTGACCTCCTTACATATGGCAAAATACAAAAACAACACTACAAAATTAATTTACATTTATAAATACCCTACTCATTTATTCAACAAAGTTACTGAATGCCTTGCCTCCTGTGTCCAAGCTAACTGTAGCTCAAAATACAAAGATGAATAACACACAAAGCCTGGCCTCTTGGGTATTAGTCTTACAAGGGAGATTTAGCATTGACAGACAAATGGGACTGCCAACTATCTAGTTGAAACTATCTAGTTGGAACAACTATCTAGTCTGAACCATGACAAGCCTAAGGTTTACCTATGTGACACTATGACCCTATGTCAGATCACTTTTTGCCATTGTAGCATGGACCCAGGAGGAGCAGACTGCCTGAATTGAAATCTGAATTTCATCACTAATTACTTATGGCAAGTTATTTAACTTTTCTGGGCCAATTTCTACATGTATGTAGATTTATACATGTATGTAGATTATCATAGTCCCTAAATCATGGGGTTGTTGTGAGGATTGAAATTAGAAATTCACACAAAGTACTTATACTGTGCCTGGCACATAGTAATCACTAAATAAATATCAACCTTCCTACATCTGGTTCGCAATCATAGAGTCAAAATGCAGTTTGATTTATTAAAATTCAACATACATACAGTTTTCTATTGTACAGAGCATATGAAATGAGGTGCATCTGGCATCCATTTGGATTGGGGTGTGATCATGCAGAAATGTGAGACAGGGTTAATTTTGATACCAACAAATTCGCCACTGGTTACAAATTATTAACATAATTCATAACTCAAATCCATAATTATTAAGGTAGAACATTTGCTCACCTACTGATCTAAATTTCATGCCACTTGCAGGAGTTGGGCTTCCCAGAATTTAGTAATTATGCATATGGAGTGACTTCTCCAAGATTTGTTTTTTACCTTTAGAATAAGGACTAACTGCTCACCCATTTCATTATATACGTAACTGCGCAGACTTAGCAAGTTTCTCCATCCAGAATGACTTCTATCACTATATTTATCCTGCATGCCAGAAATTCAACAGTTATATGGAAAAAAGAAAACATATAAAGAAAACAGGACTTTCCCTGGCTCATCACAGAAAAGAGAAACTATTTCTGCTATATCCTCCAGGACCACTTGGCCACAAAAAATAATGCACCACCCCCAGGCTGGGCTCCCTGCTTCTTTTGATATCGCTAGGATAGGCTTAACAGGGGAAACACGGCAGAAGCAGAGCATCATTGGCATTTCACGTTAATGTGATACTTTTGCTGCCTGCAAGACCAAGAGGGGTTGCGTGTGAGTTACGGTCAGCCTCCTGGCTCCCCGGATGATGACAGAATGTCAGTCACATGCGGATAGTGAACACGCAGCTTGCAGATGCTTAGCACCTGGCTGCACAACGAGCTGGCAGGGGCACTCACCATATTCTGTGCTGCAAAATCACAGGAAAGACTGTTTAAAAACCTGCGAAAGGAGGAAGTTTCATTCAAAGAAAAAGACTTTAGAGGAAATCCAGCTGCCTGGCAACATAATCTGCTTCCCCCACCTTCATCTTCCTGGGGACCTTGCAGTAAGTAAAGCAAAAATGACCATTATAGGGAGAAAACATGACAGGGTAAGAAAGAGAGAGTTCTTTGAAGGCAAGTAGTATATAGCCAGTTTACCGGCAGCTTCTTTTAGGGGCTGGTGGTTGCATTTCCTTCTAAACTGCTGAATATCTGGACTTTATTTGAAAGTGATCAGATGAATATCCTCAACCTCATTTTGTTTTCAGTCCTCTGCACTCAGCAGGTATTTCAGTGCTTAATAAAACATGCCCATAAGGCAAAAGAAAGTTCTGTGCTGGATTTTCTAGGAAGCCCGAAGTCAAACATTTATTGCAAATTCAGATGGATGATACAGAACTCAATCACAGCTCCCACCCACAGCCATCAAATACCTTGCTGATTTCATGCAGTTTACCAAGATGACAAAGATCTGCCACACTGCAGTGTAGCTCTTCAGCATACAGAAAATCTGGTGATACCACTGGGGAAATTAGTTTTAATAGTAGTGCCTAACTGTTAACTTTTCCATGGTTGGTCACAAACTTAATCTTTGGCTAAATTCTGATTTCCAGTTTTCCTGTTGTTTTGCCTTACAAAGCTTAGAGTGCTTCTGAATTATTGCCAAGAATGATCATGGTTTTAAATTAGACAATATTCATACACGCACACACACACAGACAATTCATTTGAAGCAAACATCAGCAATTAGATTTTACTCCCGGAAACCTGATAGAGCGAAAGAGAGAGAGAGAGAATGAGAAGCGGAGAAGCAAGAACAAAGAGTTGCTCCTGGAACTCTGTGTTTACATAAATTTTCTCCTCACCCCTTTTCCTAAAGTGTTAAGAATATCATTTTGGAATGCTTTGGCAGGACACCAAAGATTATCGCCGCCATATTTCAGAATCATACATAGAATTATAATCTCCATTCCTAGCCGAGGGCTATCCTGAGCCCTAAGAAATGCCTTTTCTTGCTTTCTCCCACTATTCCAGAAACTCCTAATGTACGAGTAGTTGCAGGTTTGAAAGAACCAAACACAATGCCTGCACTGCTTTTCTCTTTTTAAATCTCTCCCTAAGAGTCACCTCTAAGCCTACTGGTTTTACCTACCTCAGCCTCCTCCAGACAGCTAATCCCAACCTACAATATTGAACATTCCTGACTCCTACATTCCACTGACCCCTAATCCTTTAAATCCTTCCCCCACTCCCCTTCTCCACATTCCTTGGATTTATCAAACTTTTGTAATTCAGGATTATTTTGCATATTTATCTTGGGTCACTCTGGGATACACAAAACTATTCTAGTGTTAAGTGAGTTTGCACACCATGAAGAAGTTAGAAGTAGGTGACATATAAATCCAGATACTAGGACACTGTCGAGTGTACTAAACGCTGAGTTTAGGGAGCCAGACTGAGCAAATTAAAATATAGGGTATCCAATTAAATTTGAATTTCAGGTAAATGATGTATTTTGTATAAGTATGCCCTTTGCAATATTTGGGATACATTTATACCAAAATTTATTTGTTGTTTACCTGACATTCAGATTTATCTGAGCATCCTATATGTTCTCTGGCAACCTTAGCTGAATTTGGACATGGTGAGGAGGAAGTCAAAGTTTAATTAATCAATAATATCCCAGAAGCTGACTTCAACAAAGTGACAGAAGATCCATGTCCTGCCTCAGGTTTTAGGATAAGAAAGCCTGTAGCAGAACAGGCAAAACAGGGCTTGCAGCTGCCCTTCCACTGTCCAATGCCCATGGCAAACGTCCTTAATTAATCAAGACACCCCTTTCTGGCTTCAACACAGCCACTCAGGCATCCATCACAAATCAATCAGACTTTGCTTGTGAGATGAAAGCTTTTACTCCCTGGCCTAAACAGGGCTGAACGTATGGAAATATTTAGAGTTTCTCAGGCTTAGTTCCCAGGCAAATCTCAATGGATTTTCCTGTATTCTCCAAAAAATAGAAAATAAAGTTAAAAAAAAACAAAAATCTATTACCCTAAAAATCTGTGAAATTCCAGAGTTGTCGCTAGATAGCTCAGTTGGGGCCTTGCTAATGAACGATTCTCTGGTAGTGATTCTGAAAATATGGATTATAATCCACATTGGATCGCCTGAAAATGCAATGCTTTCCTTGGTTCTTACAGCTAAATGATGTTCAATTCATATACTATACTGTCATTTTTACAGACATTCAAAGGTTACATACGGGCTACTTACTAAATAAATGAGTTAAAGTTACTTAAATGGTGCATTCCCAAAATTAAATTCTTGCTTCGGTAGAGTTTACTGATAATTCTAATTCAGGGTCCTACATTGCCAGGTAATGCTGGCAAGATTGCATAACTCTCATTGAGCACAACTTGTGCAATTCCTGCAGTTTTCAGGAAGCATACTTGGTTATCAATGTGGTCTTGACTTGGTCATGGTTTGCAAATGCCTCCGACTTATGAATTACTTTTGGTTTAGCTTCTTCATTTACATTGGACTTTGTTGTGGATTGTTTGGTTAACCCCAGAGTGTATAGTGATATATGCTTCCATCAACAGTATTTGAGGACCATAATTTTGCAATCACTAGTCTTTGAGTCATATATACATTGTGATTCAAATAGGAGTCATCTCTACCACTCTTTTAAGGCAAACCACAAAAATTTGCTTATATAGTGACACGTTCCCTCTTATTACCACATTCTTTTCCCTCTTTAGAGTGATAATGGATATAATAAGTGGGCTATGGGGTCTTTTGTCCTGCCAATCTGCACTATGGTCAAAAATAGTTTGAGAAATACTTTTCTAGAGCAATCACTCTCAATTGTAATCAGGTGATATTAAATATTAATACAGGTAATGATATCACATGGCCAAATCTTTCTCATATCAAGAAAAACGTCATAGCAAGAAACATTAATTTTATGATACATAAAATTACAATCAAAAGCACATCACTAATTTTTTTTTAATTATTAAACTAAGCATGACTGACTCCAATTCTTTTTCCATGAATATTTATCTCCTCTTCTTTTATTCTTTATTATGTTTACTGACAGTTGCTAGCATCAAGTAATGGCAAAAGTCAGATTTTTTAAAAAAATGGATGGGAAAAAATATCTTTAAATTAACAAATTATTTTCCATTTCGTGTGTTTTTCTTGCAAACTGGGAAAATACTTCTGCTATTCTATTTTAGGCCTATGCCACTTTGGTTTCTTTAGGGGCACAAACCAAATGTGTCACAAACTAGCAGTGAATTATGAAATCGATGCAGTAGGTGTTGACTACTATTTTTTTTTAAGAATAGGATAGCATAACATAGCATAGCATGGCATAGCATAGAGTAAACCACATACGTTTTGCTTCCTGGAAATTTTTCTTCAGCTACGTGTGTGTGCACACATCTTCTAGGCCACAATGTAAAATTAATTTCTTATCATGTGGGAGGGTCTTGGTTAAAAAGTTCAAAAAATGTTGCTCTAGAGTAATGCATCTCCAACTTTAATATGTAAAAATTACCAGAGACTCTTGTTAAAATGCGGTTTCTGATGGGGTACGTCTAGGGTAGGGTTGAGTATTTCCATAAAACTCCAAAGTGATTCTGATGCTGCTGGTCCAGGGGATCACAGTCTGAATAAACAGCCTAGAGAAAGGGCCACAAGCCATGTGCAGAGGCAGACTAGCCTTCTACAGGAATGGCGAATGAAACTCCGTATCCCTGTGTATCTCACTAAGGATGCCCACGTAGCACGAGGAGGCTCCAGCCGCCTAATCGGGCTTGGGTTGTTTTTCCTATGACTGAGTCTGTTTACCTCCCCTTCTCTGCTGTCTCCTCTCTTTCCTTCACTCTCCTCCAAGTGTGTTTCATCAAAAAGTGGGAAAAGATTATTGGCCACAAGTCACTGACATGAAACAGCTCAAAACAGGTATAGCAATCAGAGATACACGGTTGATGAGAACTCTGGACTAACATCACCTCAATATCTATTTTCCACGCTGCCATTCACAGAATCTGTTCAAAACACAAATCTGCCTCTGTCTGGCTCCTCCTTAAAACTCTTCAGTGGCTCCTCGTTGTCAGTGGATTAAGTCCCATCTCTTAAGACATGCTCTGCTTCCCTCCAGGCTTTTTTCCCTCCACTAGAGTTACTAGAACTCAGCACAGCTTTACACAACGTCTATTTGTTCTTGCATCTTCAAGTGTGAATTCTTCATCTGGATAACTCCTATTTATCCTTCAAGACGCCCCTCTAAGAACTTTCCTAACTACTTCCTTCCTCCACATGCACACACACACGCACACCTGGTTACTCTTAGAGATTTAATTGGGCCTAAAAGGATCCGGTGTATGTGTGGCTGTGCATGCGTGTATGGCCCAGGGATGGCTCTGCCCCTTGGCAAAATAGAATTCCAGGTGCCAACATTAATCTTTAACTACCTCCATAGGACTCACCTCCTGTCCTGGTACTCTAAATACACTCAACACTAGGATTTTCAGTTGAGGTCAAGTTTTGGTCAATTATATGTCTATTACATTTCTTCCATCTTAGGACGTACTTGCTCTTCAAAGAAATTTCCAGCTAGCATCAATGCCCTTTTCAGTGAATGATTGATTTTCCATAAGTAGAAGCATTATGTACTCCTTTTAACTGCTTCCCTACAGATATCCGGCTTCTGTAGATGATGCTTTTGGTGTTCCAAAAGCCATCCTTGAGTGCTTGGCTGTATCTGGGTTAAGTGCAAAGATAGTCTAAATATGGTATTATTATTATTACAGATATTATTCAGGAATAGCTGAATAATGATTATAAATGCTGCGCTGCATGACAGGCACCCAAAGCATATATTCCCCTTTGATAATATAGTCTACTCAAGATTCTCAAATGCATTTCTACACCCTGTTTATCTGTTATTGTTAGAGAATGATGTATCCCACATAAAATAATATTATAGAAGACCAAGGCTTCCCCTTTTTGGTGTGTTTCATTAAGTAGATGCTCAATGCTTTTTTTAAAAATGGCGTGATTTCAATTCTAATCATTTTACATTCAATATTTCCAACCTATACAACATATTTCTTTGCTTTATTAAACAAGGAATTCTAAACTTCATCCACTCTTTTCTAGATTGTGTTAACATTATGACTACTGATGTTTATAATAAAAATGTAGAGCTTTTTCTTTTTTTTTCTTATTTTTGGCTTATCTTTTTTATTCAGTCTTTCTTTCTCTTATCAGCTCCTCTTTTCAATGCATTTTAGCTTCAAGAAAGATGACCCAGTCATTAGAATTGATCAGAAAAGAGTGCAAGCCAGCAACAGGCTGGGAGTCAGAAAACCTGAGTTCCAGTCCTGAGCGATTATTAACTATCTGTATGAGCTTGGACGATCCCTCTCCTCTAACTTCAGTTTCCTGATCTGAAAGGTGTGTGGGTGACACAATCTTGAAGGTCCCCTCCAGCTCTAGAAGTTTCTTCCTCACCTCTTCTCCTGTAGACAGCCATCCTGTCCTCTGTTCTCACACTCTCCATCTTCGCATTTACACCTGAGCCTGGAAAGTGCTTTCCCCAAGGCATTCAATACTTTGTCCCACCTTCATTCTGCTGATCTGGTCCCAGGTGAGACATCACCACTTCCTGGGCACCCACTTTGAAGCTCCAAATCTGGGTTTACATCCCTCTCTTGGTTACTCTCATAATATCCACATTCCTTCTTATATGCTGTACGTAATTGTCTATCTCCCCTCACCAGACTGGGTACAGCTGAAGAGAAGGGGCTTGCCTTCATTGTCCCATAGCCCTAGCACAGGTCCTAGCATGCAAGATGGGATTGGGTATTGGATAGGAGATATAATGAAAGAGCCATCACTTTCAATCATTCAAGGAATCAATAAACCCAGTTGACCACCATAGAGCTTCCTTAAAGTATGATGCAGTAACTCAGAACATCAACTGTCCTTTTTGCTCTGTTCTATTGAGACTAAAATTGCTAGAAATATCCTCTGGATAAGCTTCTTCCCTGAATAAGTTACTCTAGATAATGAAAACTTTCATCTTCTTTGTAACTCTTCCAAAAACACAGGGTGAGGTTTATATGTTTCTCTCCTTTCATTTCTGTACCTGGACTTTTTAAGGTGGGGTATTCTGATTCATGGAGAGGTGTGAATAGAAGGGACCTCACCATGGGTGGGGTCGATCTTAACCCTAATCCCTCCCAAGACCCTGCCTTGACTCATCCTCTGATCCCTCTCGCAGGCAAAAAGCCCTTCTCTGCTGCTTTCCCCTTTAAAAGTTAAAGGAGAGAAAAACACCAAAAAACCTCCTTTTTATAGGAAATCTGCCAATAACCACAGGGCATTGGCTGATCACTATGGTGTTTTATGAGAATTTCTCATTTGACATCTACACCTTCTAGAGATGTAGGAAAACTATTGTGGATTCATCTGTAAAGAATGCGGTGCATCCAGATACGTTTCATAGCATGACAGGCAAGTTACTTCTAGAGTGAATTTTTATGTTTTGTGTTTAGGCAGAGATTATTTTTCTGGAACTTGATAGGTTGAATGCTGTTTGTTTCTCTTTTCTTAAATTGCTTAGAGGGAGCTCAATGTTAATTGAGTATTATTGAGACCCTTAATTCAATTAATTGACATTTTTTATGACTTGCCACTTGAAAGCTACACTTCCTCTTTGTCTGCTAGCATGCTTTATCTTCTTTTTTCTTGAATTCTTCTGAATTCACAAACTCCAAAATATTTTGCCTTAGAATGACCTTACCGTTCAAAGTAGAAGCTCATTGTTTTCATGTCAAAGCTACATTTAGTTAAATGATAAAAATCTTATCAGTTTCCCTTATTATTCTATAAATATATATAGAAGGAGTTTGATTTTGTCAAATACTAGGTAATCATAATATAGGATTTGTCCTAAATGTCAAAACGGCTTAGGAGAGATTCCTCAAAGACCCACGAAATCCCTGTTGGGCACCACTGAGTTGTTGGTTTCACGACAAAAAGAGCTAAAGAATAAAAACTGAGTAGAGAGAAAAATTAAGTTACAAAAAAACTGCTCTTTAAATTGTGCATTTAAGACATATCAGGGATAACAAAGACACAGCTTTGCAGTAATTTGTTTTGCAGAATAAAATTCTAAGAACTGTTTTGTTTATTATCAGGTTTTGTTGCTGTCGTTGTCCTTTTATAAATAATTTTTCCACATCTCTCGAGACAAGTGGCTTCCTGTATTAAAATTGTGCAATTGTTCCCTCACTCCAGAAGTTTCATTATCTATATATGACTGCTAATTAATATAGCCCAGAACTGTTATTAATGCTTGATTTACGTATCTACCCTGGGGAACAATTTACCCCTATTCTTTCTGACACTCAATGGCATATTTGTTCTTATGTCACATGGGGGAAATTCAAGAACTTGGGACTTTTGCCAAATTCTCTAAATTCTTGAATTCAAACATTTTTAACAAGATGAAACAGGAAATCCAAAGAAGAGTATTCTCTGAGTAGGAAAACACCTCTTAATTAAAGAAAAGCAATAAGACAGGCCCTTATTTCAGGGCACTTGACTGGGCTGTGAAAAAGGTAGCATGCTGGATTGTTTCAGAAAGTTCCTTCCCAAAGCAACTTGAGAGGACTTTGAGTATCAATTTCCATCACATGGCTCAGCTGGGATGTTAGTTTGTCCAGAGAGTAGAACTAAGATGACCTTCTACCAAGGGACCTAGGTCAGTGCTATTCAAAGTTTGTTCCAGGGACTGGAGCTGGTCTTCAAACTGTTTATTACCTGTCCATAGTGACAAAAGAATGGAAATTGAAAGTATTTAGAAACTTTTTAGTGAATTGACTTACTTCAGCATCCAAGTTCATGATCAGCACACTTGTGTTTGTATGTCTCTTCTTTCCTTATGTTTCTAGCAATTCATTTTTATTGTAGCTTATTAAAAAATCAGTCTTTCTCAGATTGGAAATAAATAATAAAACCTGGTCCTTCACCATATATAGTTTGAGAATAAGCACTGATGTCTACATTCCTTGAGGCACCTTTAGAGTGCAACCATCAAGGATGTGACTGATGATGGGCATAGCTATGGAAAAGGCACAAAAGAGGTGGCTGCCTAGGGAGTCCCCACTGTTTGAAGTCTTCTTCCCAGAGGACCCTTAATGAAGAAGTAGGGATACCACCATTACTGCCCAGTAAGCATCAGGAAGAGTGTTGGAGATGTTTTTTACTTACGTCTTCATGAAAAAAAAGGAAATAATAATTTCTTACTAGGAAAAGGTACTAGACTCTTCTCCTTCACAAATCAAATAGGGGCTCAAGACAATTTGAAAAAAAAAAAAACCCCTCTAAACTGATGTCTGGCACTCAGAGCTTCAGCTAAGAGGCACAGCATAGTAAAAGATGATTCCTTTTGTAGGTTCATTATCCAGAAGAAGTATAAGGAAGATTAGGAACACAGTGGGTTGGAGCATCTTTTATTTCATCAAAAAGTTACATGAACTTAGATCACGTAAAGAATTTTCGCAAATAAGCATCCTTAGAGGATCTAGAGACTATCATAAAAGAATTACTGCTCAGGGGTGTTTCTTCAAACTCCTAGTCCCTTCTTGATGGTATAAGAGAAAACACAAAAAATAGAATATGTATGAAGTAGAAGTGTCCAAACCTTCTAAGGCAAGCTGTATCAGCACAATCCATGACTGGCAAAGTCTAAACTGCTTGCTGAAAGCCAAACAGTTTTCAATATTAATCTATCAGTGAATACTATAGGACATTGTCAGAGAAAAGTAAGAAAGATTTCCATTTGGCCCCATAGGACATTTTTCAATTTAGCATGGCACTCCATGTAACTTTAAGTACATCTTAAAGTCCATCTTACACCCATTAAAGTACATCTTACATCAATTTATTTTGATTTTCAAAAATAATCAGTGCTGCCCAAAGGTGAACATTTTAATGCTTGAAGTTCTCCATAATATCCTTACGCCTCTGCAAAGGAAAAGGATGCTGAATGTCATATTTGCTCAGACTTATTAGCCCTAGTTACCTGGAGATATCAAAAATAACCATGGGAGGAAATGTCTAGAAGTCTGATGGGCACTGACTTTCTATTTCTCAAAGCAGAACATCAATAAATGAACAGTATTCTAATGATAGTACTTGAATGTTTACTTGCGGCTTCCATGAACATGTTCTCATGAACATCCATGAGAGAAGTATTTTGTATACTGCAACATCCCACCCAGGTGAGACTTTAAGAGACACCATGAAACATTCCTGAGATTCACCATTCTCATTGGATCCTTATCAGGGCAAGTGAATAACATGATACAAAATTTGCCAGAGACATGCCATAACGCCACCCAAAATAACATTTCAGAATTTACTCCAAAATTTTGAAGTTTGACTGAGCACTGAGCTGTGCTGTGAAGGGTGGGGTGGTAGAGCTCCTACTCAATTTGCCAGGTGGCTAAGGAAATGAAATCCTACTCCTCTTGCTTGCCTTTGTCTGTAGATGTACCCAATGCTGAATAGAAAGAGCCACACAATGAAATGAGGGCACATTGTCCAGAAAACTAAGAAGTCACTTGTTACTTTCATAAACTGGGCACATTCATAAAGCCTAAAATAGCAAATATGTGGAAAGCTACACCCTACCAAGTGATAGGAGAGAAATTCAGAGCCCCTACTAAACAATTTACTACTTTTATCAGTCAGGAAACTGATGAGACAAGGAACCAAAAGATGTCTAGCTTTACAAATTTAAGTATCAGTAAAATTTTTAGGCTACAACAGGGCAAATCCCTTTATCCCAATTTTAGAAGCTCAGTGATACACTGTAGCGCAGGAACACAGAAGACAAAGAAGTCATCTTTTATTAGATTATCTTACCATCCAACCACTAATATTGGAGATACCCCCCAGGTCAAAGCAGGCCACCTCCCATTAATGTATTTACCTGTCATTCAAAAATAAAGTGATGGTTGAAACTGTGCTCAAATATTTGGAGTGTTTTCTTATCTTAGAAGAAAAATAGTAATAGAAAGCAATAAATGTTGTGGTTTCAATTTTGTCAGGAGATGTGTTTTCTTTCAGCAATTATTTAGGAGAAATAACATTTTCATCCCTCCTCTTCCTCCTTCTCCTCTCCTTCTTTTTGTCCTTCTTCTATGTTATTTCCACCTTAGAAAGGTGTCAGAGCCAACAGTAGCAACCCTAGAACCTTCCTTGGCTGGTGTTGGCGGGTGGGGAGGGTCATCTGTTGAAAACTCTTTTAGAAAATAAAATTAAGTATTCAACGTTAGTTGTGAACTGCGTCCTCTCTAATACCAAGCCTCCAGAATGCCCCTGCTGGACCACCAGTGCCGATGGCTTCTTCCCAAGAAAGTCTTTGCAGCTCCCTTCATTCCAATGACTTTATTAACAATCATGGTGTCATTGTGACTGGGGCAGCAGACCCATGATAAGATTCTTTCCTTCCTCCCCTCGTGATGACTTCTGTCCAGTAATGAAATCTCCATCCACCAAAAAAGGGAAGAAATTAGGCAAATGTTATACTTTAATGCCTTTTCCTTCTAGATATAGAAGATTTATAAATGTCAGAGAATGCATTTGATTCCAGAGAAGACAAAGAGGAAGGGGTGGGGGTGGAAAAGTAATGAAGGCTTATGTTCTAAATATGAATATCAGTTTCGAAAAGCTCTCTGTTCCTGAACTTGAATAAGTTCATTTAACCTCCCTGCTTGCATTTTACCACCCAGATTGGAGGAACTAATTCAAAACAGAACTAATCTGAGAACTCCACTTAGGTTAGTGTTTCTAAAATGCTTCACACAGTATAAAAGGGGAATCTAGGTGCCAAATGCTATTACTGTCTGCTCCTGCCATGTTTCAAATTGACCTCTGACCTCTGATAACAATGGAGTGTGAAACCAGCTTTAAAATCTATGTAATGCTAAACTGGCTGCAAGGGAAAATGGAAAAAGTAAGTCTGGCTGAGTTAAGCTGTAGCATACCACAATTTCACAGTTGAACCAAAAGTAGTACAAATTCAAATTGTAGGGTGTAGAGAGCCTAAACTTTGAAGTCAATGCCCTGGAAAGTAGAAGGGGGAGCTTATTTATATCTGCAAGTTAACCCTTAAGTAGGACAAGATCAGGCAACAGAACTCCAGCTACTACTGTAAGCACATCGCTTAAGTTACTGAATTCAACTTACCATGATAATATTAATATATTAGTTGCAGCTCACCTTTAATGATCCCTAATACGTACCCTGAAGTGTGCTAAATGTTTGAGGTGTATTACTTCACACCTTTACAGTACACAATAAAGAAGAGTATATTATTACTCCCATTTTACACAGACAGTATATAGAGGCTAAATACATTGTTTAGGGTCACTTGGAGAGTAATCAGGGAAGCCAGGATCAAAACTCATGATGACTGGCCCCATGGACCACAGACTACAACAAAACATTTATTTTGGGGCAAAAATATTTGATTAGAGGCCGGCCCCATGGTGTAGTGGTTAAAAGTTTGGCACACGCCACTTTGGCGGCGCAGGTTCACAGGTTTGGATCCCGGGTTCACAGGCGTGAGCCTACACCACTTATCCTGTGCCAGTGACCCACGTATAAAACGGAGGAAGACTGGCATAGATGTTAGCTCAGGGTAAATCTTTCTCGGGCAAAAAATATGTACATTTGGTTGACAACCAGCAGATAGTCAGTACTTCTCTCAACACTTGCCTGTGTCCTGAAGACCATTTACGTGTCAACATTCTATGACCTCCAGAGCTGTAGCTTAAAGGAATGTGCAGGTTGCAGATGAATCTCTAGCTCTCTTTGTACATTCTCTGTAAAATTCACATTTAAGTCTATCACACTCTCAGTCAAGCCCCTTTCCTGTTGTTAAGGATTTCTCTCAGAATTTTATTATATCGGAGGACCCCAGGCTATATCTCCACTGTCCCCTCTCATCCTTGTTCTTCTTTTACAGAGGAAGGCAGAACAAGGAGGATATTTTTTTCCCTGAAGAGATGGACTGACTTCAGAGTAACTTTGGCCATTGTGCTTCCATCACTTTCACCACAGGCACAGCATCCTTCATTCTGCTCTGGAAGACATAGTCGCCATACCTCCCTCTGTGTCCCCAGACTTCCCCAAACACTGTTGGCAGTTTAGAAAAGATCCCAAAGAAACACAACCCTCTGCCTTAGCTTTTCCTTTGGCTTTCAGCTAATTTTCTCCTCCTCTCTGGAGCATTCATTTCATTTCCAAAAGGTCCTGGAGAAAACTACTTCTAGGTAGTTAGAAATCTGAGAAAAGTTTCCATGTAAAAGCCAAAAAAAATTTTTTTATTAAAAAAATAATAACTTGTCAATTTAAAGGGAGACATTTTTTATTACACTGACTCAAATTTCTGTGGCCAAAATCTTCTTTCCCCATCATGACAATCTCCCTATTCAGTGAAAGGTATTTGAGATTTCCTTCTTTTTCTCAGCTCTGCTCTAACCGCTACAGATGTAAAAGTATGAGGGGGTGACTCCTTGTACTCCCAATTCCTTATAAAATGTTGCTGAGAAATTTTGTGTAGTGTGCTCTATCAGAAGTTGCTTTATTTCTCTTATTAAAGCATCTATTTCCACATTAATGAGCCTTACCATTGTCTAAGTATCTGGTCAAAGTTAAGGGAAAGATCAGAAAAGATGGAGATAAAATCTGGCAAGGTCAGTGAAACCTAGCAGAGACTTCTGCAGGCCTTAAGAGGTCCTGAATATAGGAATGAAGGTGAAAGAAGGGGTAAGAATAGACAAAAACAAAAGATTATTGAAAATCCAACTTTGGTGACTGGCCCATTCAAAGATAATGGGCAAATCTAAGACAGCTGAGTTCAGACTACAAGTCCAGAAGTCCAGGCTGGGCAGAGAGGCAGAGGTCAAATCTAAACTCTGAATATACAGCTAGAATTTTGGGATTCAAAAAGGGGAAACTGCAAATTTCAGAAGACTTGAAAATACATCTCAACAACTGGGGTAGGACTATTGTATCAAGACAGCTGACTGGTTGAAACATCCTCTGAAATGGTCCAATCAGGGCTAAGAGGAGGTGCTTCTCCCACAGGTGAGCAAGGCTCGGTGGGTGCTTGAGCAGAGGTAGAAACCTAGGGGCTTGGAACATCCTCTCAGGGACCATGTTGTCCTCTCAAAGGCAAATATGCTGGTAAATTACCAGTGTTGACGCAGTATGATCTTTTGCATAGATGATGATGTATTTATTCACTAGGACCAAAGAGTAGATAGTCAGTAAGAGTCAATTTCCTCCTTTTTAGGACTACTATACTTATATTAGAAAAGGGTAGTGTTCATATATGACAGTCCTCTGGGAATCCCATAGATCAAATGTTTTGGTTCTGACCTGATTCTGCGAAGTACACTCATGCAGTCATGCATACCTACTCTGAACAGAGATGCTCAGGCTTCAAATGAAGCTCCTGAGCATTCATCTAAGAAATATTATTTTCATTTCTGCCAAGATCAGTTAACTTTTACTAATCCAGTCAAGAACTCAACCTCTGTCCCACAGTAGTTAAATCTGAGATGAGGGTAGGGTATGGTAGATAGAATAATGTCCACACCCTAATCCCCAATACTTATGAACTTATGTACATGACCATGGAGAATAAAATTTGCAGATGGAATTAAGTTTGCTAACCAGCTAAATTTGAGGTGGAGGGATTATCCCGGATTATCTGGGTGGGCCCAGTGTAATCACAAGGGATTTTTAGAAGTAGAAGGAGGAGGCAGAAGGAGGTCAGTCAGAGAAGGACACGTGATGATGGAAGCAGAGGTTGGAGAGACACAATGTGAGAAGGACCCAACACTCCACTGCTAGCTTTGAAAATGGAAGAGAGCCATGGCACAAGAAATGTCGACAGCCTCTAGAAACTGGACAAGGCAAGAAAACAGATTCTCCCCTGCAACCTCCAGAAAGGAACTCAGGCCTGCCAACACCTTGACTTTAGCTTAGTGAGATCCACATCAGATTTCTGGTCCGCAAAACTGTAAGATAATAAATTTTATGTTGTTTTAAGCCACAAATTTGTGGTAATTTGTTAAGCTTCTGTAGAAAACTCATACAAATAATTTCTAAAAGTTACCAAACATTTCTGAACCATCAACCAAGTATTCATATGCAAGACAAAAGGGAGTCTTCCTTGCAAAGGGAATTTCCCATATTAAAGAGAAAGTTTGCAACGGTGTCTTCCCACATGTTTAAGGTGGCCAGGCAACAAATGCCCTTTTGAATAGAAGGGGTGTGTTGCTACGTAACATAAGGATGAAGAATCTAGGTTGAGAAGTCAGACAAAACTAGTTAGCCAACGTTGCCATCATATAATTATCCAGAAATGATTATATATGCTCTTTATTCTGGGGTGTGAATTGTTTGAGGAATGCAACTTTTCTACCCTCTCCTTCTTGTTTGTTCTCCACCTCTCAGATGTAAGAAAGGGGAAATGGACCAGTTTATTTTCAATTCAGACTCACATCTCTAAGCCTGTCAAGAAGCAAAGAATTCTAGATGGAAGATGACATTGTTTACTGCCCCTGAAATTCACTCATTGCCTTGGTTAGAGGGTCGACTAATCCAAACCTTCCAAAATAGTAAAAAAAAAAAAAAGTCATAATATCCAATCCATATAGAAACATGTACATTAAATGCTACTTTTAATATTGGAGAGTACTATTTCTCATGCCGTATATAAAGAACACAGATTTCCAAATATGTCTTCATCTCATTTGCCAGTTTTACTGATGGAAGGGAAGAAGGTGGAGACAATCATTCCAAATCAGCTATGATGGAGCCCACTACTCTCTGCATGCTTCCAATCTATGAAATAAAATTATTTGGAAGCTACTTTTTCTAAGTGAACATTGATCGATTTTAACCAAACAAAAGTTCTCTTTTTATAATATTATTAAACACTTTTCTTCCTTAAAAATACAAAGCAAATGAGGTAGAAATATAGTTCATGAGAAAACAGTAAAAGAATATTCATAGAAAAGGAAGATCATGGTGCCACAAAGCTGCATAAGGCCCTTTTGTATCCCAAGGGCAGCTGGGAGGCCACATATGTATGTTGCAATGGAATTGCATCATCATTTCTCTGAATCTGAGGGGAGGGTTTTTCTCTACATAAATTGTGGTCACAGAAGCTAACTGAGCTCTCTTCTATTACATTTGTGGCCAGGAGAAGAATTGCACGTAATTATGCATGTTTGTTGGCCACGCATGGAAACAAATCCTGGAAATAAAACCAACTATTCTATCAAGTTCTCCAAGCACACATCCATCAAATTTACGAGCCCTCAAGAGTGTGAATTTGGAAACTCAAGAATGGTGCTTCCCCTGAAATGATTCCCCAAGGTGTGTGGGTTAACAGAGAATGGAATTCTTCATAGTGTGACAGAGAGCCAGGAGAGAGTATCTGGGTATAACATCATAAATGAAGGACTGCTTCAGTCACCTAATACATCAGGAGCAACTAGTTTGGCATCCAGTTATTGAGTCCACAAAGCCTTAATTTAACAGCGTGAATACACAACCTTGGTGTGTATCTGTTACGTTTTTAATCACCTACACACAGGCTACTATTTTATAGTGGCTTCCAGCTGAGAGGGGGAAAAACAAGATTCAACTATAGAAGCTGTCTATATTTAATATTTCTCTTAGTTTTCTGTCTGCCAGTCTGGCAGATTGGCCCAATTGGAAAAACAACTTCTATGATTGCTGAAACAGTTCCTGGCTACATTTGGCACCCTTAATCACTGAATGACACAGAAATCCCTGTCTGCAAATCTAAAGCAAAAGAGGCCAGCCTTTGTATATCACAAGACTTATCTGTTTGTCTGTATTTCAAAGTCCAAATTCTAATGTCATTACTCAATTCAATTCCACAACATTTCACAAAAACAATGCAAACTCTATGCAAATCCTTGGGCTAACTGAATGTCATCAGTCCCATGTCACTATAAAAAATGAGTCTGTCTCCTGTTCTCTGTTTTGTTTTGTTTTGTTTTTCCAGGTCAAGGAGAAAAGAACACTCAAACTTTCATTCACTTCACTCACACTCTATTTTTAACAGTAATTGAATTAAAATAATGTTTCCAATATTGATATATAATAAATAAGCAAAATAAAAAGATCCGCATTTTGTGCTTTTGATTACCGTTTAGCCAACAAAATTCCTAAATGTAGTAAAAAAATTTTAAAAGTCCTGGATCCGAAATTGGAACTTCCAAGTATGAAACTTGGTCCCGACTCTTTGTAGCTGGGTGGGATTTGACAACTCACTCAGCCTTCTGAGTCACTCAGTCTCACATTATTGGAAGATCAAGTAGGATTCCACACAAAGGAGTTACTGGTAAAAGACAAAGTACTATTCGAATGAAACACGTTATACTAGAAAATGAAGAGAGAACACATTGGTCTGCAGGTAATATTTAAAGCTACACTTAGCATTGTTAAATCTATAATTCTTAAAAAGAAAAAGCTTGAAATTCGTATCCCCAACTTTCATCAGAGTTTGTCTGTGCTCCTGTTGAGTGAGGAAACTGTAATATGGGTCCCACACCTAATTAGGTTCTGAAAATTCAGCAGGATGTGAATGGAAGTTTTGTTTCTATGCAAGAAATCCTAGCAACTTAAACTCTTTTTTTCTCAGCACATCAACATTCCATACCACAAATTACTGGCATAGACTGCAGAATCAGCTACCTTATCCTTAACCCTTTGACTGCCAGTGATGGAAAGTACACATTATCAGCAAGATGGAATGACCCAGGGAACAGCTGCAGGGGAAGACTGATAACATCCTGAGTGAAGCTTTGAATTGGTTACAAGAATAAAGCATGATTTCTGGAGTTAGACCTGATCAATCCAGTCTTGTATATACCATTTTCCTTTTCCCATCTGTAGATTGGCATAATAATAATCTACAGGATAGTAGTGTTGTGAAGTTTAATGAGGCAATTTAAAGGGAGTGCCCTAATGTCTAGCACATAGAAAATGCCCAATAAATGGTTGCCATAAGTCTTATTATCAACTGTGAGCTAATGTTTTGGAATGGTTTAATTCCTACCCAAGTTTTCTATGCCTGAAAAACCAATAGCTATGAAACAAGCGAAAAATACAGTATTATCTTATTAATAGCATATTTTTATGTTTGTTTCAGAGTAAATATATATTTGCAATAAAAAAGAGCTTCACTCCTCCCCTTCACATACACTTTAGCTCAAGTTGGAAAACTAATTCACTCTCACCTCCCATATCTAATCAGTCTTCAAATCCTGTCAATTTAATCTCCAAAGTCCTCCTTCAGAGCCCCCGTCCTTGCTCTTCTCCCTGCCTCTGCTCTGCTCTGCTCTGGACCTCATCACCACTCTGTTCAATAACTTCTTAGTCTGTTAGTTTGTCTCCATGTCTTCAATGTCTTCCTCCGTCAACTCACGCTCTATACTGCCGCCCATTACTAGGTTAAAACAGTGACCTGACCCATGGGCACCTGCAGGATAATCTTCCAGTAGCATCTTACTACTCAAAAAATTCAAATTTCTTACTGTAATATACACCTTGCTTCACAAACTGGCCTCAGGTAACCTTTCAGTCTCACAGCCAGGCACTCCCTCTGCACGGCCATTTTGCACTTAAATATATGCACCAGGACATTCCAGCGGGAACTTCTCCCACCTCGACAGACACCCGATGCCAAAGTGAATGTGTGGCTGATGTGGGTTAGCAGAGATAGGCAAAGGAAACAACCAACCTGAGTGTCTTAAACCACTTCCTTCACTTTGAGTAAATAAAAATAGGCCTGGGTGTAGAGACAGGGGATTTTGTGGAATATTTGTACTAGAGAGTACTGTTGCCGTATAGAGTCTTACCTCTACGTTTTGAGAGAGGGGTGTGGGGGTCCCACCTTCTAAACTGCCCCATCAAGGAAGAGCTTGTTCCCCCAGGTACTAGGAGGGCTGGTGGTAGACTCCTTTCAGCTGTCAGCCCTGCAGGGATTCCCTCAGTGCAGAGAAAAGCCTATCTCAAGATCACTGGCCTGTCAAGGTGACCCACATCCAATGAAGGATCCAGTAGCATATAAGGCCGAGCTATTTTAGCCTATCAAGTCAACTTCAATGGGCCATTTTAGCAGCAGAGGTTGCTGTGCAGTCAGCTGAGGCTCTCCTGAGGTCTCCCTCTCAGTTCAACCACTCCTTTTGGCCAGTCCTGCATCATCTCCTTCTCTTCAACAGGTGTTGATCCCAAGGACCTTTCCCAATAAACATTTTACATACTAAACTCACCTCAGAACCAGCTTCTAGGGGAATCAAAACTCCAGTAGTGTGTTTTAGCTGTTTGATTTCAAATATATCTGCCTACCAGGCTGTAAGTCCCTTGAGGGCAGAGACGGGTCTTAATGCATCCTTGCGTTACTGAGACCTGGCACATGAGAAAGGGTACAGGACTTTCATTTAACATAAGACATCTGAACTAGAACAAGAAAATTAAATGCTAGGCTTCAAATCAGCACAAGGAAGATTTTTCTATGCAAGGGGCTCTTTAACATATGGATTTTCTCATTATAAAAGAGAAATATTTATTTGTTTTACCACTCTTGCCTCCATGAGAAGAGAATTTTCCTAAAAATTCCTGGCCTATGGCTCCAACCTCACTCATGCCTATAAAAGCAGGGTTACTTACCTGATCACTAGGTAACCATGAGGCTCAAAGATGCTCATCCATTTGCATATGTACATCTTTGGAGTAACAGACTCAGCTCTCAACACTCACTCTTCCCCAGGGGAGGAGAAACTGACTTATTATCTGGTAAGTTGGGTAAAAGGAACTGATCCTTCCTCTTCCTCAATTGATTTGGACTCCACCTGCCTAACAAAAGCCTATTGTCTTCTCTGCCGCTAAAAGCTGTATAAGACAGGCCCCCAAGGATGAGGTATAGAGTTGCCCAGCACCACCAGAGAGTAAGTAGATACATTTCTCTACTTTAGGGGCAGAATATTAGCAAGTCCACGTGAGAAACACACCTGTATTAGTAATCTATGGCTTAGAAAAACATTACCCAAAACTTAGCAGCTTAAAACAATTTATTATCTCAGTTTCTGTGGGTCATGATTCTTGACATGGCTTAGCTGAGTCTTCTGTTTCAGGGTCTCTCAGGTGTAATAAAGGTGTCAGCCAGAGCTGAGGTTTCATCTGAAGGCTCAGCTGGAGAAATATTGGCTTCCAAGCTCACTTGGTTATTTAAAGGATCAGTTTCTTGCAGGATATCGGATTGAGAGCCTCAGTTCTTTACAGGCTGTTATCCAGAGGCTTCTCTCAATGTCTTGCACTTGAGTATCTCCAACTTGCTTAATCAAAGCCACTAAGGGAGAAAGTCAGTTGAGAGACTCTGCTAGCAAGATGGAAGTTACAATCTTATGTATATCAGCATCACTGTTGCCATATTCTATTGATTAGAGCAAGTTACTAAGTTTCACCCACACTTGAGGGGAGGGGTTTACACACAGATGTGACTATCAAAAGGTGGATGTCATTGGAGGTCATGTCAGAAGCTGCCTTCTGCAACCGCTAAGGCCCACTGTCCAGCAGATTTATGAAAAATCATGAAGGTGAAATTTTTATCCCCATTGGTCAGACTTCAGTGTCCATTTCTTCTTTGGTTTCAATCTCAGGAGAGGAAAAAGGATGCTATTTGTTGGGTTCCCTCAAGTCACCAATGCTCATCCCTGAGATATTTAACTCATAGCTAGACAACTTCTTAGTGACAAGGAAGCACTAGTTGACCTCCAAGTCCCTTTCTTTACCATGCATTTATCCCTGTGTGAGGCAGAATCTCACTGAAGATATTAACCTTACTCTGTAGCCAATTTGCACTGCACTTATCCTTACAGAAACTTGAGAGAATCCTCATTCGGGCCAGTGATCTCACATAACCACTTACTAAGGCCAAATGTATACTTGTCATGCCAGCTCTCAGGAGACAGGAATACTAAAGACTCATGTGACTCTAGAGAAATGGTCCTGGAGATTGTGTGACGCCAAAATCCAAACGGTGTCTTGGTCATGGAGAAGCATTGAGAAGTGTGCCACGTACTTATTGCCACAAAGGTCCTCTCCACATTGAAGCAAATCCAAAGAACAGGGTTGACTGAATTACACAAGTCCTCCTGTGCTCAGAAAGCATTCTGAAGTGTTATGCGTAAGACAGTGACATTTACACACTGGAAAAGGGCTCCAGAGCTAAAGTGGAAGCAGCTAAGCATCACGTGGGACATTTGTATACTCTGCTTCCCCAAGACATTGAAATTAATAGACTCCAATAAAACAAGAGCTAATTGTATGTAAAGTCAAAGCCACATAAGTGCACCATGAGAGCAGAGACTGGGTTATTTCCTTACCACCAGGACCTATATATTGCCCTGTGCATAGAATGTTTTATAGATATGTGATTAGTTGTTTGATTGCTAAGTTTTTATTGTCTGTTGTTGTTTGGCTATTAATAGCTTTCTTCAGTTCTTGTTTTTTACCTGTGTTGCAATGTTTGTGATTGCCACATAAGAATTCTAGATAGATAAGGGGCCTCTCTAGAGGTTTTAAATTTTTTAGTCAAAAACAGATACCAAGAGAACCACAGCCAACAACAGAAACAAAGAGCTAAATTGTATGTATGTGTCTTGTTCTGGGTGCAGTGACGAGTGCTGGGCATCTTGTGTACAAACAGGAGAGGAAGGTCTCAAAAGAAATCTCATATAGCTTACATTATACCATGGCTTAGTAAATGCTAGACCTTTTGGTTATGCAACTTCTGAAAATACAGATCATTTCTCTGGGAAATGGTGCTACCTTGAAATTTCAAGAAGAAGCCCTAACTTATTTATAGCATTGTACTCAGTCTGGAGTTGGACTGTTCATCTCTAAAGCAAGGCTGTGTAATAGATGTTTCTGAGATTATGGAAATGCTCTATTCTATGCTGCCCAATACTGCAGCCACTAGCCATGAATGCCTATTGAGCACTTAAAATGTGGCTAGTGAGACTGAGAACTGAAGTTTTAAATTGTATTTAATTTAAATTTAAATAGCTACATGTGGCTAGTTCCTATTATATCAGACAGCACAGTACTAGAGATGTGCTACTCAAAGTGTGGTCTGGGGACCAGCAGCTTTGGCATCACCTATCACAGCATCATCTGCCCCATTTCTATTAGAAATGAAGAATCACAGATCTACAAACAGAATCTGCATTTTAGTAAGATTCCCAGATGATGTGCAAACACATCCGAATTTGTGAAATGCTGCTATAAAATATGTCTTTATAAGGCTGATTAAGTCCTGGCTCTCTAAGGGAATAAAACCTCAGAACCTGTTTTTCTGAATTGAGAAACTAGAGAATTCAATATTAACCCAGTACTCTTCCCAGAGAGATACCAAGATAGAGGGATGACTCCAAAATTAAATCTTCTGGAGTCCTTTAAAATGTGATCTATATTCAACCTCATTCAACCAAGACCCTCTTTCTTTCCCATTAGGGCTGCCTTTACACACGAGTTCATAAGTACATTTGGTAAAAGATTTTCACTCACCCAAGAAAGAGGTCTCTCTACTGCACCTGAAATCTACATTAACTTCTTGCCATTGAAATTGGTGTGGCAATTCTTTTCTTAATAAACATCAAGCTGCAAAAGTTTATATCCAGAAAACCTTACATGAAATTTGCACTAGGCTAGCAGAAACCACAATATTAGTTATCTGAGTAGTAAATGTGATAAGAAACGGGGGGAAAAGGGCACTCCTCTGGAAACTTAAAGTAGAAAGGGACCATGTAGCATGCCAGGCAAGCTATGATTCTAGACTAAGAAAGTCATTGTGGTCCAGAATCATATTCTACAGAAAGTGGCAGCAGTGACTCTGGTAAACTACATTCTAGGAATATTAGGTTCATGTATTGGAAAGGTCTAAATACGTCCAAAGTCAGCCACACTTAATCAGTCTTCAGCACAGTAATTCATACCACAGCCTAAATTGTCACTGGCAGGAACACCCAAGCGTGCCTTCTTTAGGATATTTTTGTATTTGCTTGTTTTCAGGCTCTGCGTGCACTTCCCCTTTTTCCAATACTAACTCCAGAATATTATGGAGATTTACCTTCTGGTCACTCTTAACCAAATGTATCACTACTTTTACTCAAAAGTGGAAAACATGGCAAATATAAACCACTAGCATGGTATTGGTGACTGGTTCAGAAAAGTGTACATTAGTCAGTCAAGAAGATGTGGTATATATGCACAATGGAATACCACTCAGCCGTAAAGAAATGATGAAATCCGGCCATTTGTGACGACATGGACTGACCTTGAGGGTATTATGCTAAGTGAAATAAGTCAGAGGGAGAAAGTCAAATACCATATGATCTCACTCATAAGTAGAAGATAAAAACAATGACAAACAAACACATGGCAACAGAGATTGGATTGGTGGTTACAAGAAGGGAAGGGGAGAGGGGGGAGGGTGAAAGGAGTTTAGGCACACATGTGTAGTGATGGATTATAATTAGTCTTTCGGTGGTGAACATGATGTAATCTACACAGAATTCGAAATATATTACGATGTACACCTGAAAGTTATATAATGTTATAATCCAATATTACTGCAATAAAAAATAAAACAGAAGCATGGACTGCGAGTGGAACTTCTGGAAAAAAGACTCTTGTTCTATTTAGCTGGACTCGAAATTATAAAGCATCAAGTTAGGCAGCCATTTTGGTACTACAAGGAAAGAACTTGTTTGAGAATGGATCCATGTGGGTCCTGAGTCTAGAGACTGAAAAGGAAGACGGCCATCTTTTGAGCATCTAACTCAAGCCTCACCTGAAGCCAGACCTACACCATGTACATCGCATGAGTCAATAAATGGCCCCCTTCGCCTAAGAAATCTTGGGTTCGACTATGCATCTCTCAGAACCAAATGGTCCTAACAGATAAATCTACTCTCAAAAGAATATCCCAAGAGGAAAAAGAAAAAGTTGGCTGAAAGCGCAATAAAGGAAAGGAACAAATGGTGAATTCAGTGCTCCAAGTATAATGTGGCATAAGAGTCCTCTTGGGAACACTAAGCTTTCCTATTTTTTTCCTTCTCTCCTATGTACAGATTTCTGTAAATAAATATACAGCCTAGAAATAAACTTCAATAAAAAAAACTCTGTAGTAAACAGCATTAAAAAAATTAACTTGTGATCATAAAACTCTCAGTTCCTATTCATTTCTGATGAAGAGGAATAACATTATTCATCACTTGGGTGAAAAGTCACAAGATTTCCAAACATACTTGTTAACTACTTATTATCTCTATTTTATTATACAAAGAGCAATAAAAGTTAGGGTGCACACACTCAGCTCTCATGTCCTGTTATTAAAATCTAACTTCTATAGGGAAAGCTATGAAAACGGAAGAAATAGTCTGTTCCCTAAAGTGTTGGAAACAAAATCTAATTATGTTGAATACAATTACTATATGTTAATATGTCTGGGTTGTTTCTTATCAGTGAAACAATGTTTGGAACTGAGTTAGAGTCAATTTCACATAAGATACTAGATGGTGTAAAACACACAAGTAACAATAATAAATCAGTGTCAGGGTTTCTGACGGTGCATAATGTAATACCAGGCATAGAGTGGCATTCTATCTTGAGCCACTTGAGCCACTTATACCCCTAAAGGAAATGCCAGTTCACGTGTCCTAAATCACAAGTTTCCACAACACCAGAGACTTCCAGCATGCCATTACTTTTTGGAGACTATGCGCAAAAATGCCTCTGTACATGGATTCATGTTAACATGGATCTTTTTTAGAGGAAGCTAAGTGTTCTGTATCAAATCAGGAATGAGAGTTGCAGCCAATGAAGATGGAAAAAAAAAGATAGCTTATCCCTTACTGCTGGCAAAGCCAATTAGGCGTATCTTTGTTTCATGACAGCTATATAAAGAATTGGGGAGTTGAGAGTGTGGGCATTTGATATGGATGTGCAAACTAATTCTCTCTGTTGGCTCACGTAAACAACATTTAGTAGAATATCCCCTGGATGTTTTTTGGTCTCATTTCCCCAAACCATGTAAGGCAACTCAGTTTAATACATGCAATGGTTTTCTGTCTTCTATGCAAAAAAAATACAAGAGCTTCGTCAAATAAAGCATTTGAGATGTGTCAAGATCTCAATCCTGGTTCGTCGGATTATTCAGTTTGAAACTAAAATGAGACTCATATTTGCATTACGTTGTTGATGACTTTGACTTTCTGTATTTCTGCCATGTACTAGCAATACAGTAACTGTTCAGGATGCAGATTCAGCACCAACATGAATTTTGTAATTGTAATTAATTTATTTTATTGTTTAAAGCTTTGCAATTCATTTATTGGTCTGTTTCTTCTACTAGATTATGAGACCCTGGAAAACAAGGACTTCATTTGTGTCAACTTTGCCATGACTACACATGCACTGGGAACACACCTGTTTATGAAATAAATTTAGTACTAGGTTCTACAGAGAAGTATATTAAGCATTTTAGTTAATATTTTATTAAGGAAGTCCCGCAAGTAAGGTTAAGTAAGATTCTTCTGGCCAGCACTCATTCTCATTTCACAAACATATTTTTTGAAGTTCTTTTAAGAACAAAACCTACGGGAATAATGGCCAGCATTTCCTGACCACGTCTATGAGTCAGGTAAGATGCTAAGCACTCTCAACACATGATTTCTTCTCTCTTCAGAACTACCCTATATGGTAATAATATTGCTATCCAAATATCACAAATAAGAAAACTAATGCTGGGCCAGCCTGATGACACAGCAGTTAAGTGCGCACATTCCGCTTTGGCGGCCTGGGGTTCGCAGGTTCGGATCCCGGGTGCAGACGTGGCACCATGTGGCAAGCTAAGCTGTGGTAGGCGTCCCGCATATAAAGTGGAGGAAGATGGGCATGGATGTTAGCTCAGGGCCAGTCTTCCTCAGCAAGAAGAGGAGGACTGGCAGTAGTTAGCTCAGGGCTAATCTCCCTCAAAAAAAAAAAACCATTTAAACAAACAAAAAAAAGAAAACTAATGCTTCCTTAATAATTAGAGGACTTACTTATAAACCCGAGGTCATACAGTCTGATATATGAGTCCTTCTAAATCATACTGTGCTCTAACCCAATAAGCTCTGTGTTTTGATAACCATAAGAGGTTGTAAAGGAATGCCAAGTCTGTGTGAACAGGTAAGACGTAATTAACTTTACTAGAAACTCTCATCGTTCCTCCTTTTTGTTTCTTAGTTTCAGAGATGAAATCAACCACATAAATTCCTTCAATCCCAAGGGGATATATGGAAATCGATCACATGCGATTTCAAATGAAGAAATCGTTTGGCTCAAGGAGGTTAGCACAAACCAACACCATTAAAAAGCACAGGCTACTGCATGCTCAAAGACAACAGAGGTGTAGAGGGGACAATGAATAGTGCAACTGCCTGGGACCGGTGAGCCCGAAAAGTGAGTTTAGCATGGGACATCAACATTCCATGTTATGTCAATGACTCCTACATGTCTCCTGAGATGTAAAAATGACAAAGGGAGAAAAAATTAAGAGCATTTCTATGACAACTAGAGATGTTTGACTGGAAAGCTGATACCTTCAACAGACAAACAATTGTAATTAACACGCATTTGGACACAAAAAGTTATTTACTTGACATTTTCATATAAATGTTACAGTAGCTTTATTACCATTAAAGGATTTTTTTATAATGTAAAAGAAGAAAAATGATTTCTTTAAACTAACACTAGAAAAAAACTTTGCCTAAGGTTAAATCCATTTTATTTCTTTTACAGAGAATCTATATTGAACTTGAGAGTTAGCAAATAGCATGTGAGACCAATTAGGGGAATACCAGGAGGGCTGCATTATTGAAATATCCTAGAAATCTCAATCTATCTTCCTGAGGCCTCTTCAATAGATCCAGGAAGAGAATAAGTGGCTACGTGAAACTAACTACTTGTCAGAGCAGGGAGAAAATTAAAGTCAGCTTTCAAAAGGCCAGTAGTAGGAGACACCTCATCAAAAATAATTTACTACCTAATTCATCCTTAGGGTGTGCAAGCTTTGTTCTCATGTTACAGATGAAGAAACTGAGACTCAGAAAAGTTCAGTGATTGCCATTATCACACAGATAATACATGGGAGAGACACAATTCCAACCTTTTCATAATTTTTCACTAAACTAGGCAATTTTCCAAACATGAAAATGCTCAGATATTTCTTAATTCTTTGGAATGTTTATATGTTATGGATATCTTATATTATTTTCTCTGTGTAAGCAATCTATATAGATAATTATTTTCCTTTCACACTATTAAAATATTCTGGTGTTGTATATAACCTGACAATCTTAAAACAGAATGTGGTATAAATTTTCAAATTGTTCAAAATATTTGAATTAGTAAGTACATTTAACAAGTAAGTTTATTACAGAATATGCAGCAAATATTGAAACCATAAGTTTGAAACAGGCTGTATTTTAAATTAAGGGACCCTAGGGAAATCCTTTTGCTCTTTGGGACTTTCCTTAAACTATAAAAAGGGAAGCTGATTTGTCTACTCTATACCAGCTTAAAGGTCTCGTTTATTTCTCGATGTTGCTCTTGTTACTGTTGTTTTGTCATGGTTTTCAAAGTAATATAGATATCCAAAAAATATTAAAAATCAAATAGCAAAGAAGGGTTTATAATGAAATCTATTAGTCAACTCAGGCTGCCATAACAAAATGCCATCAAACCAGGTGGCTTAAGCTACAGAAATCTCTTTTCTAACAGTTCTGGAGACTGGAAGTCCAAGACCAGGGTGCTGGCATGGCCGTGTTCTGGTGAGAGCTCTCTTCCTGGCTTGCAGGTGGCCTGCTTCGTTCCTCATAAGGCCACAGTGATATCAGATTCCGGCCCCACCCTTGTGACCTCATTTAACCTTAATTACCTCCTGAAGACATTGTCTATAGATATAGTTATATTGGGGTCTAGAGCTTCAACATGAATTTAGAGTCAGGGACACAACTCAGTTCATTGTAAAAGGTAGTAGCTCCTTCTCTATCTTCAATCGATTTGTAAGAGCCAACCACTTCTAGAAGTGGTATTATTCTTGTGACCGTATCTCCATGTCTTTTCCATGTATATTTTAGGGCTCTTGGACTTGCAGGCTCTTTGCCTCTTGGAAGGAAGTGGCCTCCATCATACTGAGAGCCCAGACGACAGTGTATAGAAGCTTTGCTCTGGGGCATCAATCTTACTTCACACTACCTGCCATAAAGTAGATTCCATTTCTTTGATAAAAATTTCATTTTGTGGGAGTGGGTTGCACAATTGGAAAAAAAATGATCTTTTTCCCTTGGTAGGTAGGGGAAGAGAAAGATTTGGGTAGAACTTATTGATCTATATACAGACTTCAAATTGCTCCCTCCATTTTCAGCCCCCTTATCATTCCCAGGTCTCATCATCCCTGAAGCCTCTGAGACCTGCATTCTTTTTGGCCGCAACCTTCTCTGAGAGTGTTAAAGTCTATGGCTGTTCTGCTATTCTATGTTCTATATTTTACCATCCAAGACATTTTTTGAAAAATCTTATTTAAGTTTGCCCTGGCTACCTTTTTTTTCTAGGATCATACTTGATTTTTATTCTTTTACTATCATTTTTATGCAGTCTCTGGAGGCAGACAAAATAAATCCATGTGCTAAGTTCACCATTTTCAATGGGAAGCTTGTTTATACTTAATAATTGAAAATTTACCTAATCAGCCATTAATTCCACATTCGACATTTATTGAATATTTTCTAACTAACAAGCACTGTCTTAAAAGCCTAATAAATATATTATGCATTTATTTAGTATTGTTTTAAATCAAGCATCTTCTGTGTGCCAGACATTGTAAAGAACTTCATGATTTAGTGTCTCAGGATAACAAAGTAGACAACCAAGAGGAGCTCTAAATTCTCTGTTCTCATAAAAGCTAAATATTAAGATAGATATTTATCTCCCTCAGGGGTCTGAGTGTAACAAATTCTAGAGTCTCTTTCAACTTAAGAATTCTGACAAATGCAATCTATATAGAGGCTGAATGATCTGGATTACCAGTTTAGATAGTGAGTTGAGGATTGCTAACTGTCTCCTCTTATCAACTCTTTTCTTCGTCTTCATGGCAATATAATTTCTTTCTTTAATTTTGGCTGGAATCATGAGCAACTTGTTAGATGCTAAATTTTCAGCCTTCTTTGCTGTGGAATATGAACAAAAATCATCTGTTCACAACTTCCAAGTTATTTTTTTAAGAGGAAATGCCTTGCCCCAGACCTCGCCTCTTTCCCCATGTCATGACCTGTATAGATAACTTTGCTCATGCAGAAAAGGACAGTGACCCAGTGGGTTGAAGAAAAAGATGGATGGAAACCAAGTACCTTAATGAATTAGGGATCAGGGCTTCTTCACCACTAGACCAGATAGATAGTTACATGAGGAATCCAAGACTTCTCTCTTTTTGAGCCCCTATGTTTTGAGGATCCCTTTGTTAGAACATCTTGAATTTTACCCTAAGTAATACAATAGCCTTATTTCACCAAATAATTTTCAACTCACTATCAATTTTCACACATATATTAAAATTGTAAAAGAATGATGCCAACTATAGTTTCCAAATATCAAATTGTACAAAAAAATTTCAGGTGCTACTTTTCTAAATAACAATTCAGTGGGCAGATGCACAGAGCAGGAATTAAACCAATCGTGGGCAAAGAGACAGAATAAGCAACGGCAGAATCATACGATGGCTCCTGAAGGTTCTGCTCAGACTTCACATACAGTCACTTCTGTTCACATTCCGATAGCTTAAGCAAATTAATGACAAAGCCAGACTCAGTGAGATGGGGATGCATACCCATCCCACAGATAGATCCTAGGGCACTTATAACAACGGATAGGAATACATAATCAAAGAGGGCAACAAAAAACCAGAAGTGATAACACAATCTACCACAACCAAATAAAACAAACTTTAAATAAATTTCAGCTAAAAGCAAAATAATGTAAATGGACTTCAGTTCTATTCATATATCTTTATCTCCTTTGTGCTAATGGGATCTCATAACTGGAAGACAATGAACTCTATTTAAGACAAACTTTAAAAGAGCCTTTGGGCAATAATGCTCTGGCCTTGTCAACTCCTATGTGTAGAACTTTGAGTCAGATATTCAAGCATTCATTGCCTTATTTCGTGATATTCTTACCTCCTTATCTCTAAAGTAAACCTTAGAGATAGGAGATAAAGCTGCTATGGAAAGGATTCTTATCTTTTTAAATAAAATTTGTCTTTGGCTACAGTAAATGCAACCTTACTCAATTCACAAATTCCATCCATTAGAATTTTAAATGTCAATTTCAATTCTACCGTAAAGTGAGATTTAAGTATAAGGACTTAGAAAATATTTCTATGCCATCTTAAGGAACTTTATTTTTTTCTCCTTTTTAATTTTTATTAATACACAATTAATACACTTTTCACTCAAAGTTTTCTTATCATAGAGAGAAAAAACAGCTACCTTTTTTTTTTAATTTCCAGTAAAGGTTTGGTGCATGACTATATAAACTATATACTATCTTCTACCCTTTTTCAGCATTAACTACATTAGCAAAGTAGTATAAAGTTTATCAGATTATTAATTTTCATAAAATAGTATGTCTATATTAATTAATTGCTTATTCTTAGGTAGCTAAAAGTGAAAATTCTATTTATAATGTAGGAGAATAAAATAAATTCCTATTGAAGTGAATGTAGGGCTTATATATTTTAAAAATCACTCAAATTTATAATTTTATAAAGCAGATCGATGGAAGAGTTTTGATTTTGGCTAAGACATAGACAGTTGCAAGACACTATTACTGTTACCCTAATAACCAAAACAAGCCATATCAGTTATAAAATCCCAGTATTCTGAACCCACCAGTGATATGAGGTTTCAGAGAAATCAAAGAGAACTAAATTGCAGAAAGTGATCAGCATTTTATAGGCAATAAGAGAACTATGACTGTTCTCAGTCCTGTTAGACAAGCAATAAAGGAACCCACCATTTGTAGGGATAAGGAGAAAGCAACTGAATTGCAACAAACTTATAACTGTGTGTGGGCTAGCAGGGCAGATTAGACTCCCAAAGAGCCACAGCCACAGAGCAAGTTTACAGCCACAAGCCAAACTTTTCCTATGATGCTTCATCATCAAGTACTCAGGAATTCAAAGCTTGGGGGCAAGGCAGATGGGCTAAAAGAAATCTCTCTGATATATTCTGGGTGAAAAGATATCTCCCTAGGTGCAGGTTGGAAATCTGGGAGCTAGGTTGTAAAGCACAAGAAGACTCTCACCAGCACTAAGATCCAAATATCTGCAGTAGGAAAAATTCTGATACTGTGTTCAAAATATTTGATGTGAGTAGTAAATTGAATCAAACTAAAGCTGCTATGAAGCCCAGACTGTGCTCAGCTGCAGATCAGATTGACTCAGACTCTAAACCCACCAATTTACACGTGAAGGGACACGCCCTTTTCTGGAGAAAAATATAATTTATTTCAGACTCTACTGTTATCATATACAAAATGTTCAGTATAAAATAAAAAATTATAAAGGATCTAGTATAAAAAGTGTACCACACGCATAAATAGATGGGGAATTTGAGTAGATACATGGAAACTCTGAAAAAATAGTTATATAAAAATTCTAGAAAAAAATCAAAAATGAAGTGTTCATTTGATTGGCTTAATGGCAAACTGGATTCATCAGAAGAAAGAATCAGTGAACTTGAAACCAGATCATTAGAAATTACACAAATGGCAACAGAAATGGAAAGACAAGAAGAAGGAGGAGGAGGAAGAGAATGTTTAATATTTATGGGAGAATATTAAATGATCTAACATTATCATAGTAATTAGAGTCCAAGAAAGAGAGAAGAGAGAGATTAAACAGAAAAAAATATTTGAAGATATAATGGCTGAGACCTTTCTAAAACCAATAAAAGACACTTCAATATCCAAGAAGCTCAGTAAACCCCATGTAGGACAAACACAAAGCAAACCACATCTGGATGCATCATAGATAAACTCCTAAAAACCAAAGATAAAAAAAATAAATCTTCAAAAAAGCCAGGGAAAAAGACATATTGCCTACAGGGAAACAGTAATATAAAGAATGCCAGACTTCTCACCAGAAACAAGGGAATGCAAAATGACAATAGAATGGCATTTATAGAGAACTGAAGAAAAAGATTGTAAACCTAAAACTCTATAAGCAGTGTTCCTTTAAAATGAAGACAAGTAAAGACATTCTAAAACATATAAAAACAGCAAATTCACCTCCAGCAAAAGTATACTACAAGAAATGATCAAAGAAAGTCTTCAATCAGAAGGAAAATTATATCAGATTAAATTCAGATTTGTAGAAGAAATGAAGACCTCCAGAAAGAATAAATCTGGGTAAACATAAATTAATAATTTGTGCTATTATTTTACTTGCATCTACAGTTTTGAATTTAGGAGACTATTGACGATTTACAATAAAAATAATATCTGTGTATTGGGAGGAATATAGCATATCTAGTGAAGTAAAATGTCAAATAGTAATAGCACAAATGCTAGGAGTGGATAATTGAGGTCACGCCATTGTTAAAATTCTTACACTGTTAGTTTTATTTGAAAGTAAACTGTTATACTATGAAGATTCATATTGCAACATCTAGAACAATTAATAAGAAAATAACCCCAAAAGTATACCTAAAATATGTGACTCATTCAAAATAATAAAAGAAAGGAGAAAAGAGGGAACAAAAATAAATGAGATAAATAAGACAAAATAAAATTTTAAAAACCAAGATGGAAGATTAATCACAACCATATTAATAAATGCATTAAATGAAATAGGTACATAAAAATTCCTGTTAAAAGGCAAAGATTATCAGAAGCAGGTGGGGGCAGGTAGGGAGGGGAAACTGCTGTATGTTCTCTGCAAGAAGGATACTTTCAATATAAAGACAGACAATATAAAGGGAAAAAGTGGGGAAAAGTATCCAAGACAAACACTAAGCATAAGAAATCTAGTATGGCCATACCAGTATAAAACACAGTAAAATTTAGAATAAGCAATATTATTAGCAATTATTATTAGCAATATTATAATTATATTATAATTAGCAATATTATTATTATAAAGAGAAACATTTCATAATGATAAAGGATCAATTCATCAAGTAGACATAGCAATCCTAAATGAGTAAACTCCAAACACAGAGCTTCAAAATACATGAAGGAAAAATTGACAAGAGCAAAAGATGAATTCTGCTTCAGGTCAAGATGGACTAACAGGGACAAGATTAACTCTCCCACCTAAGACAATATTTTTAACAAAATATATGAAACAACAGTTTAAAAAACACTGTATAAATGCATTGAACTTTCAGGATCCCTGAAAGATGGGAAACAAATGGGGGTGAACTTCACAATAACCCCAAGCTTACTGCTTCTGGCTTGCAGCATAGGGAAAAGAAACCCAGATAGCACCTGGTGGAGCCCAGTGGAATCTTTGAGTTGAGAAAGAGCTTAGAATTTAGGGAGACCAGCACAACTAAATTCTTCTGGACAGAGTACTGGAAAAGGAGGGCACTGCACAGAGGAAGAGCCCTGGGGTTCCTCAGAGGGTCTCCCTTAAATATTCAGCTCAGTACTGATAAGCACATGCATGCAAGGAAACTACTCAACCTGGAGAAAGAACTACCCAAATGGATTAGAGGGAAATGTTCTTCACATTCACAGAGAGCTGGCAATAGTACCTCTTCCCCAAAGTCACACTGGAAAACTTCATGATTTATGGTGTCTGGTAGAAAGTGCAGTAAGGGTCTTACCTCAGCAATGGAAAATAATTAGGCCTTGCTCCAGTTTCTCCTAACAAATCCTAAAAGCAAGACCCAAAAGTATCAAACTGTTTCCAAGTAACTTAACTGCCTCCTAGAACAAAGCTCTAAAATTTTTATAGGAACACAAAAATAAATAATGCCCACAATGCAAAAGCACAATGTCTGGCATCTAATCAAAAATTACCAGGCAATTAAAGAAGGAGAAAAATATGACCCATAATGAATAGATAAAGAAGCAATAAAACCAACCCAGAACTGATGCAGATGTTAAAATTAGCAAAGACATTAACACAATTATAAAAATATTTCATATGTTCAAAAAACTAAATGAGGCCTTGAAGATGTTTTTGTAAACTCCAAATCAAACTTCTAGAAATGATACTACAATAAGTGGAATTAAAAATACATTGGATGGGGTTAACATCAGGTAAGAAATTACAGAGGTAAAGGTTAGTGAACTTGAAGACACAGCAATAGAAATTATCCAAAATAAAGCACATGGAAAAAAGACAAGTCTAAAGTTGAACAGAACATTAGAGAGCTGTGGGACAACTTCAAATAGTCTAATTTTCTGACCTTGGATTGAGCAAAGATGTCTTAGATACAAAACCAAAAGCCCAGTCTAAAAGTATAAATTGATAAATTGGACTTTAAGATTAAAATTACTGTTCTTCAAAAAACAATGTAAAGAGAACGAAAAGACCACTCACAGACTAGGAATAAAAGTTTTCAAATTACATGCCTGAAAGGACTTGCATCAAGAATTTATAAAGAATTCTCAGATTCACTAATAAGAAAATAAACAACCCAATTACAAAAATGAGTAAAAGATTTGAACAGACACTTCACAAACAAGCACATGAAAAGACATTCAACACCATTTTTCACTAAGGAAATGAAAATTTAAAACCACAGTGAGCTATCACCACACACCTATTAGAAAAGCAAAAATTTAAAAGACTGACCATACCAAATGTTGGCAAGGATATGGAGGAGCTGGAACATTTAATACAGCTGATGGGAATGTATATAGATCAGCCACTTCGGAAAATAGTCTGGCAGTTTCTTAAAAGATTAAATATACAACTAACACATGATCCAGCCATTCTTAGATTCTGAATCTAAGAAAAGTTAAGGCCTGTGTCCATGCCCAAATGTGAGAGCAACCCAGATGCCCATCAACAGGTAGATGGATAAACAAACTGTGGTGTATCCATACCATGGAATATTATTCAGTAATAAAAAGAAATGAGCTGTTAATACACACCATAGAATGGATGAATCTCAAAATAATTATGCATGGATAAATCCTGAAACATTATGTTGAGAGAAAAATGCCCGACACACTCACACAGTCACACACACACACACACGCACCCCAAAAATACACACCTATGGTCCCCTTTATTTGACTTCCAAGAACAGGCAAAACTACGATGTAATATAGTAATAAAAGTCAGGAAGTAGCTGCCATTTGGACAAGGAGGATGGGTATTGACAGAAAGGGGCATAATTCTCCTTTCTGTGGTGATGGCAATCCTATTTTCAGTGGTGTTTCTTTAACTGTATACAATTGTCAAAATTCCTCAACATGAACGCTTAAGATGCATACATTATATTCTGTGTAGGTTATACCTAATAACATTATAAAGAAGAGCCATGAAAAATAAATAACTCTTTATACCACCTTTCACATACAATTTCCTCAAATTTTCAGATATTGCTATTGCAGATTGAGTGTATTTTCCATGTTCATAAAAACTAGCTCCAAACATAATTATGATATCTCAAATATTTAGGGAAAATATGAAAACATACCATTTTTCTTCAAAGGACCGCAAATGGAATAGCAGGCAAAGCAAAACAAACAAACAACAACAAAAATACATGAGACAAACTTAAACCCAAAGTGATTCTCTAAAACATAAAGCTCCTCCATGCTTAGCTTAAATCCAACGTTTTCTTCGCGCTCAAATAATTTTCTTAATTTCAATCCATCTAAGGAAATTACACGTTAATATGGATTTTCATGGCCCTTTGAAAATAAATGCTCTGCACCTGTGTTCTGAGGGTGTTGACTATCGTTCCATCCGACCAATTTAAACTCACCTTAGTTGTTTCCATGTTTTGTTGTTGTTATTACAAAACAAGTCTGAAAATAAAGGCAGGATTTTTAAATTGTGAAAATCAAAGTCCCATTGACAACCCCACTTGCCAATTCTGGGCTGTCACCAAATACTACTTATAAACTTCAGAGAACTGTGCCCTCCAGCAGGTAAGACCATGCCTACAGACAGGAGCCACCTCACTAGGGTCTTTGGACTTACACAGGATACATTTAACCTTGCTAAAGAGATGGACCACGTGCCATCCCATCTCCTCTCTCAACTTCTCTTGTCCTCCATCAGAGCGACACTGGCAATGAGTAAAAGCTGGGCATTTATCAATCTGTTTTAATGGATAGTGGTGTTTGGCCAAAAAATACATGCAATTAGGAGAAAAAACGGGGAGGAAAGGAAAGAAAAGAGAAGGTTGGAAGCAAAGAAAAAGAAGGGAGTGGAGAGAGGGCAACAAACTTTATCCTTCTGAGCTGCTGCTTCTTCAGTCTCTAAAATGAGACGAACTGCCTGCCTCACAAGATTGTGAAGCAGGCTTTCTACATGAAATAGCAGACATCAAAAACTGTATCCTTTGCTTTCGTTTAATTTTCGCTGGGAGGGATTTGTGATATTCCTTGACCTTTGGGGACCGTACTTTAACGACTTTAGACGTCAGAAGAAATAATTCCCATCTGGGCACAGGGGTGTATGTGTGGGAAGAGGGAGTGTGTGATTATTTGTGGTTTTTCTCCTGCATTGGTTACCCCAAGGGAGAGCTAAACACCCGACACTTTTAAGCAAGCCAAAGCATTTTCCTTTTAGGGCAGAAATTATTAGAGCCTATGTCCAGCCCACCTACCTAAGGGCTTGGAATCAAAGAAGTAAGTTTATTTCCCTCATGTCTCAATGAAGTTTACAGACCATTCTGCTTCCCAGGAGCCATGATGTAGATGGCCTTCCCTAGAGATGTACAAGGCACAACCTGGACAACCTTCCATGGAGCGCTATAGCCCCCATTCCTTCATTTAAACATCCAAAATTTGAACCTCATTTTGCCAGGCTTTACCACCCAGCAACCCTCCCTATGGCAGCTGTCCCCCTCATTTCTCAATAACTTTCGTTCCAGGACTCAATGTTCCTCTCTCTTTGTTGTTTCTTGTCTCCAAGTAGAGGATTCTTCCAACATTCTAGCTTCTTAGATCCCTGAACCCATTTATTCTGATGATCATGTTCTTCAACTTATCTCAGCCATTTACTTACCATGCTCATACTTCCCGCACTCAGAGCAGAGGTTCTCAAAGTTCAGCCTCACCATCACCTGGAGACTTGCTAGAAATGAAAATTCTCAGACCTCACTTCAGACCTATTGAATTAGGAACGTGGGGTGGAACCCAGCAATTTCCATTTAACAAGCCCTCCATGTGATTCTGGTACTTGCTCAAATTTGACGTCACGATTACCAAAACTACACCACCTTACAATCCAATTCCAAGAATCCCACACTCTGACCTCACTATAACTATAGTGCCCTGGCTCTAACAATACTTTGATCCCACCGGGACCTCATCTCTCCCCTGAATATACTTAAACACCCTATTTTAATATTACTCATACCCATAGTACATCATTTTTCTCATTTGGTACCAAACTCAATCCTGGTTAAGAATAAACTTCAACTCACTGCTGGCCTACATCAGGAAAGCTAAAGATGGCTAAAGTAAACCTAATATCGCTTTAAATGTGTGGCTACTGTCCTCGGGGTACAGGCAATCACTCGAGACTTTCCTACTCTATCCATCCTCCCATCCCCCTGCATGACTACTATGAAATTTTACACTTCCCCAGTCTTCACTGTCGTGATGACTTTGCTTCCTATGTTACAGAGAAATAGCAACAACCAAAACGTTATTTCCTCCATCACTTCTACCCATCTCCCAGATCTGTACTTCTACACGCCTGCCCTCCAGTTTCTCCAGATTTTGTGCACTTCTATCTCAGATCAGCCTCTTCTACTTGCACACCAGATTCCATCCCCTCTTGCCTACTCAAAGATGCTCTTCTAGTAACTATCCACTCTTTTCTGCTTCACCAGTCTTTCCCTCTCTACTGGATCATTCCACCTGCTTAAAGCTAAGCATGCTGTTATTCCATCAATATTAAAAAAATAATAAAACCCTCTTGATATTAATTTGACTTCTCCTTCCAGTTACTGTTCCGTGTCTCCTATTTATAGCAAAATTCCTCCAGAGTTATTTGTATTTGTCTAACACAATTTCTCATCTCCCATTTTCTCACCCAGCCACTCATTCTGCTTTCACTCCCACCGCCACACCAGCGTGTTCCTCCTACGGTCACTTCTGAAGTCTTCCACTTGTTTGACCTATCAGCTGTACTTGACACAACTTTCTTCTCTCTCAGTGCTTCCTTCCTTTGGCCCTCCCCATGTTCCTGCCACGTGACTGATCCCTCCCTCTCCATGTCCATTCTCATCTCTCTGGCCACTAACATTGGAATTCCCCAGTTCTTAGTCCTTACTCCTATTTTCTTCCTGTTCTTCACTCCCTCCCTCAGTGATTTCATCAGTCTCAATGCTTTAAATACCCTCTATCCTGTTAATGTCTACATTTATACCTGTGGCCCAGGCCACTCAGCAAATTCCACACTCATGTATTCAACTGCAGACTCAACATCCCTCCTGGTCTAACAGACATTGAGAACTCGATAGGACCAAAATTCAACTTCTCTTCTTTTTCAGCAAAGCAGCTATAACTACAGAGTCTTCCTAACTCTGTTAAGGGTAACTGCATCCTTTAGCTGCTAAGGTCAAAAACTTTCAAACTATTTTTTACTTCTTTTTTCTCTCTCACATCTCTCAATGAATCCATTGGTAATCCTGTTGATTCTATCCTCAAAACACACTGTAAATCTGACCACTTTTTTTCACTGATACCACAAAGCTCAAATTACATCATCTCTCACCTGGATTATTGACATAGCTTCTCAATATCATCACTCACCTTTTAGTCAATCAGCCAGAGTAATCCTTTAAAAATATGTATCAGAGTATGGTACTCCTCTTCTCATAACTCTACAATTTCTCCCCATCTCAACTGGTTGAAAATACAAAGTCCTTATAGTGAGCTACAATGCCCTGCATGATCTGAATTGCTCCCCATGACATCACCAACCCATTGGCTGCTATTCTCGCCTTCAATAATGCTGCCTCAGCTGTGTTTGTCTCCTTGCTGTGTATACAATGTATTAGTCATGCTCTACCTCAGGGCCTTTGCACTTACTTGAATGGATGACTTGCTTCCTCATCCCCTTCAAGTCTTTGCCAAAATGTCACCTTCTCTGAAATTGAGCTTATCACTCTTTTTCCAGTAGTGTTTATCCCCCTTCTTTGCCTTATTTCTCTCCATAATTCCTATCTACTTCTAAAATGCTATATAATTTACAAGATTATGTCTCCCTAAGGGTAAAATGACCTGTTTTGTTTGTTTGTTTTGCTCTTGAATCTCAATTATGTATAAGAGAGTACTGAAACAGAGTAGACATTCAGTAAATAGTTTTTGAATAAATGAATGAATTAGCCAGATCTCTAAAGCTGGACAATAAGACAGATACCGTGCTTGCTGCAGACCCGAATGAGTCACGAAACCTCGTGCTGTTGTGCATTGTGACTCATGCCTTTTTCAGAGCCTTTTTAAATGATTTCAAACCAATGATTATTGCTCTTGCATGGGTAAAAAAATGGAAATTGTTTTCTCACCTAGGCCAGTTCTGACATTAAAGAAGGTACACAAAATGGATAACTTCTAATTTAGCAAATACAAAATTTTTTCTCTACCTAGCACTACAGGTGGTACCAACAGAGATAACTAAGTTATCAATTTTCTCAAAGCTTCAACTTCTCCTCCCCAGCTCTTGGCATCTAAGATGGCTTTCACCTACCCTCAGGATCAACATCAGTCTCTATCTTTTATAAGACAACTTCAGGCTCCCAAATTTTAACTTCTAAAATTTAACTTCTCTTATTTCTGTTTTGTCATTATATGACACACAAAAAAATTGTTATTTCCTAAAAAAGACATATATTCAGGTTACTAATCCAAGGCTATATATATATATATATATGTGTGTGTGTGTTTATATGAGAGTAGCTGAGTTGAACTAGGACAAAAGCAAGATTTCTTTGGTACTCTATGTCAGGTGTTTGCAAACTTTTCCTATAAAAGGCCAGATAATAAATATTTTAGGCTCTGTGGGCCATATGGTTTCTGCCACAACTACTCAACTCTGCTACTGTAAGGCAAAAGCAACCATAGACAGTATGTAAATGAATAAGGCTGCATTCCAATAAAACTTTATTTACAAAAACAAATTGTGGGCCAGATTGAACAGCTGGGCTGTAGTTTGCAAACCCATCTCCCATGTCTTCTCCATACAGTTAACCATTGTTTTAAGGGCTCACACTGCTTCTTGGGTAAATAAAGCCATTTGCGTGTTTTATAATCACAGGCATTTGTTGACTGTTGTAACGATATTGTTCCAGAGTTTTTGAGTTCTGAGTTGTACTCAAATCATTTAACTTGCTTTCCCAAAGAAAGTGCTGGAGAACATTAAGGCATAGCAAGTGAGAATTTTATTGGACTCTTTTTTAAAGGAAAACATAATGAGTATGCTTATATAAATCGAGATCTGCTATTTATGTAAAGTTCGGTTTTCGCATTTGTAAAATGGAGTGTTCTGGAATGTGTTTGCATGTTTTTCTGTAATTTTCTGTGAATATAATTGTTAAGACTTGGCAGTTAAAAACACAAGGATCAAATTTGCAACCATTACAAAAGTTGTAGAAAATCATTGTCCTGGGTAGACAGAAATAATAAAGACAGCCTGGGTCATCAGAGGTGAAAATGAGTTAAAACAAATTTGGGGAATATATAACACTTTTACTCTCACCGGCCTTTACCGATGTCCAATGCAGTGACTGCAAAATTAACTTTTCCTGCTGATGGTAAAATAAGAGCAAAGGAGAGGAAACAGACTGGTAATTTGAGGGATGATAACAAAAATAGATAAGACATATTCAGCACTTACTGTGTGCCAGGTATTGTCCGAAGTGTGTTATATATATTAATTCTCTTTCTCCTTCAACAACTCTATGAGCAAATCCAACTATTATGGCCCAGATTCCCAGATGAAAACAACTGAAGAACAGATGTGTTAAGCAATTTGCCCAATGTATCCAGCTGCTAAGTAGATGAGCTGGTACTTGAACTTGTAGAACGTGATTCTCTAGCTCATGTTTTTATCCTCTTGACTATACTGCCTCTAAGTAAGAACATGCTATAAAGATTTCTTTAATTAAAATGTTAACCCACTAGTAAGAAAAATAGAAAAACTAGTGGAGAAAGTCAAGAGAAGAGAGTAGGCAAAGCAAAATCTCAAAAAAGGTGAGAAAGGAAGTCAGGGGTAATATTAACCTTAAGAGAAAAAACACATTTTAATTAAAATAGAAGAAAAGACATTTGGAATGAAGACCAGGGAAACTGCAGTTGCTGACACCTAAGTAATAGTGGAGAAATGATTGGCTGACCAATAGACATAAACTTAGGAGCCCAGAGAGTATGAAAAACACTTGAACTGTGAAAAATTCAACAGGGTCACCAAGGAGCTACATCAGAGGACCAGCTCAGAGCACAGGTGGGGCCAGGTGGCATGGATTTATAATGGGCCCAAACAAGTATCATATTCTGACTCCTGTAAAACATGCCAATTATAGCTACAGCAATCTGAGAAAAAAGAACAATGCTGGAGGCCTCCCAATCCCTGACTTCAAAATATACTGCAAAGCTACAGTAATCAAACCAGCATGGTACTGGTACAAAAACGGGCACACAGATCAATGGAACAGAAGTGAAAGCCCGGAAATAAAACCACACACCTATGGATAGCTAATCTTTGACAAAGGAGCTGAGAACATACAATGGAGAAAAGAAAGTCTCTTCAACAAATGGTGTTGGGGAAACTGGACAGCCACATGTAAAAGAATGAAAATAGACTGCTCTTTTACACCATTCACAAAAATAAACTCAAAATGGATCAAAGACTTAAAGGTAAGACCTGAAACCATAAGACTTATAGAAGAAAATATAGGCAGTCCACTCTTTGACATCAGTCTTAAAAGGATCTTTTTGGACACCATGTCTTCTCAGACAAGGGAAACAATAGAAAGAATAAACAAATGGGACTTCATCAGACTAAAGAGCTTCTACAAGGCAGGGGAAAACAGGATTGAAACAAAAACACAATCCGCTAACTGGGAAAAAACATTTGCAAGTCATATATCCAACAAAGGGTTAATCTCCTAAATATATAAAGAATTCACACAACTCAACAACAAAAAAATCAAACAACACAATCAAAAAATGGGCAGGGGATATGAACAGACGTTTCTCCAAAGAAGGTAAACAGACGGCAAATAGGCACATGAAAATATGCTCATCATCACTGATCATCAGGGAAATGCAAATCAAAACTGCACTAAGATATCACCTTACACCCATTAGAATGACTAAAAGATAACAAATGTTAGAGGGGTTGTGGAGAAAAAGGAACACTCACACACTGCTGATGGGAAAGCAAACTGGTGCAGCCACTATGGGAAACAGTACAGAGATTTCTCAAAAACTTAAAAATAGAAATACCATATGACCCAGCCATCCCAATACTGGGTATCTATCCAAAGAACTTGAAATTAACAATTCAAAGAAACTCACGCAGCCCTATATTCAATGCAGCATTATTCACAATAGACAAGAGGTAGAAGCAACCTAAGTGCCCATCAACTGATGATTGGATAAAGAAGATACTGTATATATATGCAATGAAATACTACTCAGCCATAAAAAAGGATAAAATCGTCCCATTCACAACAACATGGATGGACATTGAGGGTATTATGTTAAGCAAAATAAGCCAGGTAGAGAAAGACAACCTCTGTGTGACTCCACTCATATGTGGAAGATAAACAAACATGGACAAAGAGAACAGATTAGTGCTTATCAGGGGAAAGGGGGGTGGGTTTGGGCACAAAGGGTGAAGTGGTGCACCAATAATATGACGGACAAATAATAATGTACAACTGAAATTTCACAAGATTGTAAACTATCATAACCTCAATTAAAAAAATGCCAATAATAAATTAATTGTTTAATCACTAAGGCCATTGCTCTAACGACCCACTTCAGTTATTATAACTAAAAAATTATAAACCATATCCCTTCTTAAAAGATTCTATAGGTCTGAGTTATCACTAACTCCCTAACTTATTAATTATTCATTTGATTTATCACTAACTCAGACTGGCCTTCTCCTCATTTTTGTCCAAATCTTTAATATTTTCTCTGCTTAGTATATTTCATCCGTTCTAACATACATGGTTGTTTCAGATTTTATCATCGGTATGTCTTATACGTGATAATGAAATTGGGAGTATTTTTCCCTAGTGGTACATAAAGTAGTGATGTGTCTTAAAATCAATGACATCTTAGATGAAATGAACCACATTATTTACTTTACCTTCAATTAACATGAACACTTCCAAGCCAAGGAAAGTCCAGAAATTTAACCTAAATGCTACTCAAGATTTCTGTTGCTTTTCATCCTACCTAACACATTTCCGCATGTGTTATTTTATACTCACGCCAATCCTATGAGATAGGTGTTTATTACCACTTCCTTTCACAGGCAAGGAATCAGGGGTTTGAAGTTAATTCCGCTCCATAAGTTCCTCATTTATGGAACCAGGAGTGAAGTGCATATCTTCAGACATCGGCTCCTCTGCTCCTTTGACTACGCCACTAGGATTACTCTTAGACTTTTGCTCTGGATAAAAGTCTTACTACTCTACAATTCATCTAAGGTCTAACAACTACCTGTATGACTTTGGCTGTAATTGACTACCTCTCCTCATCAATATAGAGAAAAGGCACATATAAGAATCTGACCCAACATCACGTTGTACTCATGAACAGTAAGAGGCACAGAAGCCAGCTGTGAAACCACTTCCTATCCTTTTTTGAGTTCTTTTAATTTCATAGGCCATGGTCATCAAAATTCCAGGGTCTTCATGCTGGTAGACAAAAGCTTTCTTGTGTGCAAGAAAAGAAATTTTTTTGAAAAAAAGAGAGAGAGAGCAAAAACATGTTAAAAAAACTGCTCTGCAGAATCAGGGCAGTACTTGGAGCTGATGAAATGAATAAAGATAGCCAAGGTCATTAAACAGCCAGTGGAAAAACAACCCTTAGCTACAGATTTATTTCAACGCTACCAGAAAGACAGAATGAAACATAACACAAAACTGATACAAAAGTCTGTTACAGAGAACTCAATGAAATATGTCAATTGGCCAATAAAATTATAATTGTCAGCCCTTCTTTTTGGGAATCACAAGATACTGTTTACCTTACATTACCCACAAAATGGGCTGCTTACAGATGATGGTGAGCTACCCTCAGATTACCAGGCAGCCAAGCCAATTTGGATACTCAAGCAAACAAAACAGTCAAACTTTCAAATTACCAGTCTGACGGAAGAACCAGATTTATTTTGAGTGTTTGGTGACTAAAATAAATAGACTTGAAGCATAAGAGTGGGCAGGGTCTACTTGGAATGAGAGCCAAATTGTGGCCAAAGAGAGAGAATGGGCCAGCAGGGTACTCTAGAGAGAAGATAGTGAATGAATTTCTCAATCAACTTGGTCACATGGAGATTTCACCAAGTGCTGTTATCATCTCATGTTATCTGACACTAAAATGTATTGCTAAGGGTAGTAAATAAAACAACATGGCACTGAGGCAAGAGTAGATTCAACAATGGACAGAATATGGTAATTTAACCAAATTAGCGGTAAAAAGATGGATTATTGAATAATTCATTTTGGAACAATGGGCCAGCAGTTTGGAAAACTAGGTAAAACTGGATCATTACTTCTTTATTTAAAACGAAACAAATTCCAAAGGAATCAGAAATCAAAATGTAAAAACTGAAACCATAAGAATACTAGGAAAATATTTTTATAATCTTGGAAGAGAAGACTTTCTAATAATCTCAAAAAATCATAAACGAAATAAACAGCCACAAAGGAAAAGAGTGGTACATTTAACTCTAAGAAAGTGTAAAGTTTCTACATAGCAAAACATCTCCACAAACCACACTGAACACATTTTCATGGCGACCTGAAAAAACAACATTTTCAAGTGTACGTCCAAAAAATTAAAATATCTATTTTTTGTAAAATTCCTACAAATCAAAATTTAAAAAAATAGAAAGCAATAGACATTAAAAGCCACTTCACAAAAGAAAAATAAAAACAAACGACTCTACAGAAGGGATCTTATCTGGGTGATGAAATGTTCCAAAACTGATTTATGATGATGGTTACACAACTTGGCAAATTTACTACAAAAGGAAAAAAGAAAGTCATTGAATTGTTCACTTGAAATCGGTGAATTATATGATATGTTAAATATACCTCAATAAAGTTGTTAACAAATGATCAATACAAATTTAAATAGTTGTTCTTCCTTATTAATATTCAAAGAAATTCTAACAACACAAGGCCTCCTGCAAAGATCTCCTCCTGAAAATTCCACAACATCATATGTCACGGGTTTCTTCCTTCCTCTCTCGTGGTTCTTCATTTCCTTTGTTCATTCCTCCACTTCTAGAGGTGGTCATTCCATAGGGTTCTCTGCTGAACCTCCCCCTATTTTACCACATTCCCTCCGCAGGAATTGGCACTTGCAACTGGCTCTGTACCAACAACAGCAACAATGTAAAGCAACATTGCAGACCTCTTTTCTTAGCTCCAGAATCATGTATCCAGCTCTCTGCTTGATATTTCTGCTTGGTTGAATCACCAACCTGTCAAACTTAACAAGCCAGAAGGAAAGCACTTTAATCCCACTGCTGCCCCACCCCACAATTTTCCTCCTCCAGTACTCCCCTCCGCTGTGCATGGTCTCTCTATCTTGCCTCTTGCTCATGTCAAAACTCTTGAGATTCATCCCTGGTACCTTTCTCTCCCTTACTTCCTTCATCCTTTCCACCTCCTATTCCTATAGGAGCTAGGTCAAAAGTATCTTTGACTCCACTCACTTCTTTGTAGCTCTATAGTCCCCCTAAAGTTCTAACTATCATCATCTCCCATTAAACAACTCCAAGAGCCCCTACTCTGGTCCCTCTATAATCCATCTCCCAAAACTGTCAGCATGATTTTTTAAATACAAATGAAGTTATTGTGGTGGACACTGAGATGCACCGCTCAGATTCTGCTTCAATCAAGGACTTGGTGTCCAGAAGTTGGGGGTGATGTCGACCACTTCAGGGTTGCCCTGGCTGCAAAGAACTGTCCTGCTCCAGGTCACACCTATCCTGAATAAGGACGCCCATATCCAATGATAGTTCAATGTGGAGATATAAATGGTCAACTATCTCAGCATCACTGGGACCACTCTAGAGGACCGCTGCTCCCCATGAGGTTGGCCAAGGCTGTCATTGGGTCCAAATTCCAGATCATCTTCTCTCTCTGCCCAATCCTTCTTCCTTCCCCTCTTTGCACAGGTGCTAATCCCAACAGCACTCCTCAATAAACATCCTTCTGGCTCAACTCTGTCTCAGATTGCTTCCTTGGGAACACAATCTGTAAAAGCCATTTGCTTCCCTGCTTAAAAACCTGCAGCGGCATTTTTGGGGTCCTCTCTTGCTCCAGTCATGCTGAGTCTCTGTGTTCAAATGTACCAAACTCCTGCAGGTCTCAGAATTTTTGCATTTGGTAGATCCAAAATAAGGTTTCATCATGTTAATAGTATCTAGACTACTATAGACTATGGTACACACTTATACATAACACAGAACATTCCTACATAATACATTACATCACTTTGTAAACTTCTTACAGGAGTAACTCTGTCTTAGAAAACTTGGCATTCTCTATAGCACCTGTCACAGTGCTTTGTTCACAGAGGGTGCTCAATAAATAAAATGTGTATGGAATTGAATTATGTGATTTGGCAACAAATTCTGAATTGCAGGACCAAGTCACTATCAACAAGGGCACGCTCAAACAGCTCTTCTACTAAAAGCAAAGCCAAACTCCAGTGGAGAAAGGAGATGGAGAGACAGGAAACAATTGATATTTAAATGTGTAACTGTCTTATAAAGTTGGGGCCAGAAATTCATTCAAGGCAAACTGAAGTGCAACCTCAGTAATGACTCATACCCAGGGTATTTCAGGAAGTAGCAAGAAGTATACTGGGCTGTCTTTTTTCAACTCCTGTTTATCACATCTCAGAAACTCCCTTTTAGGAACAGTTTCTTCTTGATTAATTTCATGCTAAATCCTTCCTCTTCTCCTACTGAATCTTTGTGCAAGCAAATCCAAAGCAAAGAATTACTTTGTTTTCCCTATTCATTGTACATCCCTTCTCTCTAATTCCAGGGCCCTTTACTTAATGACATTTTTCTTTCCATTCAGGATCCCTATCAACAGACTTCTGACATTTTGGCTTATAAGGGCACATAGTCCGTTAAAATGAACTATACATTCTTGACGCTAACAACTGTGGCCCCTTTAAAAAGAGCCTCCTTCTTAGAAGGCATTATAAAAGTTGGTATAGTGATTTAAATAACTAAAAAGTTCCAGGAAAATAAATAATCCATTTGCGTTCAGAAGTTCTCCAGTAGAAGACGAGCATGACTACACTGACAGGAATAATTTGTCCTTAAACATGAATAATGTATTTGTCTTTGGATTTTAGGATTGATAGATAAACAGTTAGCTTAGATTTTAAAAATCATTATAAAACAGCCCTTCAAAGCCATGAAAAACCTGGACAAAAATGGTCATAGAAGTTGGTGGAAGGAATGGAATAACAGATCGCTCCTAAACAAGCCAGAAACTTAATTATCACCTTTACTGAAATGCAAACACCCAGGTTCTTGTTTCAAGGAGACCTACTCACAGAATATTTTCATGACTAACCTTATGTTTGCAACTGAAGATTAAAAACTAAATATTATTTGACAAGTTTTCATATGACGACATAAAGAGTGGCTACAGCCTGGCTGTTGACTCAGACATTTCTGCCAACCTCCCTTTGCCTGCCAAAATATAGCTTCAATAAGCACACATAAACTTTATTTTTAATAAATAACCACAAAACGGCTTCATAAACAGACTAAACTGTGGATAATTGTAGCTTACAATGAATATGTGTTACAGTTTCAGTAAATAGAAGTTACACAGTCTAAAACTGGCACACCCTATCTCCATCTTATGGATTGATGGCAAACCAGCTCATTTGGAACAGCCCTGTGATTTTCTTGGGAAGAGGCCTACATCCTAACTACTTGGGCTTCTGCCTTCTTGCAGTAGCCCTCCTGTTTCTCTTGCAGACATTAGGTTTTAGAGTCCTGAGAATTTAAGAGGATAGCTGAGGTCTCCACTTGGTGTCCCCAAAGGGTCTTTGTGGTAAGAAAAGTTCTTTATGTCCTGACCAACATGTAGACACCTATGATGGTTTAAAATGAATAAAGAAAGGGCATTTAGGGGGAATAAATACTGATGTGATGAGAAGGAACCAGTGAGAAGAAACTGTTCTTTCTAACTTTTCTTGGAATTTACATGTTTCTTCTACTCAAAGGATCCTTTTGGAAGAGTGCATTGCCTTTTCCTCTGCTGGCAGCCTTTTTTTTTGGAAAGCAGATCAAGTGATTCCCTAAGAAAAAAGCAGCTTATTGAGAGCTTAATGAATGTTTTTTTTTCTCCTTTAGAAATCAGCTTTATTTTTAAGCTTCCTTGACCACACGTGTGGCTTCATGAACTTCCCTCCCACTCGTGGAAAAAAAGATCCACGTTCCTAACACTTTCAGCTCTGAGTCTCCAAATTTGCCTTTACTTCGTATTGACCCCAGGAAACACAGAGGGAGAAAAGTCAAAGGGGGGAATTTTTTAAAAACGTTTTGAGCTTCCTTTTGAAGATGAGGAAAGAGGAGTTTTATCTCTAGTAAAAACAGACCCTTTTGTGGAAAAAAGAAGCGATGATTGATCAAACAGCCTTCAGAATTCCAAGCATGCCAAGATATCACTGGGTTAAATGGTGGAGATGACCCAAAGACCCTGTGGTGTTTGAAAATAAATAAAATAACACTGGCAACGTGTTCTGCATTCCTATTTGTACTCAACAGTCTTACATGTTTTACATTCCACCTGTGGTGACCTTTCACTCACTTCTTAACTCACAGTTGAATTTATTCAAGCACAATTTACTGAGAGCCCCCTTACTGGATGTATGAAACCAGGACCTAGGATGGACAGGGCAGAGCATGTGCTGCAGAGGGGAGATAGAGCAAGATGGCGGCACTGACACCAAGAGGTACCCAGCCTAAGGACACAATAGAACAGAGCTATGGATTAAGTGCCATATGAGCTCAGGGAGAGTGACTCATGCTGCCTGAGGTTGAGCTCCATCAGGAGGAATGCCTTGCGGTGTTTTGTGACCTATGAAACATTGGCAGACTGCAATGCCGCCTCACGATTCTGTTATGCTCTTCAGCACTGCCAATGTTAGATGTCTCGTTTTAACCTCAGTCCTCCTGTCTGCATCCCTTACAACCTTGCACAACCCCCAGTGACGTTTCTCTAAGCAAACCCTCACTGGACTCCAGTTAGCCAGTTTTTCTATTCCTTACTCCAAATTAAATTTAACTCTCTCTATGTATACTTCTTATTAAGCAGTTATGTGTAGAAAGTTATGGAGGATACAGAGGCAGGGTCTCTTTTCCTTCAGAAAGTTTATAGCCCAACAGGAGAATGAGACATGTTAAAAATTTAATTGGAAAATAGAATGCTGCAATAGAAATGTATGTAAAATGCCGTGAGCACTTAAAAAAGTAGTGATAAGTTTTGGTTTGATGGAATCACAGAAGTGTTCACAAAGGTTCTGGCATGTAAACTGAGCCAAGAGGCATAGACGCCTTTCACGGATTTCCAAGGAACAGAGTGAGCAAAGAACTAAACATACATGGGTAGGTGGCTAAGAGTGTTGCCAGGGTACAGACTACACAGAGGAAGAGAATAAGAGCCGCTGGTTTTGGCCTGGTGGAATCCAAATTGAAAAAAATAAAAGTTACTTCATGGATAATAGAGAGCATTTGACATTTTCTTAGGAAAAAAAAATATGATTTATACTGACCCATCATTTAGAACGGTGACTCTGGAAGCAATGAGAAAGATTGATTTGAGAGACTCAAGTCAGAAGCTAGAATGGACTCGTGTCAATGACCCAGTTATAGTAGGAATAGAAGACTAAGATAGCAGGCCCTGTAGAGGCCGAAATAAATGCATTCCCAGTGTAGACAAGGCTCCCCTGTCATCTCAACCTCCCTGCCACTCTTCCTTTTCAACATTTAGACAAGTGACTGAAGATATCAGATGTTAATGGCATAAAATGTTCTCTATCAAGAACAGTAGTGCCCAAGAGAAACTTCTGCAATAATAGATATTGAGCCCTTGAAATGTGGCCACCGTAACTCAATAATTGAATTTTTAAATTTATTTTGAATTAATTTTAATTTCTGTATCCTCATGTGGCTAATGCCATTCTATTGGACAGTGTAGCTCTAGAGAATAAAATTTTACTGACTGAGTCAAGAGGTTCAAAGCATTTCTAAAAAATTTACATTACTTTTCTACCAAACATCAGATTTCAGTGGCTTTGCTAGATATTAAAGATGGTATCTACTTACCCATTAAAAACCCCACATTAACAAATAATACGATTCAGTGCTTGTGGTTAGTTCAGGCATGACAAAACTTCAAAAGCATTCTTACTTCCAAAAGGAATCCCACTGATTTTATTCAGAAGGACCATCTAATCTCCAGGTCTGCTTGGATAACCCATCAATGGTGGATAAGATCGTGGAAGTCAGGAAGAGGTTGTTTACTTCTCTCCAACTTCACAGAGAGAAGAATCTGCCTCCTGACTATACATTTCCCAATGAAAGTCGCCTGGTGAGTCATTGCCCAACTGTAACTGAAGCACAGTAGGATGACCATGGTGTGTAGTTAAATGTTTTTGTAAGTTGATTTGTGGTATTAACTTTCCGGGTCATAGAAATGATTTTGTTCAATATTTTTTCCTCTGTGGGTTTGGAGTCAAGAATTACGATCAGTTCCTAAGACTCTGAATTTTCCATGTAGTTATTTCAAGAACATCCTTTTGCAATTTTCTTGGAAACGTTCCTTGTTATATGAATTCAGACGCACTATATGTCATGGCTACCAGTCAGCTATGGGGACACATAATCTTTTTAGCACTTTACTCCTTAGAACCTCTTATGGGACACTGTAACAGACTAAGTAAAACCAGAATTATGTAACTTTTCACTTGCTAATCTCTCTAACAAAATATACATGAGAAGCGTTGGAAGAAATTTAGTAATAGGGAGATTTTGAAACATTTTATTTCCACATTGCTTATTGTCAGTGGAATAAGTGCTTAGAAGATGGCTATAATAATATGACTCTATGATAATGATAACCTTTAAAAACAGGACAGATTGCCTTGAAACCATAATGAAAGAAATAGATGTACCTAAAGCCACAAAGATGAAATAGTATTTTTCAATCTGTGCATCATGACCAAGTAGATCAGGAAATCAACTTAGTGGATTAGAACCAAATTTAAAAATTAATAGAATAGGATAGAATAGAAAATATCAGTGTACATAATGCATATATAGAAAGAGAAAACGCTATATGTTAAAACACTCTGTCAGTTGTGTTGGTGTGAGTGTGTTCTGAGTTGTGATGGAAATAAGCATTTTCTGACAAAGCATTACTGTGCAGCGAGCTTGAAAGCCACTGACTGCCAGATGACAAGACTTGAAGTTTCTTGCTGAATATGTTGTTCCATGTGATAAATACTTATCAAGCCTCTATTCTACGTCCCATATTGGATTCAATTATGAGAAGACAAAGCTGGATACGTGGTTACTTTCCTCAAATAATTTACCATATAACAATATATACACAAAAATAATTATAATACCAATGAATACTACAATAGATGTATGAAGAGGCATGTCTGGAACATGGCAAAGAGAACCTCTGCTTCTGCATGTGACAGAAAAGCAGACAGGAGGCATGGAAGGTGGCGTTCACGGAGTGGTGTTTGATTTGTTCTTGAAAAGTAAGTGATTTGGAAGGACAGAGAGAAGGGCGTCCCAAGAAGATAGACTATCTCATATAAAGGTTGAGATGTGAAATCTATAGAGGCTACAGTCTGGGGTGGTACTCGAATTTCATTGCACAGCTTGATCATTTAATACTGCCTTTGACCCTGGAGGTATAGTGAAATTTGAAATATTTTATTTTCTTAACTTATGAATTGTTGATAATATGATAGTGTTTGAGGCTATGATAGCCAAAAGCCAAAAGGCTTCTGGAGCCAATTTAGGCAGCAAGCGTGGGCTTTATAAGCGTGAAATTATAGAGAGTTGAAAGCACTATTTCAAAATAAAACTTTTCGTTAATGTTTTTTTCCTGGTATCATTTATACTTGAGTGTGAATATATTTGGTATTTATTTCAAGTTTATTTCCTCTTCTTTTCCTTTTCCATGATATTTAACAGAGAGTTTTTCAAAACGCACTTCAACTCACAGGCACCGAAGAATGCAGGAGAATGTAACAGAACTTTGCATATTAATCAGGACAATTGCTACAAAGAGAGAACTGATAAATTGTACCAGACTAAGTCAGTCCTGTTAATCATTCTAAATATAGTGTGTGTTTGTGTGTATTCTTTCTTTAAGATGAAAAGAAACCTTTCAATTACTTTTCAAATAATCTCAAAGAATGAAAATGACCCTTGTATTTTAGATTTTGGAGATTCCATGGGAATTGCCATTGTAAAGATTTTGACATGGCCTTGAGGTATAACCTTACTCTCCAAAAAATAATTTTTTGTAATAATGACTCTGATTTGAGATGAGAAAAAAAAATAATAACATTTCCAGGCTTTACCATGGCACAGTTTTAAAACGAAAATCAAACCTTTCTGCTCAGGTTCCCATTAAATGTTTCAGGTCTTGGAAGGGAAAGGCACAGTAATTACAACTGCAGTCTCTACCTGAGACTTAAAAGTCAAACAACCCAAAAGGATCGTAACTTTTTAAAGCAGTTCCTAAGGGTTTTCCAGAATAGGAAAAGTGATTATGAGTTAGCTTGTGTTTGGGTTTGGTTTTCCTCCTGCGGGAGTGAACATTAGCCTGAAAATATATATATCTTGGAATGAAAGCTACAGCTCCTTTTCTCAATTGCCTGAATGCTGTAATGTCAGATTTTTCAGATTCCTCTCTACCTTTGGGAGAATCAGCTATTTCCAGGAGTACCAAGATGAGTGCCTTTCTTTTCAGCAGGACTTCAATTGCCTACCTGTTTACATAGCAGAAGCTCTGTAATTTAATCCCCACCACAAAAGACAATCATTATGATTAAATCAGACGCTGGTTTAACAAGGTACACCTAATAAGCACTTCTGTTCATCAGATCTTGCACAAACAACATTCTTTCGTTGTGCAACATATGAAATAACTCAACTTTTGCCTCCTGTTGCAGACTCCGACACCAAGCCCAACATGTTATCTCTTGACTGCCTTTTCACTGGAAAGCAGAAGAGGCACCACTCCATCCCAGTGACTGTGACCTCAGCCCCTGTAGCCTATATGAAAGCAGGAAAGAGAGACATTCTTTCCCCTGTTTGTACTCACTGTGGGTTTTTGGTACACCACACGACTGAGGACATGTCTTTCAAAGCATATGGCAAAAAGAATGTGCCTCAGAGAACACAACTTTTTCCAAACTCAATTGGCTTCCCCAAGTTTTAAATTTCCTCTTATACTCTTATTCAAACAGACGCATGCACGCATACACACACACACACAAACACACAGTTGAAAGACAGCAAGGGAAAACCAGCAAGGTCTTGCAGAATGCAAATGAAAGGAAGACAAAGCTTTAAAAGGAGAATGAGAAATTTATGTTAAAAGACAACATAACCCAGGACAAGAAAGAGGCGTAGAGAAGAGGGGAAAAAAAATATTTTTCAGTTCTATAAAAAGCAAAATATTTCAAAGGAGCAAAAAATACCCAGCAGAATTGCAGTTCATGCATCAGTTTATGAACTATCACTTCCTTTCAAGCCCCAAGGTGGAACACGTGGATCAGCTTCTCCTGTCTCTATCCAGTGTCTTGACTGTTTCTGTGTTTTTGTCCCCATATCTCACATTTTCCTTTCTTCCTTTTTTTTTAAATCTCCTTCCTTCTCAGAAGGTGAATAGAAGGTGGCCCCTCAATAAACGACTATTCTACCTTCTGAGTTGAGGAATGTGGAAGAACGATGTCAAGAATTCTAAGCAGTCAAGCTGCCTTAGGCAGGGGCAGAGCTGTTGTTTGTAGGAGGGAGAGTGCTTCAACCTGGACACAGGAATAATGGAGCTAATGTCCTCAGAAATCATTGTAGTTCATATTTCCCATTTAGGGACAACCCATAGCTAAAAAACAAACCAATAGAGTCACAAAGATGCAATAATGGCTTCCAGTTTGTTGCTTATTTAGAGAACATATTTTGATGTATTTCTTCCATCCATTTCAGACTTTGGAAAAAGAGAAGCAGCTCTCTCCTAGAGTTTTTTCTAATCCTGCCTTCAGCAATAAATCTAACAGCACACTCAGCCATATGATAGTACGCACTCACATAGCAGCTCACATAGGAACACATAACTCCCCAAGAGTTGTTTTGTCACCATTTCTAGAACAGAAAGGAATTATGCATAAAGCTATGACAGAGATCCTCAAAATTTATATTAGAAAAGAGAAACCAGAAACCAGGAAAAGTTTCATATATATATATATATATACAGAGAGAGATGTTATATAGAGAGAGATCATATATATGTGGTGTTTGATACATATAACATACATATAAATATCATTAATCTTCTTGTTTCCCCATCTTGCCTTTTTAAAGCTCTGTGACTGTTTTTGTGTGCACGGCTTTTCACATAAAGATAATATCTAAGACTCACCACAAAAAAGTTAAACATAATGAGAAACCTAAGAACTATTATGGATTTTCAGTGATAAAATCATGATCCAAATTTCGGCCTGGTCCTCTAGGACCACATCTAGGTAGCTGCCCATCAAGAAGCAAATACATCCACAGAGGCTTCGATCCTCATCCTAACCTCATTTGCATGTGGTTCTCAACTTTTAGAGGTCATCTGCACTGACACTGATTCCTCAAATGCCAAAAATTCACTACTATGGCCTAGTTATCGGAATAGCTGTCCTTCCTAAGATGATGCCAATGCTGATAATAATGGAGATGAGGATGATGAGGATGGAAACGGCAAGGATGATAGCCAACCACTACTGAGAGTTGCTACTTGGCAACCATTAAGCTAAGCGTTTTTCATGGATTCTCTTAGTCGATCTTGGGACAACCCTATGGAATAAGACCTAGCTATTCCTTTCACCAGGTGAGGAAACTGAAGGACAGAATTATTAGGCAAACATCCTACTTAAGATCACATACTGGTAAGCAACAGAGCCTGAGTTTGAACCCAGACAATCTGACTCTAGAACTTGTTCCGTTAATTTTACTCTCTCCTGCCTCCCATGATGTCCATGCAGGACCTGAGCCACTGAGAATCTGGGCTAGTTCACAAGATACTCAGGCCAGGCACAGTGGGGGTTGGGGTACAAGTGCCTTAATGTGCTTATGTATTCAGCTGACTACATTTGGGCAGATTTAGAGCCAACTGCTACACAATTGATTGGGCTATGGAATGATCCAAAAATATAAGAGGCCAAAACAAGCAAACTGTTTCACAGTCTGGCTATTCCTTTCACACCGACAAAGCCAGAATCCCTATGAACAAGGGCAGCTCCATGGAAATTCAACGAACACAGGCACCTTCTGGGTGTGTTCTTCACCACCCTCCCAATCAATCAATGCACCCGAAATACACACTCTCAAAGACACCCATTTGTGTTCTGATACTCCCACTGATCTGAAATAAATTGCAAATATGATATACAAATCTGTGGTCACACAAGAAACTGAGGAAAGATGCAGAAATGTTTTGATATTGAAGAGTTCTAGAAAGATCCTCCTCACAGTCCCCTCAACCTCCCCCCACACTGCTGCCGTACACACACACACCCTACAACGAGCTAACAAAATGGCAGGCAGAAGCAGTCAGAGAACAGTAGGCAAAATTAGTAGGGAGTGCTTCGAATGACCAATGAAAATGAGGGAAAAAGCTTTCATTCATTCTATACTGTAATCATTAATTCAACAAGTATTAATTATCAAGCCTTTTGGATATACATTAAGGAGCTGCCAGTCTAGTGCAAGAGATAGACTTGCAAACAAATAACAAAATGGAGAAAATTCAGCGTCTTTTTAATCAGCCTTTTTTGTGAATGACTATATCTGTATGCACATAAGTTTTTGAATGAATTTGAAACAAAGCCTATCTTATACAGGGATTATCTGTTGTTTGGGGGCTCTACATATGTCTCCCCACCTTCGTTAGTGGGTGGTCAACTATTAAATATGGCTAATTTCAAGTATCAATAAATCTTGGTTCCACATTTCGTTTCTTTACCTAATTTTTTGGCTCACTTCCTGAATTTCAGACATTCATAGCCTGACTTCACACATGTTTTCAAGTAACTTCACTTAACTGGTGTGGTTTGAGAGGACTGTGTTACAACATACGCAAGATGTGCGTCCTTTCTCAAAAGGAGCTTAAAATTGTATATGTTAATGAGACAAGTATACAAATAACTTTACCACAAATGTGTTGCAAATTGCTGTGAGAGTTAGAAAGGTACAACAGGTCACAACTAGTTGAAGGAATTCAGAAAGATAGCCTTCCTTTTAATTCAACTTAAAATCTTTAAGACAAGTGGTTTTTAAAATAAAAAAAAGAAAAGAAAAATCAAATTCACTATAGTTCAAAGATATTTAAAAAGATAATATTCAATATCCCTTATATCTGAAGACCTCAACATTTGCTTGTGTTAAGAAGTTGAAGCAGATGATGGACTTAACAAGAACCTTTTTGGTGGTTATGAATTTGTCACTGGTAAGGCCTACAGTTGCAACACTCATAGGGAAGCGTTCTAGATTCACGTATGGTTTGACTCAGAGACTCAAATAAAGGCATTGGAAACAAAACTTTTCCATCGTACTCTGCCACCTACTATGTTGACTTCACTTTCAGGCTCCATGTGGTAACTCTTGACAACTCTAGGCTCATATTCTTCCATGTTCAATCCAGTAGGGAAGAGAAAATGTTTCTTCCCAGGAGCTCCTGCACATTCTCTGGATTCACTCCTTCCCATCTCTGAAACAATCACTGTGGTTAAGGGACTTTGGTGCACTGAATGGCCAAGCTTGGGTCACAGACTCCACTCCTGGTGTCAGATATGACAGCCTACGTGAACCAAATGGACAGAGTGAAAGAGAATGGTCCATAAAGAGAAGGAAAGCGCACCTGATGCTGTGTATTTCAGAAAAATCCTCTACACACCCTTCATTCTCCTGAGGAACAGCATACACATGAATCTTACATCCTATCACACATGAAGCAGCATCAATGAGGAATATAAGAAAACAATATATAACTGTGGTTTTTGAACTAAAACATCTATATAAATAATTGATTCTTAAAATCTATGTTGGATTTTCAATGAGTGGTTCTACAGTCCCTTGAATCCGTGTTCTTCTCTGATGCAGATTCTGGATCTTTAATCCCTCCTGCTGATCTCAGTTGTGCATTCTGCTCTTGTTCACAGGGCTCCCAGGGAGGTGGGAGAGCTTCTGAAGAGAAAATAAGTTCTGACTCTTTAATCAAACATGTGTTGAAAACTGGAGAGAAATTACATCCCTTGAACTTATCAACATGTTGAAGCTAAGCAGGAGGAATACGTGCAAAATCAGAAAAGAATCAGACTACACACTGGGTGCTTGTCCCTCAGCCCTGCTCTGTTCTCAAGCCTTCTACTGAATCGTGGAAAACGTATAATGGCTCTGAGAGCACAATTTTTAGTGCCAGGAGTAGGGAGAAGAAGGAAAGACCATAAATGCATATGAATGAATTTACCCCAGGCAGATCATGCTTTTCGCTAATGTAATAGTAAACCACGACCAACACTCTGCAACCTCAACTCTCAAACATGTTCAAACACCCCGCTGAAACATACACGCTTCTCCTCATCTGCATTTTCAGATAGTTAGTATCATCATACTTTTAAAACAAGTTTGGTCTTCTAGGCTTTTTATTTCAGGTTGCTTCAAATTCTCTTTGGAAGTGGGGTTATGCATGAACCATAGCTCATTGTCAGGAAAAATATCGAGTCCTTAATAATGTTTTATTGGTTGAATTAATAATAATGGCTAATGGGGTACGTGTTGCCTCACTTGAGTAGGGCACGTCATAGTTTTAACAAGGCCCTGTAGAAGCCCTTCTGGAGACAACACCATGACTCAAAGGAGTGAGTAATATTAGGAATTCCAGACATCACGGTAGATGCCAAGGGGAGAATTGTCTTAGCTTGTGTTCTATCTGGGGACTTTCTAATTTCATTATTTACCTTGCCAACAAGTAGAATGAGTTCCATCTACATTAAATCTACTTATGCTAAAGTAACAACCTCTGAAAGAAGTCTCATGAAGTCCACCAGTCTCATCCAGATTAGATTGATTTTCTAAATACCATTTGTTTTCCAGCAAAACCATGTCACTCATAAAAAATGATATTTAAGAACTCATATGTGATCAAGAAGTTTTGAAAGAATTTTAAAACTTGCCTGTTGAAATTATACATTTATATGATGACAGCTCTGAAATATTCAAATATAAATGTCCAGCACTGCACATTGTGCAACTCCAAGGGGGTTCCCATTCACCTTGCACATTGTGTGAATGGTGACCCCTGGAGACATACAACAAAATGCAGTGTGTGTATGTGTGAATATGTGTGTACATACACACGTATCTATAGCTATAGCTATGTCTATATATAACTCAAACTAGATTTAGTCTTTCAGAAATTTTTCCTTTACTCAACAAACAGATAGCAAATTGGCTGGGAATTTCCCAATGCATTGGTAATGTGGAAGCTATCCCAAGCCATCCATATCCCCTTCCAGCATTCTACTTTTGATGAGTTTTAAATCATGACTGAATTTTCCAGACATATATGCCTTTTCCATAATTTTATTGAAGTAATCCATTTGGTTTCTTTCTTCCTGTAATATGTATAATAATAAGACTTGATGTGTGTGTGTGTGTGTCTGTCTGTGTGAGACAGACAGAGACAGAGACAGAGAGAGACGGAAGTATCCATTTATCTCAAAGTCATGGCAACTCTGAAGAAAGTTCTTCTCCATAAATCAGGAGAGCAGATGTCCTGCCCGTATCAGGAACTACATGAGCTTATGCAAGTCATTTCCACCTCTGAGTCTTACTATCATTTTTAAATTGCACATTTAATTCAAAGAGGGTGAGAATGCATTAGTTGGTGATGGTCTACACAGAAGGTTCAGAAATACACAGAATCTATCTTCAGTAGATTCAACAGCAAACATAACGTGTATACTACTGTCAAGACTTGCAAAACGTCATAAGCCTAAAAGAAAATTGGGAAATCTGACAGATGGTATAATATTTTCTCTCAGTTGAAGTTAATGTGAATTAATTGTATGAAACTACCCAATTCCAAAAAGGAAAACCAAGCTGGACTATAACTGGAATAACACTTAGCTAATCTATTCAAACTGGATTTCAACCAAGTTTCCAGGGTAGAAAAGACTTATGACTGGTCACTAGTTCCCAGCACAAGTCTCAGTTTTCAAAATATTTCCTTTAAAAGAAAAAAAAAGAAAAGGGCAGAATACCAATTTTGAACTGTAAAGAAAAAAACCTTTGTCACATATATTCCTGGAATCCTGCTTAGTGCTGCCTCGCTTTTTCCCCTTACCTTAACATTTCTGTAAAAAGGGGCATTGTCCAACTAACATGATCCTTTCTTTGTTGCAGGGTCACCCTCATTTACCATCCTGGAGAAATGAAGAGTGAGCATCTATAACAATATAGCCTTTCACACACTTAATCCTTACCACTAAAGAAATCCATTCATTCTTCCCTTATTTCCTCCTATATAGATTTTCCTACAAAATGTATATTCACACTCTCTGCTGATTTATATCTATGGGAAATCAATGTCTTTCTTAATGCTCCAGAGACTTAAAGAAATAACCCATTCTCAGCAGCAACAAGATTATATTCAAAGAGATAATTTGCCCGTGAAATATTACCCCACAGTCTTTTGAACCTGTTACCATCACTTTGCTTTGTGGTGTATTTCATCTTTTCTGATTAGACGGTGTTTATAAATAAAATATTTCCACTAGTAAACCAGATAAGGAAGGAGTCTGGCCACTTGCTAAGATGGTGACAACTAGAGATATCCCGCACATTTGTGTCAAATTCAACTCCTTCCTACTGCTCTAAAAGATTATTTTGGAGATGAGCAAGTTGATATTTAACACCAAGTCAAACAGAATCCTTCTTATTGTTCTTAAGATCTAAGAGGTCATTACGTGGGAGAGGCTGAGCCTGGAAGCAGCCACTTCATACAACCTTGTTACATGCAAAACAACGCTGACATCCAAAGCAGTTAAGAGACATCTCCAGACATATCCAACATGCCACAGGTGGTTAGTGCCCATATCGGAATAAGAGTCCATCTACTGCGTCTCAGGCCAGCATTCCTGGTTTTCAAGTCATCCAGTAACTTATTGACATGTAAATAATTTCATAATGAGTGTGTTCCTCATTTTGCTATGTGCACAGGATAAAATTCCATTTCAGAGAACGGTCTGGCAAAATCATCAATAACTTACCAAGAAAGAGAGAGGAGCTCTTCCCTCTTCCCTGGGAACATCACCTCCTGCAAATACCCCCAACAGAGAGGGAGTTGCCATCACAGAGATGGGGCAAAGAGGTTGCTCTATCTCTGTAAACTGCGTTTTACTCCCAAAGTGTCTCTCTTTTGGAGTAAAGTACACTTACTCCAAAGAGACAGTACCCTCTGAGTGGCTCTTCTATGGGGATGGAAGGGAAGCTCTCAGAGGTGCTCTGAGGAAGGGCTCCACTGAAGATCACCTCAAGGCCCTTTCCCTTCCTATGAACCAAATCTTCCTGCCACACATGTTCCTGCCCTGACCCATAAAACTGGCTCCTCTGCCACCCCCCCTGCCCTCCCTGAGAAGGACTCAGAAAGAAGCTCCTGCTTCTCTCCCCATTGCCCATTCTCTCATCCCAAGTGAGGAAGAAGATGGTGAGAGCCTGTGTTGGCCATGGGGTGTGGGGTTGATGGGGCAATGCATCCCTGCTCACAGATCTCTCTCTAGAAACAACCTGCCTTTGAGGTAAGCACTTTCTCCCTTTTCTCTGTCCACCTGCCTTGCAGAAAGCTTTCCTCTCACTCTATGCAGCCTGTGATGGGATAGGTAGATAGTCAGAACTACATTGGGTCACAGGCACATCCTCTTATATCCATAAGTAAAACTCATTTCTCTCTCCCCACCCCCAGAGGCAATTTCGGAATTGGTCGAGAGTCTGGTGGAGGAAACATGGAGAGGGGATCAATTGGCTCCTTTAGAGGCCTATGTGAGGAGGGGCAGGGAGGCGTGATAGATCCCATGGAAACTCAGCATTCAATTAGAATGTTAATAAAAGGAATTAAGCCGGAGCCAAAGTCTTGGTCTTACCTGCTTTGGGCCAAGACTACATGGACATTTCATCAAATTTCAGCATGGAAGAAACTGGGTGTTATTGGCCTATCTGATTAAGCCATAAATAGATTCATAGAAAAGGTAAAAATGGTTACAGTTACTTGTAGAGAAGCCAGAGGAGGTCGTCATGGAGTTGGTGAGGGGAAGCCAGGCTGGAGGCAATGAAGCACAGTGGACAGAGCCCGGAAGCAGCCATCTACATCTGGCTTCAAATCCAGGCTTTGCCTCCTACCAGCGCTGTGACCTTGAGAAATTCTCTCTCAGGTGTTTTTCTGTGAGGTGGGGACAAATCATTTCTGTATAACATTATTTTTAAGACAATGTATGGGAAAACCTTTAGGAAATAGTGAAGAACAATAAAAAATTAAAAGGATTATTATGGGAAAAAAAACCTGAGAAACAATTAAAAGAGCTAGATAAGTGAATACCACAGTATTTTCAGGCTGGTGAGTCTGAGATGAAGAGAAGACCCTGAATCGGATAGGAGAAGAGAAGAAAGAGAGCTATCTCAGGGCAGGACCAAAACAGAGAGGGTGTATGTCAAGGGACCCGAATTCAGCTCAAGGTCACCCCTGGCCTTTAAATCTTTTCCTTACAAACTAGGAAATAATGCTCCTGCCTTCAGGCAGATGAGCTCTGTGCCAAGCTTCACAATGTGGTGAAGCACACAGAGTGTGCATTTCAGCCACCACTTGTCCTCTTAGCCAGCAATCTTGTGCATTGCACAACCTGCCCAACTGCACATGGCAGTCCTGGGGCAGCTCGTGGCTCTATGTGAACTTGGGTACGTAAGTTTCTCCACTTTCCAGTTTCAGTCTCTGGAAAGCTGGAATTGTAATCATGCTTGCCACTCTCACCTCATTTTAAGGATTACATGATATACATGAAAGCATTTTGGGAAGCATACAACGAAAGAAATTATTACAAAGCAGCCTAACCCAGATCTCTTCAGCTGGGCAGGAGGGAGGGGAGACCAAAGGCTCAGTGGGTCGCGATGAAGCTTGAGGACACACTGCACTTGGTACAAAGAGGAGCAGTGGGGTATCAGGAGACTCATGTCCACCAGCACCGTGAGAAATTCAATGGCTTTCCTCTTGTTATTCTTCTAGCTGTGGGAGTTCACCGTTTGTACTCATGTTTTGTACAATTACCCAGAGGCTATGGTGACATTTTTGCATATTTAATCAATCTAATAACCGAAACCTGAGACGGTGAGCATACCACCTGTGTTAAATCTCTTCTCTCATGTCTACTCACTTATCCTCCCCCTCACAAGTCTCTCATGCCTTCATTTCTTTCCTCACACATTCTTGTAATTTATTCATCTCAAGATGCACTTCTGTCTCATTTAATCATTTAAACAGACCTTTGGTGCCTATTTAATTGATTCTTTCTGGGTTTTAATTTGCATCTTTGACTTTGCCATCTTGATTTTTTTGACTGTCCCTCTCTCTGCATGGCATATGTTTATGTTTTAACAGGTTTCCAATATTCTGGATGACTTCAGAGGCCAAGGTTGAAAATAAATGCTATTTTAAACAGAATGCTATTTGATTGGCCAGGCAACTGAGCAAAATCAAGACTAAACACTCCGTGCTTTGGGAAACAGACAACCAGAGTCATCCTTTAATGCCCAGCTGTCCAGAGGCAACCTGGCTAATTCCTAGGCTGGCCAGGGACCACTGGAATGGGGAGTGTGCCTCACGGATCAGAAAAACCTAGGGTTTCCTAACCTTTTGATTTGCCTCTCTATGATTTGGGACTTACTGTTTGTTTCCTCCTGTATTTGGATTTGCTTTGTTGGGAGTGTAGGAATGGGGGAAAAAACACTAATGAGTTAATAAACTGGTATGTTTGAGCAAACAGGGAAGAGACAAGTCATTCAGCAACGGCGTACTCTACATTCCCCATTGGGAACAAGATTTGTGTTTTTAATTCTGTGTAGATTAAGTGTAAATGGAATTGCATAAAGGCTCCAATAAATTAATACCATCCACGGAAGGTCCATATGATAAGAAAGGAAGGGAAGCGAGGCACAATGATTCTGACTTCATAAACCCATATGGCAGATAATCCAATAAGGTCTTCCCAATTCTCCACAGGGGGCCCTAACCCTGGGCTTGGGTTACATGAGTGATTGAATTTTTATTGGGATCCTGCCACTGACCTGACACACTCCTTCTATTTTTATTTTTTCATTGATATAATGGGAGCCATAAAATAGACATTATACCCGAGTGGGATTATGCAAAGGAGTTAATATTTTTAAGTACCCAGAAATTCTACCATATGACAGAGAAGTACAGAATATTATGGATGCCACATGCATTTATTATGCTTTTCAAAGGAAAAAAATTATTACTCAAGTTTTAATCACAAGCATAGAATCATTAAACTTGCAATGTGGATGTGTAATTTCTGCCAAAAAAAAGAAAAAAAAACAAGAAAACATTCCAAGTCTTTCGTTTGTTTTAATGAGCTTCAGAACCAGCTATTGGCACTCAATTTTTTTTAATATGCATCCATTTTCTTATCGCTATATTTAAACACTCTTTCATGAAAAGTGGTCAATTTATTTTAAACGTTCAATGGTTTTATAATAAACCAAGACCTTGCTATAATAGATATGCTGCCTTAATATTTTTTCTTGGATCAACTAGAAGGTCTAGATTCTGAGTATACATATGTAATTTTATGAGTACTATCAACACCTCCTTTATGATTTTATGAAATCTGAATCATTTGTGGATATGGAAATAGTAAACGTAAGCTGGGCCCAATCTTTCAATAGATCCATATATTTTTGCACTTTCGGTCTTCAGTATAAAATTTCCCATCAGTGATTCTAGAACTCTGATTGGCCCCCTAATATGACTAAATGGCTATTTCAGTAGCTCTATGATTGTGCCTGAATCCATCATTGTGGTTAGTTGGTGGTGGACTGGGCCACAGCTAAGTAGCCTGGATCTGAACATTCAGGAGACGAACTTTTCTGGAGATTTTTTTTAAGGCAATTAAAGGCAATAGGAAGAGGAAAGAGGCATAGGCATAAGGCTGTCCTATTCTACAGTTTGTTCATTACACAAAGATGCTAGGGAGAGCAAATGAGTGGGGGGACCTCTCTCCACTCACCATAGACTATGTCCAGGAACATGGCTACATCCACCTACAAGAGGTGTCTTTCTCAATCACACAAAGGTGACTAAATCCACATTAGAAGGAGGTAGCCAGCTTCCAGTCTTGAACCCTGAGGCTCATGCAGAGGGCTTCGGTCTAGGAGTGTTGACTCCAGGTGAAGAAATAGTTCAAAGGCACAGCAAGCGTGCTCCAAAAGGTGCTTATCACTGCAACGCCAAGAGCTTGAGTGATGAAATCAGAGGGAAAAGAGAAAATGGAGACTGGTGAGAATAGGCCTTCTTGATTGGACAGAACTAGAGGCAATGATAAAATATGCAGGTGTATTCTGAGAACTAGGCCAAGGTAGTTGAGTGAAGCTCACGTACAAAGGAGATGTCAAAAGATATCTGAGAGAAGAATATATGTGCAAGAAAGTCTTGGTCATCTAGCCCCAACGGGCAAACATCTGTTCTTCCTAAGTCCTTCCATCCTGCCTCTCTCAGAGGGCTCTAGATAAGGTGAAAGCAAATGAGACTGAGAGATAGAAATGCAAGTCTGAAAGGTGTAAGCACTGTAACTGAGGTAAAAGGGATGTATGTGCTCGCAGAGGAACATAAAAACCATGGGACAGGACTACAATGGAGCTAGCCACCGTGAGCTGCTGGCCTAAGCCCTTTTCAAATTCCCCTTCCCATGGGCAACATTAATTCCATAATTAAGTAGCTAGACAGAAACTATAGGAGTGTAGAGGGGGCAGGAGCTGTTGGCATTGAGAATGTTCTCAGTTCCCATGGTTCAAGCATATATGGTCAGGAAGCCAACTGCTCATTGTTGAGAAGAAGCAGCTAGTGTTGAGGAAGGGAAGATGAAAGGAGCTAGTAACCAGCTGCAGAAGACAAAACCTTCCATTAAAAATAATAATGAGGGGCCAATCCCGTGGCCGAGTGGTTGTTTGCGTGCTCCACTTCAGTGACCCAGGGTTTCACCAGTTCAGATCCTGGGCATGCACCTAGCACTGCTCATCAAGCCATGCTGAGGTGGCATCCCATATAGCAAAGCCAGAAGAACCTACAACTAGAATATACAACTACGTACTGGGGGATTTGAGGAGAAGAAAAAATAAAAGATTGGTAATAGATGTTAGCTCAGGTGTCAATCTTTATAAAATAGTAACAATAATAATAATAAAATTCAAGTCATCTTTCAACAGAATCTAGCATATAAATACTTGCAGGCAATTCTGGAAGAGATAGGAAAAAGAATTAAGATAGAAATTGTTACTCAGTAGAAAATGAATAAACCTTCACCAGATGTTCTTATACTCTGATGTTCAATTTTTGCACGCATGTTGACTTACACATGACAAAGAAACGACAATATATAATATCATAAAATGTGATAATAAAATATCATATACATATAATAATAAAGTATGGAAGGCCAAGCATAGGCAGAGGCAGCAGCCAACGAGAGGCAAGCTAATTCATGACTGATGGCCCTGGGACATCTCAGAAAGTGGAGGACCAGATACGAGAGGAGGTGGAAAGTGAATCTTGGCTGGAAACAGGGCTGGTTGAACATCCATGTGATAGGAGTCTTACACACTGGGGTCCCCTACCTCACTCAGATACCCAGGGCAGGAGATGAAGAATAAAATAAAATAAATAAATAATAATATATCTGATTCCCCCATATTCCCACTTGAAATACCATACCTTTCTGAATAAAAATGTGCTCTGATATAACCCCACACTCCGTCTTATGAGTTGACTTGTGTCTCCCAAAAAGATGATAAGTAGGAGAGAGACATGGAATATATTTTTCTCACAGCCCTCAGAAGGAACAATCCTGCCAGCTCCTTGACTGATATCTTACACAGGACACAAAAAATAAGTAACCACTCAAGATAAGACTGAGAAATTATACTATATTAAAATTAAGAATGAATTTTTTAACTATTAAAACTAAATTAATCTAAATTTATCAATTAATTAAGAGATTACAAAGGCAACCCACATTGAAGGAAAAGGTTTTTACAATATAAAAAGTAACATTTTGTGTCCAAAATGTTTTTTAATGTCTACAAATTAATAAGAAAATATTAACAGCCTAATAGAAAAGCGGGCAAAAGTCTTGAACAGGTATTTCACACAAGAAAATATCCAAATGCCCCAGAAACAAAAGTGAAAGAATGCTAAAGACCATTAGTCATGCTGGAAATGCAAATTAAAATTACAGTGAGATACCATCACACACCCACCACGGAGGAAAAAATTAAGAAAGGTGACCACGACATGTTACTAAAATGTGTAGCACCTAGAACATTTAAATACTAATAGTGGGACTATAAATTGGTACAACTGATTTGGAAAATAGTATCTACTAAACCTGAAAATATTATATCCTAAAACCTGCCAATTCAACTCCTAGGAATACACTTAGAAGAAATGCATGCATAGGTGCGCCAAAAGACGAGTACAAGAATGTTCACAGCATCTCTGTCCGTAATAGCCCAAATAAGAAACAACACTAATTCCCACCCACAGTAGAAGAGATAAATAAATGTTAATTTATTCACACTACTAAATTTTGAATGGCGATGGGAGTAAACAAACCAGTGCTACTCACAACAGTGTGGATGAATCTCACGAAAAAGTTGAGCAAAAGAAACCAGATATAAAGAAACACACACTGTGTGATTCCACTTAGACAAAACTCAGAAACAGGCAAAACTAATCTATGGTAGTAGAAGTCAGCATATTTTTTTACCTTTTGGCAAAGGTGGTTACTGAATGGACAGGACCTCAGGGGATGCTTCTCAGCTGCCAGAAATGTTCTATTTCTTGATCCAGGTAGTAGTTACATGGATGTGTTCACTTTGAAAATCCACTGAGTCATCTACTTAGGATATGTGAACTTTCCTGAATATACGATATAGTTCAATTAAATGAACTTTAAATAAAAATCACGTAACCACTTGAACTTTTGGTGGTTACACTTTGCTTAAAAGTTCTCATTTAGCACTTGGAAACATTACCATATATGGTTTATACTTAATGTACTCGTTAATTTGTTTATTTAGTATTTTACAATTTCCCTTGAGGGCAAATGCTATATTATTCACCTTTGTATCTGTAGCACTGTGCACCCAAAGAAGTACTCATAAATATTCATTGATAATGACGCACTCAGAAATAGACAAGGATAGATAGACATGAGAGAGCCATTAACATATCCATGCATAGAAGAACATACTTGTAGATATTTGTGACACACCCTAAACCATACACTGATCCTTTCTCCAAAGATTAAGAGAAAGAAAAGAATATTCATTGAGTGTTAGTATGCTCCATTCACCAGCCTAAGACTTTTTTTTTAAGATTTTATTTTTTTCCTTTTCCCCCAAAGCCCCCCAGTACATAGTTGTATATTCTTCATTGTGGGTCCTTCTAGTTGTGGTATGTGGGACGCTGCCTCAGCGTGGTGTGATGAGCAGTGCCATGTCCGCGCCCAGGATTCGAACCAACGAAACACTGGGCCACCTGCAGCGGAGCGCGTGAACTTAATCACTAGGCCACGGGGCCAGCCCCTCACCAGCCTAGGATTTAACACACCTTCCATCAATGAATACTCTCAACAATGCTTTGAATTAGGTACTATCATTGCAGATGAGGAAACTGAGATACAAATATTTTAATTAACTTACCTAAGATAATGTAACTACTAACACTCAAAGCCAGAACGGTGCTGTGTATTAACTAGAAGGTGGCAAAAAATAGTATGCATCTTCTCTTTTTCACCTTCTCCACTAGATATAGTTTAGAGGATCTGTCAAGCAAAGAGGCCTGTCCATCCCCAATCTCCTCCTTGTGACCCAAACTAGGCAAATCGATTCTGTCTGCCTGAAAGTTGATGCCAGAGCAAAGGGCACAAATGCTGGATTCATCCCAGGGGTGACATTCTTCTTTTTTTATCTCCTAGACTCCCTAAGTTAACCTGGTTCCTTCAGTGTTCTCCTCAATTCTGTAAACAACCCCACACCTTTCCAGTAGATTGCTTTTCTGCTTAAGTAGGCAAAACTGGTTCCTACAGTTGCAGACCAAGTACCCTAGCTGAATCAACAAACATCTTAGAGTGATAAGAACAAGACCCAGAGCAGACAACAACTTGCTCAAGCTTCTCCATGCAGAGCAGGCACGTACACCAGATCCCCCACTACTGCTCATTTCTCCACTCCGTGTGCCTTGCCACGTGACAGCTTTTGTCATTGAGCTGCTGAGACTTAACTGTGGTTGCATAAAGGGTCCCATTTACAACACCTCAAGTTTTTATCGGACTTTTTTCCAGCTACAGCTGACTTTGCCAAGTACCAAGTTCAGTTGGCCAATACTCCAAATGCAACTTCCACAGTCTTTGGCAGTTAATCGCCAGTGGCTTTGAGTTGTTCTTTCTTTCATGTGCTATCTCTCTCATTTGTTTGTTTGTTCCGTACTCTTTGTTCTCCTCACACTGCTCAGCATAAGGCTTTCCCTCTGAGGTTGATCTGAAACCACAAATATAAGATAATTGCCTCCTGTTATCCAATATTTTAATTTCAGTAGTCACTGGACTAAGGAGAAGGGATCCCTTGTGGATGATTAACATGGAGGTAAAGACTTCTCCAATCTTTTCTGCATCCCATTCATGAATACACCCATTTCATAAGGACACAGAGCGAGAGCATTCTACCTGGCTTTCATAAACACCAGCTACTATACATCTTGATTACCTCCATTCAGGATTCCAAAGCCACCCTAAAATGTCTGGGTTCGAAGCTATTTTAAACACGTTCAACTGTCTATCTGATCTTTGTCCCCATTGTTAAGCTCTTAGGTTTAATATTCTGGGGGTTGAAATGAGGCTAAAGTCTAATTGATATCAGGAAGAAAATCCATTTGTATTTTCAGTTTTGGACTTTATGCCAAAACTTATATCACTGACTCGAACCCAAGTAGCATGCTAATATCCTGCCTTGTATGCTGGGAATCTCTCAAACTCTATCAGACACTCAAAAACGAGCATGCAGCCACCCAAGGGTTTGAATAACAAAGTTGGAAAAGGACAGCCAAAAACAATAAATTGGCCTCCGTGGTCTGAGCCAGACTCAGCCATGTCTAACTACTGAGCTGGAATAAATAAGGCCTCTGTTGAAAATGGTAATAAGAATATCTAAAAAACCAAAAAGAATAAAGTCAAGAAAAATCACAAAAGTTAGTTCTGAAACTTCTAAAATATAATATTCCTGAAACATCAAAGCATCAATTTAATAAATGGTATCACGACCCATGTGGAACAAAATTAAATGCCGGTGTAAATAAGGAAAAGATCGTTTTGATTCAGTCTGAGAGAACCTGACATTAAGACAGAATATCTTCATAGAAAAATACTTTCCAAAAACTTCCCCAGAAGCGCTGTAAAAGCAGAGGAATTGGGAACATGAGCCCAATGGTAGGCTGGGGGACACAACAAAAAGTAGCCTAACTCAAGAATTAAATGTCTTTTAAGTTTTGTGTTTGTCTTCAGTTAACATGGTAGTTTTGCATTAAGCTTTAATATATAGTTGTATGAATTTTAGATTATTTGATTTAATTATCTTTGGGAAATTTTTAAAATTTACTTTTTTATTGAACTTTGAGTAAAGTCAATACCTGGAAAAGATACATCATATTGATTCTAAGGGTTCTTGAACTCTGGCTGGCCGCCACTTACCCATGAGGGCACAAATAGTTCAGGTTAATAAGGATATTTTTAGAAGAATTAATATATTTTCCAACTTATTGGCAAGCAACTACTAACTGATTATATGAATATAACATTAAGAAGCATCCTAAGATATGCATATTCCTAGAGGATTAGTTATAGAATTGGTTTGGCTCCTGTAATAGAAAGACTCAAAATAAAAATGGCTTAAATAAGATACATTTTCTTTCTTTCTCATGTAGAAGTCTTGGCTGATATGGTGTCCTGTGTTAGAAGCCAGGCTCCATCTATCTTGTTCTGCCATCCTTAGGATGGTCCAAGGTGACTCCTCCAACTCCTGCCCTTGTGTTCACATCCATCAGCAAGCAGTGGTCCTTCCCTAGAAGTTGCATATGACATTTCCATTCACATTACAAATGCCCAGAGTTTAGTCACATGGCCACACCTAGCTGCAAGGGAGGATGGAAAATGTAGCATTTGACAAGGTAACCCCATATTCTTCCCTGAAAATAAGAAACTATAACTAGATAATCAAGGGGAAATGGATATTGCAGAACAAGCAGCAATTTCTGCCACACGCAGCTAAAGATATCAGCTTCAGAATTATTTGTTTGATAGTCAGTAAAGGAATAACAGAAATCTTCTAGATATTGTGGCTAAACAGGCACATGTATTAACTAATATTCTGTCTATATATCAGGCAAGTAGAAATTTAATTTAATAAAAAGAAGCTCAAATAAAGGATAAAATAAAAGTGTTTAATAATTGAAATCAATGAAGCAAAACGTTGCACACAAGCATTCTAAATTAGGTGGCATTATGGTGGACCTTTAAAGACTGTAAACTGTAAGAACAGAAGGAAGCTGTCTTCATGAAAAGAAATAAAATGTATTAACTTATTTACTTTCAGGGGAGTCAAATACAACAGTGAAACTTTATTGGAGAACCTAACAAGGTAAAAATTAGTATTAAAAAATAAAACCTGGGTTAGCAAGATGTTACAGGTTAGGTTTCCCAGGAAGCAGACTTCTAGATGGAGTGTTGCATGCAGGTCAATTAAGTAGTGACCTTGGACTCAGACCTGTGGAAGAGAAAGGAAGGAAGGAGAATTGGGCAGAGGGAGAAGTCGAGCAGCAATGCAGCCTCTGCCAACACCATAGGAAGCTTTGGATGTGTATTGGCCTGTCAGAATTGTCCCCAGTTGGAGTGAGGGTGACAGCCTCTTATGTCACCACATTGATCAGTCATTGAATGTGGACTATTCCTAGAAGAAGACATGACTTGGTAGAGAAAATTTTCCTCAACTGAGGCAAATCATAAAGGAGACAAATTGTGATGGCTGTCTTCTAGCAGCATTTATAGCAACAGAAGGAATAAGTCTTTCAACTGTTGCAGGTTTGTTTCACTGAGAAACAGACTTTGAAACATATCAGCATAAAGGATGTTTAGGGAGTGTTCTTGAGCACCTGTTAAAAGGAGAGGAAGAAAGCAGGAGCTGTGATACATCCCAGGGGAGAACTCAGTAAACCTTATGGGAAGTTCCAGAGCTTGGATGGACCTATGCATTGGTTCTTTCCTGGGGAGAGGGGATCAGGTCTTTATCTCCAATATTGATCTTTCACAGGATGTGGGCAATCCGGAAGAGGACATGACCTTGGATGAGGCATATTTCTTCAGCCAAAGCAATTTCCAAAGTGGAATGACAGCTAAGGAGTGTTGTCTGGTGGTATTCCCAGCAGCTGGGGAAACAGATCCTTCTATCCAGAAGGAGGATCTGGGTGCATATCACAGTATCCACCATAAAAGATACACTTAATATTTTCATTTCATGGCCAAAGAAAAACTTAAAAATAAATCATTCTTTATATGAAGAACAGATTCAATAATTTTATCCATATGAAACTGAAGGCACTTGTTACCGTGTCTTTTTTTCCAGAGCATATTTGGTAGCATTCACATAAATTAAATGTGGGACTGATATATGAGACTCTACTATGTAAATATTTCTATTCGTCTCACTCCTCCATTCTATTCTTGCCAGCAAATTCCTGCCCTTATTTTCCTGCAAAAAAAAAAGGCCATCAGCCCTGAGTTCTCTCACCCTCCTTCAGATCCTATTCCTAATGTCTTAAAAAAAGAAAAGTCATCCCTGTCTACGGTGAATTACTCTTCATCTGTCTCCTTAATTCTTATCTTTGCACAACTCGCACACTCACTATTACTCTCCAGCCACCTTCAAAAGCTCCTCTTTGCCTGATGAAATCTCCACATTTTGTATACTTCACGTTTACCCATTTTGAAGATGTCTTTGTTGACTCTTCTGTTCTCCCTAATTACAGCCATGCTTCCATCCTTTTTCCCGCCAAAGTTCTTAAACTAGCAACATACCATCATAGGCTCATTTCTGCAACCCCGGTACACTCCCCAGTGCCCTGAAATTTAATCTTACTTCTGTTTATACTCTTTCACCTATATATGGCCCCCCCCCCAGAAAGGCTAAATCATTCTCTCCTCGGCAAATTAAAGATTTTTTCCTAATCCTCAGACTTGACCTTTAAGCACAATGGGGCAGTGAACATCCATTTTTTCTGACACTGTACTTGACTGACACTCTTTTTTTCCTATCTCCCACCATTTATTTCTACTTTTCCCTCATCCCCCAAGTCACTAACTAGGGAAATTCTCCAAAGCTGTCTTTGCCCCTCTATCAAAAGCATCAGAATGTTATCATTATAGTTTCTCATTATTTTTTTTTAAGATTTTTTATTTTTTTCCTTTTTCTCCCCAAAGCCCCCTGGTACATAGTTGTATATTCTTCATTGTGGATCCTTCTAGTTGTGGCATGTGGGATGCTGCCTCAGCGTGGTTTGATGAGCAGTGCCATGTCCGCGCCCAGGATTCGAACCGAAGACACACTGGGCCGCCTACAGCGGGGCACATGAACTTAACCACTCAGCCACGGGGCCAGCCCCCATAGTTTCTCATTATTTTAATCATTGTTCCTATGCTGATGATTCATGTCTGTGTCTCCATTCTATCCCTTTGTGTAATTCTACCCTGGGTCTCCAGCTACTTCAGGGACCTTCCTGTTTGCACAACGAAGCTTCATCTCCAAATCAACATGACCAGAACCAAATTCATCCATAAAAAGGAAGTCTTCCAGAGGCCAACCTAGTGGCTGAGAGGTTAAGTTCACACATTCCGCTTCAGTGGCCTCGGGTCCACCAGTTTGGATTCCAGTTGCGGACCCAGGCAGTGTTTGTCAAGCCATGCTGTGGCAGGCATCCCACATATAAAGTAGAGAAAGATAGGCACAGATGTTAGCTCAGGGCCAGTCTTCCTGAGAAAAAAGAGGAGGATTTGTGGCAAATGCTAGCTCAGGGCTAGTCTTCCTCAAAAAAAGTTAAAAGAGAAGTCTCCCTTAATCTCCCTAGCAGTTTCATTCTCCAAGTTGCTCCATGCAAAAAAATTGAAGACATCTAAGGACACAGGTATAAAGGAAAAGAAAGTGAGAATGGCCACCTCCATCCACTGCCACAATCATGATCCTAGTATTGTCATTTCTTGAACACCATATGTAGTGTCTCCCTGCACTCCCTCCATATTCCTATTGATCCTATGTGTTGTTTCCAAATTTAAATAAATGTCAACATTTCTTTCCCCTTTTCGAAACTTTCATCCTAATCGTCTAAAAAAGAGAATCCAAACTCATGAGCCTGGCCCTCAAGAGCCTCCTGAAATTAGTCCCACCCTTCATGGCCCACCTTATCACACTCAAGTTTTCAGCCCTATGCTCACTCTTAACTCAAAATCTTTCTTAATTCTGTTTTACTGAGAGGAAATGACCTTCCCTATTCATTTATTTTATTTAAACCTACTCTTCTCTGGATTCATATGAGGTTTAACCATAAGGCATACTCAATCTCTTCTAGTCCACTGGGGTATTCCTCTTCTCTTCATTTCTGTAGCAAATCTCAACGGTCCACTATAATAGCTTGTTATCTGCTGCTTTGTGGAACATATAACTACTATAAGTGACTATATCTTGTCTTGTCATTTATGTTTTAAGATCCTTAGAATGCTTCAGCAACATACTGTGTGTACAGGAAAAATGCAATTCACATTTTCTGAATTGAGATAAGCTTTTATCCCATGTACTTATGTACTACTATTGTAAGAATAATGTTATAGCAATGCAGAATCCCCTGTCCAAATTTTCAAAAATGATGAAAGAAGGAACAAATCCATGTCTATGTATTATTATATGGTGAGAGCAAAAGTGATAGGGCATTAAAAATTAAATTATTCACAAAAATTAAAATTATTTCCTTTTTACTGTGTGATTTTCATTTTTTCTAAAGAAGTAAGGCAAAGTTGTAATTAAATAGCCAGATCACTGTATGATAGAAAGAAATATTCTCTTGCTTTTTCTCACTTAGAACTCATTTACCTTTCATGAATTATTCTTAATGCCAAGTAAATTGCTTAGATAGATTTATATTTTTCCTCTGAACAAAGCCTTAGTTTTTTAAATATAATTTTTATTAAACAAGACCACACAAATGGGTAGGAAAGAAAACATTTTGTCAGCCTTATGCTCGGACACTTACGCTAAAATATTTTTGCCAAGAAGAAATAGACTAAACATACATCAAGCCAAATGGAGACGCTTACTTTAGTGACTAGAGGTACTTCTTATGATTTAAGACATTAGACCATAATTTGAGAATGTTTGGAAAGAGCACGTAATCACTTTATGTTTCTGACAATCACTGTCCAAAAATCTGTATATCCAAAAGATGTCCAAACATATATGGGTAGTTCACACTATTGTTTTAAGTTGTGTTTTAGTTTTTTAAACCAACTTTACAAACATTTTTGAGGGTAGACATTTTTTCTATTGCTGTTTAGTTTGTTTTATTGTTTTAGTTAAATAGAAAATTAATTGTGGTCTTTCTCCTTGGTCATCTCTGTCTTAGCATTTCTCATCCCAGGGTTCAAGCATAAAAATGCTTTTCTTTGCAGGATTATTGCATTGTCAGCCATGATCTGTTCATCTGGACAGAATTCGTCAAAAGGACTAGTTTCTACTAAACACTACTGTTTCTTCTGAGGCAGGAATGCCTTTTGGATGTGGCATAGGAGTAGACTGGGACAATGGTAACCTTTATTTATTAATTTGATATATATTTTTGGGCACTTACTATGTGCAAGGCCCTGTGCTAGATGCTGGAGACACAGCAGTGAAAGAAACATAGTCCTTATCCTCATCAAATTTGCATTGAAAGGAGTAGGAAGACATTAAATAGCTAATTACACAATAATTTAATCACAGTTGTGATAAATATTATAAAGGAGAAAAATAGCTTGGTAACTGAGAGACCCTTTTGAATTAGCCCCTCTTTCTTTAACCACGTTGGCTTTACCTTCACACGTATCTTTTATTTGTATGAGAGATTTTATTTAAACTATTTGTAATTAACCAACTCCAAAATGTCTCTTGTGAATGACTCAGCATGACTATGCAAACTTTCCAAAGAGATCAGAGTACAAGATTTTGAAACACAACCAACATGTTTTGACCAAAACTAACCTATGAAATTCGACCAGGGTAAGTTAAATATAAACAGGTATCTTCAAGAGTAAACACACATTAGATAAGTTCAAAAGGATGAATGGCAAGCAGTTCCAGCATAGCCTCCCCCAACTTCTCATTAAATACAAATGTATGCTCACATGAAAGTCACACTGACAACTCACAAAAAAACTGTGATTGATAGTCAACCTAAAACCAGAATTTAGGAGAAATTGGCGTTAATTATAAAAGAGTTGGATCTGGATTGTAAAACATTTATTAAAGCTTCAACACATGGCACAGTGAATGAATAAAGACTACTTGACTAAGAGGCTTTGCGCCTCTCACAACGTTGCTGCCCAGATTCAGATATGCAGCACCCCTACTTAGCAGAAAACAGACAGATGGCACTCAGACCCCTGGGAATTGCTCTAAGAAGCCAACGTCTACTTCCTGGCACAATCATTGCTGGCAGCAGGAAGAGCAAACACCGTGGATGAAGGGGTGATGAGCAGGACTTTGAATCAGTACTGAGAAGAGTATTTTTTGTTTGATGTTTGATATTATTATCAAAAATAGTAGGGTAGAGAAAATGCCACCATGGTAGAGGTACACTAAAACTCTAAATGGAAGCTTTCTAGCTTAAAATAGAAAAACTCTTGCTTAAAATAGCCTTTACCCCATTTGGAAATCTGAGGAAGATATTAGACCAATACACAGCAAGGTAGAGGGCAGGAGCAAGAACACATAACACACCCTTTCTACTGAAAATGGTCCTGCGTTATAAAAGTGTGAGATAAAAGACAAAGTGTGGGGGAAACTTGAAACTATTAGAACAGCATCTGAAACTTAAGGGGAGAGTATGTATGACTTGATCTTAAGAGTTGAGTATAAAAGATATATCTAATACCGAAACATTAGATGCATTTCTACCATTATAAGAAAACTTATGGAAGGGCTAGCTAATATAATTAGCCATGTAATGAAATAAGGTGAATAGTGTTTGAAAGGAAGAGACAAAATTATCATTCTTTGCAATAGAATCAACAAAAAACTAGTAAAACAAAATTAACACTACGTAATACATTGGTAATTACCATTTTAAAAATACAATAGACAAGAGATCTTCTAAATGCACACACTTTAAATATTTTTAAATAAAGGTAAACATGTGTTAAAGGCCCATATTAAAAAAAAGAAAACTTTAGAGGTTTAGTCATGCACTCAAAATACTTTTACACATGAAGACATATCATGCTTTAATCTTCATCGTGAGAAGTTTCAATATTCTAAGGGCATCAATTCTCTTACAATTAAACTATGAACATAAGATACTCTAAATAAAAGTCAGGAATTTTTGATTGTGGGGATAGAGGTGGAGAGCGGGAATTTAACAAAATGACCCAAAATTCACCTGGAAGAATAAGCACAGGTTTATCCACAAAAAAAGAAAACCAAGAGTAATGAACAGGCGCTTTCCAGATAATAAATATATTATAAAAGTACATTAACCAAATTCTTTCAAGTGAAAAGGAAGGAAAGCACACAGGCGATCTTTTTGGTGGATGTGCGTACAAGTATACCAAAAAACTGAAGTAGAATAAACCCTAGGCCTACATTCCCTCCAGGTCCCAGGACTGCCAAGAGGAGCAAGAACACAGGACCCACGGAACAGAGTAGAGCCTAGGCTCACATGTTCTACTTTCTCCAACAGCATCCAACATTCTCACTTCCCAAAAGGAATGAGTGATAGGGTCAGTCTGTCCCCATCCTTATTGAATTGTCCTTATGGACAGAGTTTCATGCTCACCCATTCCAGGGATCTTTTGGCCTCTTTCATGCCCATCTTGTGGTTACCTTTAACTTGAGCATATAAGTCAAAGTCCAAGAAGCAAGGGCTATGTCAACAGAGTTAGTTTCCCTTGATGTATATATCCAGGTTATGAAGAAAGAAGTACTTTCTTTGTACAACAAATGCTACAAAATACAACAAAATGTGGAAAGTTGTATTCTCCTCTCCAGGACAACTTGTGCCAAAATAAATTCTAGATAATCAAAGATTTAAATGTCACAGGTGAAACTATTAATTAATTAAAGGTATAATTGTAACCATTCTTAAAATATCTCAAAAAGTGGAAATACTAACAAAACAGATTAAGAGACTTGAGTAACTTAATGTTTCTTAACTTGAAGAAAGGGATGAACAGGCAGAGCACAGAGGATTTGTACGGCAGGGGAACTGCTCTGTATGATTCTACTACAATTGTGGATACACGTCACATAGTTGTCAAAACCCATAGAAGGCACAACACCAAGAGTGAACCCTAATATAGACTGCGGACTTTGGATGACAATGACATGTCAAGGTAGGTTCCTCCATATGTACCACGGTGATGCAGGAAGTCGATAGTGGGGGAGGTTGTGTGTGGGGTGGGACTTGGTGTTATATGAGCACTCTCTGTGCTTTTCACTCAATTTTTCTGTGAATCCAAAATGACTCTAAAAAATAAAGTTTATCAACTAAAAACAAACAAACAAAAAGTAATCACAGGGAAAAAAAATAAGTTTCTATAGAGAAATATGATCATAAAATTTTTCAAATAAAAAATTAAATGGAAAATATTTGTCATATACGCAATAGGAAAATGGTTAATACCCTTAATATACAAATTGTGCTCAGTTAAAAACAATCTGTAAATACACTAGTTTCCTAGAACTGCCATAGCAAATTACCATCAATCAGTGGCTTAAACCAACAGAAATTTATTCTCTCAGTGTCCTGGAGGCCAGAAGTCCAGACTCAAGGTGTCACAGTGCTAAGCTTTCTCTAAAGGCTGCAGGGAAGAATCCTTCCTTTCCTCTCCCAGCTTCTGGTGGCTCCAGGAGTCCCTTGATTTGTGAATGCGATGTTCCAATCTTCAGATGGCCTTCTCCTCTGTGTCTGTGTCATCTACTTGTGTTTCTCTTACAGGGACACTTGTCATTGGATTTAGAGCCCACCTGGACAACCCAGGATGATCTCATCTTGAGATCCTTAATTATTGCTGCCAAGACCATGAAATTATAAGCTTTTGATTGCTGAGGGACCCATGTCAAAAGACATCCATTTTAAATAAACATATTGCCAGCTGTATAACACAGCTACTAGCAAAACAACCAGATAGGGAACTAGGTCACCCATAGCCATGCAGTTCCCCTTTCAGAAAACCCTTGGTGACCTAGATAACTGGCCGCTTAAGTGACCCTGCCACCACTCTTCCATGCCCTATTTCCTGTTCTTATGCTTCAAATTAGTCAGTAATGAGTGATCCTCAAAGCCCCAGCCACCCCATCTTTGGAACCTAGCAAAGACAGAGCCCCAGGTCCTCTCTCTCTGTCTGCCCCCCCAACACTGCTTCCTCAGGTCATGTACCCTCCAGGACCTATGAGTGATAAATATTGTTCCTCAACATTCCCTGAAGGCTTTTTGCTAAAGTGCAATAATACCCTGTGATCATAATAAGAACCAGCCCAGACACAACATTGGCCCAAGTGGGGGAAGTGTCTATGCGGCTTGCTACTAGTAATACTGCCCAGGTGAGAACCTCATGCATTCCCAGCCTAGAGCATCCCCATAATAGGCTGAGACCCACCCAGCAACCCTTTCTCCAAATAACTTCAATCATAGGTCCCAGAAGTTAACACATGGTCATACATTCTAGGGGTCACCATTCAATCCGCTACAAGCACCAATAAAAAATGGGCAAAACATATAAACAGGCAATTCACAAATAAAGAAATATAAACGCTTTGAAAAGTTATCACCCTCAGTAAAAATCAAATATATGCAAATATAAATGACATTGGGACATCACTTTTCACTCTCAGATGTATGATGAAGTCAAGGAACAAGTTCTCTGATTATGAGGCTACTTTCTGAAGCTTATCTTGGAATATATGGAAAATTGGCCCTCTAAGAAATTATTTCCTCCCTCAGGTAGATCATTTGGTGTGCCAGAATAATGATATGCATAGCTTGGATTTCCAATTTTGACCTAGTAACCACTAAATAATATGATTTTATACTCTATGTTTTTATTATCAAGATTTCTACCTAAAGAACCAACAAAGAGAAAATTGCCCTATATATTGCTTATCCCACTAAATTTGTATCTCAGAAATTAGGTGGGAACTTGAATAGATCTTTAAATACATAAAGTGCTCTTACAACATCTTATAAAATGAAGAATCTCTTTGTGAAACATATAACAATTCCCTAACTTAATGGTTTTATTAAATCATGAATTTAGCCTGAACACACTTCAAGTTGAGAATTGGGATGTATGCTGGTACAACCACCTCAGAAAATAATATCTACTAACTCTGGACATACACATACTCTATTACTCTATTCTATATTTGGTTTATATTCAACAAAAGTGTATTCACATCAGCACTATTCATAATAGCCAAACACTGGAAACAATATCCATCAAATAGTAGTATGAGTGAATAGATTGTGACTTATTCACACATGGAATACTCAACAGCAATGAAAATTAACGAACTACTACTTCACAGAACAACATGGATGAATCTCAGAAAATAAAATCTAGTGAAAAAAGCCAGAAACAAAGAGCATATATTATATGAATCCATTTGTATAAAGTTCACAAGCAAGTAAGACTAACACATGAAAGCCAGAAGAGTGGCTACTGCTGTGGTGGGTCATTTCCAAGCAGAAGCACATGGATAGCTCCTAGGATGCTGGAAATGGTGTTTCTTGATTGGAATAGTAGTTACAAAGAGGTATTCACTTAGTGAAACTTTATTGAACTATAGGCTTATGATTTATGTTCGTTTTTGTATGCAATGTATATATTAAAACCCTGAACTACTATTTATTCTTAGCCTCTTTTCCTTGCACAGCCAACAAGTTGACAAATGTCCGAAGGAGAAAAACAACAAAGAATGTGTTTCCTCTCTCTCTGAGATCTTAGCCCACCAAATCTCAGTGTGGAGATGAGTCAGATAAAAGCTTTCTATTAAAGACAGTGGCAGAGGGGCCGGCCCTGTGGCCGAGTGGTTAAGTTCAGACGTTCTGCTTCTACAGCCCAGGGTTTCACCAGTTCGGATCCTGGGCACGGACATGGCACGGCTCATCAGGCCGTGCTGAGGCAGGTTCGAACATAGCACAGCCAAAGGGATTCACAACTAGACTACACAACTATGTACTGGGGCGCTTTGGGGAGAAGAAGAAGAAGAAAAAAAAAAGATTGGCAACATTTGTTAGCTCAGGTGCCAATCTTTTAAAAAAAAAGACAGTGGAAGAAATCATATAGGTTTGTTTGCTTATTTGCTTGCCTAGGATTAAATGAGATAATACATATCAAATAGCACAGAGCCAGAGACATAGATAATGCTAAATTAGGTTGACCTTATCATTTATCAAGCAAAACAGGACATTTTTGAGAGTCAAAGAGACTGCTATTAACAAACATACATTACACTGGGCCACAAACTTACATTAATATTTTTGCAAGCAAACTGAAAAGTATAGTCAACATAGAGCTAGATAAATGATGATATGTATAATTATTATGCCTGAGTTAGCCTTACCATTAGCAAGTACATTAATTTGCTATTTTTTTACTGCAAAAATGGAGGAGTAATATACTCGAGTGAAGCAATTATGTCAGTTGCAAAATATTTTTCTCTGTAAATAATGCACAACTGCTCTTGAGCTCAAAAAAAGAATGCTCTGATGAAGAGAGCGCCGCCAGGCTTCAGCACAAGTTAGGAAATAACTTCTGGATGCTAATGGTTTTCCTATCTCTGTAGACTAAGTTGGGGAACTGAATTCTGATGATCAGAAATCAAAGCTCCCTCATTTCTTCTGGAGAACATAATCTGTATCACTTACCATATTTCTTCATAGTAAGTATCTTCATATTTGATTTTATTTTTAATTTATAAATTGGAAGCCCAGTAGTTCCAGTAGCATGGTTTTACACAAGCATATTGTTATAAATTCCATTGCATATTACAGAAAAATGCCTGGAATCCCATTAGCTGTGATTTAACATATTTAACACAAATTTTCATGTTTACGCCTAACTGCAATTGCATCTTTTCTTGCTGACACCAAGATTCCCTGGGTGGGCCTCAAAAGTCAATGAAGCTGGGTGGCCTAGTGTGGCAAAATAGCAAATGACTGGAAAATAAGACAAAGGCAAGTTTGGGTTCCACATGTTGTGCTCATTTCCTGCATAAATATTGGATATACTGGGACTGCATTTTCCCAATGTGTATACATGGTTTTTCCTCAGTGGTCAAAGATGACATCACAAACCAACAACAGGAAAAATTCTTTTTATCACAATTAAGAAAGAGGTTTTTGTTTTTCCACACCACTCTATCCTCAGGTTACTGCTATTATGTAAAGTTGCTCTTTATATAAGAAAGTTTTGTATGAAGTCAGATGTAGAGATAATTGGACGAGGTCATGGCTGTTTGCTGTTCTTTCTCTGATCTTTCATGGCATCTAGCTGCTAATGACATTCAAAAAGTCCTAATCTCCTATGAAGTCTACTCAAATACATCATTTAATTTTCCAAATTTTACCAACTCTCTTCTGTGTTCGACTTCCAAAACAAGTTTGGTGTGAAAAATGCCGGTTTAACTCACCATCCTTCTCCTGCCTTTCTTGCTGCTTGTTTACTTCTTGGACCGTAAGCTTTTTGAGGGAAAAATATATAACAATTTTTCTTTCCCGGTTGTCATACCACTGCTTACCCCCATCAGTACCTATTTATTGCATGAAGGAATAAATGGGAAAAGAATCAGCAGCCCCAGCCTGATGGCCGGCATAGGTCAGGAGTTAGGTCTGTGAGCACACGGCACATCATTGCAGTGACTCTCAGCCCACGGGCTCCAGTAACAGGCAAACTTTCCAAAGCTGGACGCAGGATGGACTTGGTAGACATGGTAGCCTAGAAGAAGGTCCTCCTCATCCTCTCCATCTATTTCTGGAGTAGCCCGATAAGCAAAGGGCATTCTGGAAGAGTCCAGGGGTGAAGGGTGGGCATGTGGAGGTTGTGGTATTTAGATACAGTCTAGGAACCAGCGGGCAAGGAGAAGGCTCACCTCTTCTTGGAGACTGCTAAAAATAGCACATGCACATGAACTCGTGTTTGCATCATAAAACCTCTGTATACTAGAGGACCCAATTTACTTACACTGTACTCAAACATGCAACAACAACAGAAGGTATTTTATTTCTCTATAACTGAGAAATACAATCAAATCTATAATCCAGTCATTCATGACACTCTATCTGATGGGTCGCAGGGAAAAACGATATGTCAGTCCAATCGATTAATTTGGCTTGAAGCAATAGTCAAAACAGTACCTTGAGGTAAATACTTGATGTCCTGAGTCCTCTTCTCTAAGATGGCTTCTGGCTACATGAGGTAGGCGCATGGCCAACCACACCTTAGGACAGAACGGAAGAGAGGAAGTCCGTGAATCCACCTGGTGCCTGCTATGTCCCTTGGGCCCTGCAGCCTGATGGCTAGCCCAGACAGCTCCCACCTTGAGCCTGCTACTCTATTCTTGGCCTCAGCCTTGGACATCTGCCTGTTTCTGGAGCCTGTGATGGTAGATCTCGGGGCCTGATCTCCCCCAGCTCAGTCATCGGCTGGTTATGCACTCCAGCTGATTTGACTTGGCTTCACCTCTCAATCACGCTCAAGTCTCTCTCATGTCCTCTGCCAGCTCTTGGCCCTCCAACCTCATCATTAAGAGTCCCCTGGTCCCACCTTTATAAACAATTAGGTCTGCACTTATCTCCTTTTCACCTATCAACCAAGTTTTCATGTTTCTAATAACGAAATCCCTCACCTGCCCTCCTGAAATCAGTATGTCTTATTTATTTTCTCTCTCCTACTGCTCATGTTTTGGCATTAAGTTGAAAGAATATTACATACTCCAATCACATTCCTCCCAGCTTTTCTGGGTAATCTTTTCTAAAAAGCGGTGTTCCAAGAACAAGCCTTTTTAATTTCCTTCCAACCTTTGAATTTCTAATAATAATCACTGAGTGTTTTTCTCGACTCAAGAAAATTACTTGATTTTCCTTGATACTTTCATGAATTCATGAAATCTCCTTGATACTTTCATGAATTCATGCGGTTAACCCTTCCACAGTTCCTTCCTCATTCCTTGAAGTAGTTCAAAATAAGACAAGAAGGAATGGACTTAGAGCAGCACACCTTGTACCACCTACTCATGATAATACTAGATAAAAGGTTCAGACCTCACGCCCAAGTTCTCTAAGGCCCATTGGAAACTTACCTGCCTCTGCAGTTTAAAGTCTTGGCTGAAAAAAATATGTAGATAAAGGGAAACAAATCATTTCCTCTACCAATACTTTAAAAGCCTATACAATGTGTTATCTGTTTTAAGGCAACACTTAACTGGAATTAAAAATCTCCCTTTCCAACAATCAAATATCTATGAAGCCAGATGTGACCACAACATGTTTTGTGGATCAATATTAGCCACAGAGGGCCCTGAAGCCATGCTTGCTGAAAACTGAGCTAGATCTTCTGGATGTCTAGTTGGACACCAGCCACCACAGCCAAAGCAAGGAGTTAGGCATCTCTAGGTGTTATTTTGGTCACCAAAATGCCAGTCTCTCCATATCTTTCTCAAGACTTCCAGGCTCATGCATCACCTGTGGAGATTTCTGAAGGAAGGGGCATACGACATCAAAATATCATCTTTAATATTGGTATGGCTAGGTTGGAGATGGAGGCCTGGACCTAAGACCCAAAGAGCTTCCTCCTCCCTCCTTCTTGAAATAAACAGCCCACCAGTCACAGGCAGATCAGCCATCAGGGAAAGGGGAACTTGATCTGATGAGAGCTCCACTTGAAAGAGAAAAGAGTGGGCAGAATCTCTGGACTGTCCAGCTCCCAAAGAGCTGATGGCCATTCATGCCTATATTAATTTTCTAGGACTGTCCTAACAAAGCACCACAAACTGGATGGCTTAAAACAACAAAAACGTATTCTCTGACAGGTCTGGAAGCTGGAAGTGCAAAATCAAGGTGTTGGCAGGGCCATGCTCCCTCCTAAGCATCCTTCCTTGTCTCTTCCAGCTTCTGGTAGGCCCAGGTGTTCCTTGGCTTGTGGCTGCATAACTCCAATCTCTCCTTCCATCTTCACATGGCCATTTCCCCTCTGTCTCTCTATCTGCTCCTCTTCTGAGGACTTCAGTCATAGTGGATTAGGGTCCACACTAATGAACTCATCTTAACTTAATTACATCTGCAAAGACCCTGTTTCCAAATAAAGTCACACGCACAGGTAGCGGAGTTAGGACTTCAATATATCTTTTTTGGAGGACACAATTCAACCCATTACAATGTCCATGAACTTAGGTACATTTATTCCACTATGTAGAGAAGCCAAGACAAAGATATGTCAGAATTTTGCCTTCCAGTAAGTTATATAAAGTGTGCCTTCCATTGAGAGAGTCCAGTGAGGAGGAAAACAAGAGCGGAAATTTCCAAGAAAGACACGTTCTTATTTCACCGGCAAGAGTCGAAGGAAGCAAGGTTTAAAAAGAAATAGTTTATCTTACCATTGCAGTGGATGAATAGGACCTTGTCCGGATTGTTTCAATAGCACCTGTGTGTTAGTCTAACATTTTATGTGTTAATCCAACAATGGATATAAGTCATTTAATGTGCTAAAACTAAATTTGTGTGTTTCCATCATTTATAAAATTAGGTTGACCTGAAGGAAATAGTTGATTTATGACTAAACATTAAACGTGTGAAAAGGGGAAAATATAATCAATCTCAATAGCAATCAATCAAAAAAAGAGATTCAAAACAGTAGCTATTGTTAGACATCAAACTGGCAAAGATTTTAAAAACTCTAGGATGTTTGGTTAGCAACAGTATGGATTAAAAAGCCCTCTTTATAAGATTAGTGAGAATAAAATTACAACTGTGGACAGTAATTTGGCAATATATGTTAAGCACTTTAATAAAAGACTTTCCATTTGACTCAGAAACTCTTTTTCTAGGAAATTATCTTCTGGAAAATCTAGTGCCTGTGTACCAAGTTTTAGTTATAAGAATTTTCATCTCAATATTATTGCTAAATAGACACGAACTAAATAAACACTTAAAAGTACATAATAATATAGCCATGTGATAAACTATGATTGGTGCCATTTTAAAAAATGATTCTGTAGAACAAAGATCAAAAAACAATAGCCCATGGGTTTAACTGACCCATTACTTGTTTTTGTAAATAAAGTTTTATTGGAACACAATCACATACATTCATTTATGCATGGTGTATGGCTGATTTCTCAAAGTTAAGTAGTTGGGATAAAGATAGTATTGCCTGTTAACCACAAAATATTTACTACCTGGACTTTTACAGAAAGAGTTTGTTGATCCCTGCTATAGAAAAATGCAAATAATATGGAAGAAGTTGCCAATTATGTTTATAAAAAGGAAAATTACAAAATAATGTATTCAGTATGAGTCTCTGCTTTCAAATGTGGATGTACTTATTTAAATAATTATGAGTATTTGTACATACATACACCAAAAAATTAACAGTCATCACACCAGAAAGTTTATACACCAAAAAGTTAATAGTCACTATCTCAAGAAAATGGCATTTTGAGTAAATTTTTTTCTTTTTTTAATTATCTATCTTTTCCAAAATGTCTGCAATGAATATGTGTGTGTGTATATATAAACATAAACATATTTTTAAAATAAATACTGTTAATCCAAAAATTGAATTGTTCGACTTTGAGCCATTGCTTAACCTCTCTGAGCTTGGCCTCTGTTCAATAAAATTAATAATAATACCTGCCTCATAGGTTTGTTGTGAGCATTAGCCAAGAGGTAATATGTGTAAAGTGCACATGAGTGGCGGCACCTTCTATTCACCAATAGAGCAACATGGTGAGTCCTGATAGAGCTGTTTAATGCACTAGAAACATCTGCAAAATCAACTCCAGAAAAAGTACAAAGAAATATCCACATCTGGCAGAGTAGCATCAAAGTGGAATTTGGTTTTTATTTTAGCAGCTGACCTGACTTAAGGTACATTGGGGGGCTTTCTGCAGAAATGGAACTGTGCCTAATTTCGGTGAAAACTTTTAGGTATCGTGTTTAGACATGTGTCATATAATTCTCACAATATAAATACAAAATAGTTATCCAATTTGGTTCAATGATCATGATAAAAATATTAAAATTGTAGTTTATCTGTTGTTCAAAATGAACTACAATTGCAGCAGAGTAGTACTTTATTCTTATTGGGCTTTTATTTCTTTAAAATCAAAGAACAGAATCACCTTAGTGAGAAAGCAGCATCCATTTTTGACTTGTGTGCTAGGCAGGCCCCATGAAAACACCATAAAAGGGTGAGGTATGAGATGTTATTCCAAAATTCTTCAGTTGTTTTCTGTCGTATATTTAGAGTGATAAACTTTGTTTTGTCTATTTTGAGGTTTGATTTCTCTCCTAGAAAATATAATATTTCATTAAACCAGTATGTGTTCATGGTTTCTTTCCATCTCTTTTTAAGTCCGCTCCCATCATCAAGTTGCCCAGAAGCCTTTCCAGATAAGAATGCAAAGGGTATCTGAAAATAATATAAAACCAGACCAAATTCCTCTGAACTAAAAAACATAGGAATGCATAAATTATATAAATTGTGTGTTCTTGTTACCCACAGTTAAAATGACTGTCAGTGCCAGCTGTCTTTACATCAAAGAGGATATTTTGATCTCTGTCAACAGCTAGCTATATAATTATTTAACATTGTTCTTTAACTCTCTCAACTTCTCTTCATTGTAGATAACATCTAGGGTTCCTTTTAGAAAAAAGTAAAACAGTCAAGTCAGTTTTGTTTCTCTGATTTATTTATTAATACTTATATTAATGCTCAAATGTATTATACAATATTCAAAACTATTTTAAATCAATCGTTAACTTAATAGAAATCAAAACAAAAACAAAAGTACCCCAGCTGAGTAAAAGTACAAATAGGATGATTATGTGTATTATTTAGACTAAAACTGATTGTGCAGGAAGCCAAAACATTCAGCTGATTTAATTAAAGAAAAGAGAAACTCAGTCAATCCAGATGTCTGGCATCTTAAAAACCAAACACAGGGATGATTGATTGAATCTTTGACGTGATTCACCAGATGTTTTAGCCTCTTGGAGACAGACTGAAAGGAAAGGCTTCGGATAGGTTTCAAATTCCTTCATTTCTCCCTGGGTACTCAGTGTGAATCTTCTCTGTTTCCGCTTTAGTTACCCTCTCCAACTAATCCCGGAGCCCTTTGGTAACATTATCTAGTATTTCCTTTCAGACTGAATCTTATGCTATCTCGATCAAGTAACAAAGTGAGAACCAAGTGGTAATGTATAAACAATTTCATTTCCTTTCCCCCTAAATATATGGCTTCATGCAGGCTATTCTTCTTTTGGAAAGACCACAGTGCATGCAGGATCCTGGGAACAGAGTGGTCAGAAGCACTGAAGATGCCCATACACATAAAACCTAACAATACTGGCTGAAATGATAGATCCAGAAGAAATATTCCCAAAAGATATTATTAGCTTGATTGCTCCGCGGTGCGAACATTCACTGTGCGGATTGCCTATAATCAGCTTACCCTGTATTGAGCCACTAATGAGTTGATGGTGCGATAACCTCTTTCTCAAAGGAAATAAATTAGAGACTGACAATTACCAAAACAAACAGAAGAGAATATAAATGGGTTCCTTCATCATGCCACGCTTGAGGATCTGCAGCTTTGCCTGAGTTCTGAATTATGAAAACCCAACTCTTGTTTTAGAGCAAACTGAATGGCAGAGATCACCTTGGGTATAGGCAAAAGAGGTTGCATCCTATGTGATATGATTTAAAAGAAAAATCAATGATTCCATTGTATCTCCACCTTTGACCTGAATTTCCTATCCCTGAGAATGATGTGATAACAGTATTCATCTCTTACATCTGGGTACAGCTTCACATGTATCATCTCAGTTGCTTGGCTTAATAATTTTTAAAGAAATGTATTATTATACTCATTTTTCCTCAAGAAGCTACAGGGTTTTCCTAAGGACACAGTAAGCAGTGATCCAGAACCCAGATATTCTAACTCCTAGCCTTACTCACTATGATGGTTGCCTCTGAGAATGAATTAAACAAGAAATATTGACACCATTGGGTCCAGGATGATGCTAGGTAAAACGCACAGCAAAGAATTTTATTCATCAGATTAATCTGTTGATACTTTGAACTTCAAAGGGGGTGAGAAACAGCACAAGCCCACTTGGGTCCCAAAAACTGCTATGTAATCTCACGTATTTGAAGATAGACTTCATAGAGCCAAACTTACATTACTAACTCAAATATTCTAAGAAATAATTTTTAAACACTTGTACCTCAAAAAGCAATATAACTGTCGTATCTCTTCTCTTTCTGAATTTCTAAAAGTCTGTTATCTAGTTATGCTTCTATGTCCCAATATAACTTCTATTCCTAGAGGCCATGTTGTCTAAAGATATCTTTTAGCGTCCAAAATCGTATTTCAAGGAGTAACAACGAGGTAGGAGGTCTCAATATGCAGCCCGCAGGCTCTAGTCTGCCTGAGAGGGCTCCAAATCCAACACCACACTGCTAATTTCATCTGCTTTCTCTGCCAACACTTTTCTTAACTTCTGTATCCTCAGCTGATGCTCAAGTTCTCAACTTCTTCACCCACAATCAACTCATCTCAATAGTCAACACGACCCCTGAAGCTTTGAGAAGAAAAATGTTCTCCTTCTGGTGAACACTTTTATGTATCCAGCATCATTTCTTTTTAGCAATTGTTGCTCTTTCACAGCTGGGCTGTGAAAGATCGGGCTTGACTCACCTCTGCTGGCATGAGGCTAAGCGCATGGCTAAGGCTGACCCATCAGAAAACAATGCCCCTCAAGTCAAGCAATTGGTTGTGACAAGGGATTTGATCCAAACTGGGCCAGTGAGTTTAAGTCCAAGGGCTTTTGATGCCACTCTCAGAGAGGAAGGCCTCTCTTTTCTCTGGCATTAATACCCATAGGACAATAGACTACCATATGGAAACCTACCTGAGGAAATGCCAACTCAGAGGGAAGCAGAGCCTAAGATGGAACAAGACATATCACCTGATCTCCCAGCCCAGCCATCCTTGAAAAATACTACTACCTCCTTTGACTCCTTGAAACACTACCTGTACTAGACTTTCTGAACTCTTTAAATTATAGTGTGGCCAACTTTGTTTTTAAAATAAAGGAGTTTTGGAGTCACAGGAATATTAATTGATGTGGTAGCCATGAAAATATGTCTCTCAGATCTCCTACTATAAGGAAGGCACTTAATTGATGTCCCTAATTGCTGTGTTCTGAATCCATCAGCACTTTTGGTCAAAGACCATACATCCCATGGGTTACTCCTGGCCAATGACTAAGTGTGGCAGAAATAGTAAACGAGTCGTTTGTGTGAGATGTAGGACAGCTCTGAAGAGTGGCACTGCCTAGAGGACTCCCCATCAGTCTTACCAACACTTTCTTATAACTGCACACTGTACAAGATTCTTCCACCCAACCTACTTTCCTTCCCTCTCTCTAATACAAGGGTCAGTCTTCAACAGTGGTCTAACAGCTATCCCAGGCTATCCTAGTTTCCTCCCCATTTTCCTTCACAGGCATTTTGTTGAGAATTCTAAAAGTTCTGGGATTATTTACACTGCTTGCAAGCTAGCAAGTAAGCCTGCCACCATTTCATGGATGCTTGCAGAAGACAAGAGACTCCTGGGTCAGAGACAAAGGATAGTGTTTTGCTCACAGCAATCGGAGTAGCTAGGGTATCAACATCTGCCATAGTTACCCAAACCTAAACCCCACAGGATGATACTGAGGGCCAGGTGACATCACTGCACACAATAAAAGTGAGGGAAAGTTGCTTTTGTTTTCATTTTTTGTTTTTGAAAAATTTTTATGGAAGAACTTCCCCAAGCTTAGAAAACTTGAATCTTTTATACTTAGCAGTAAGCTTGCCTGAACTTCACTTTGAAGGGAGATATTATCTTTATTATACTGGGCAGTAAGCAACCTGTCCTATGCTCTGGAAGGAGACGCTATCTCTTGAAGGCTTTTCACTATACAAACATCCTTGAGAAGACAATCTGGAATAAAGCAGTCAGTGCCTCTCCGCACAAGCTGTGCAGAAATGCAAGAGATCCATGTGTCTCCCAAGACGTTTCTCTAATAAATTTCTTGCATATGTAATTTCATATTGGCCTCTACTTATAGGAAACCCAGACTAACACAAATGATGTTACTACTAGTTAGATTGTGTAAAAAGAGTGAAAATCATGCTTTGCTTCTGTTTTCAGCCTCTGTAGCACTTAGCAGGCTGCTTGGCAAATACATGTTGCTAGACTGAGACATTGAATTGAGATTAACAGTCTGCCCAATAAACAGAAAACTTGGACTTTGGAAAAGGGTAAGGCATTCTTAAAAGAGGTCTCGTCATATAAATTCTCTCTGTTTCTTTGTCCATATTGGCTGAACTGAGACTATTGCTGGACACTGCTATTGTTTAGCCATTTATTTGTCTCTGCCTGCTCCAAAAGCCCTAACTTCCCGAGGTGATGACTGTTACATATCAACTTGGCCCATTCAGTGCTGAGCCAAGAGGGAGCCTTTGGAATATCCTAACCACTGGAAAGTAGAGTCTAAAAAAAGAGCTCTTGTCCCCTGCCCACTCAATACATAAATAAGGCTGTGTGTCTTAAAATGTTCTCAAAAGATTCTAATTTATGGGAGTGACGACAGAGACACCAATGCCATTGAAAGAATAATTTTATTATTTACATTTCCTGAGAAGAGGGTGCATGCCACATCATGCAGGGCCACATGGGGTAGCACCAGTTTTGGTCAGGAGGCAGAAAGAGAAAGAAGAAAGCCTAGGTCAGAGACTTTATTGTGGCTTTCATGAGAAGGACAAGGCAGGACAAGGTAAAGAGCTTAGGACTGGCTAGTTGGAATAATTCCAGCAAGTTTTGGAGCCTAGGAGCTCCCCCTAGGTGTCTGGCACCTGGTTCTGGGGTGATATAGGGCAATATAGGGTAAGGGAATGTTGGCTTGGTGAGTAAGAGTTTGATAAAGGAGATGGTTGGGCCCCCCCACCTCTGGATTGCTTAGTTTACATATGATAATCATGCTCCCAGGTGAGCCCTATGCTCTCTCTAAAAACGGGGCAGCCTTGGGAAGGGCAGTCTCTCCCTCAGTCAGCAAAGCCACAAATGCCAGAGCATAAAACTACACAGAATAAGAAAATATCATTAAGGCAATTGGCCCTGTGATGAATGGATACCAAATAAACAAATACAGAATCTAAGAAAACAGAACACAGTACCTCCCTATCTGCCTAAGCCACAGATAAGCTCTTGCTGCTCACTGCAGCTTCCCACTGGGAAAAAAGCCCACCCTTGAACTTCAGTCAGTTGAATGATGGAAGAGGAGTGATTTTTTTTCAGTTAAGTCATTTCAACTTTTCGTTCCCCAGAGGTGGATTTGGTTTCTGTTCTTCCTCCCTTCTCCTTGACTTTCATCTTCACCTTCCTGCTTATCTGCTCAAACAGGTACCAGTGCCGATTGACAAGGCTCATTTGAATTTAGTTGGACTTCTGAGCTCAACTAGGGGGAATGAGTCATATTTGCTGTCACAGCCAGTCTTTTCCAACCTTGCTCCACACCTAGCTGACCTTGATTTGATTCCCTACTCATCAGCAGGCAAAACCAACATGTTATATCAACCTAATTTAAGTCAGCCAGACCTGGCCAACTTGATATTTCCATTTATGACCAAAATACAGGTTGTCATTTGAAATGATAAAGAACAGCCCAACTAGGCTGGTCTTTCCATTTTTTACAAATGAGTATGTTCACTAAACATTCAGTAACCACAATGCACTTATTGTCGTGGATAAAACATCTATTATGAATTAGTAGTGAATTTCCATTGAATTAAAAATAAAATTCTACTTTATAGGATTTTTTTTTTTGGATGCTGTTGGGGGAAGGATGGGAGACTCCATACAGCATACTTATTCCTCCATAATCTGCTTGAAAACTGCAAAAGCTGAAAAATAACAATGCCTTAAAAACCCTTGTAAGACCTCGACAATGAACCAAAAAACATAAAAATGAAAACTCATTCAGAATTCAGGCTTTCAAGTGACATCTAATTTGGCATAAATAAAGAAGCATCTGGGAGAATTAAAATTAACACTTGAGTTACGCGGGCTCTAATTGGCTTTAAGACACTGAGCGTGCTGGTCTTTAAATACACCCAAAAAATGCACCTACGTGATGAGATCGTATTAACAAAGTAGTAAAAGTCACGGTATAAAGTAATAGATTTTTACAATGGCAAAGAAAATATGCGACAAATTCTTTTGTGTCTAAATTGTTTGTGAGCGCCATTGCCCTGTGGATGAAGCTGCTCTATAATTACTCTTGTTAGACTTTAGTGTCTGGCAATGCCAAATGAGCTCCTCTTTTCGTTTATGGGAGACAAAGATTCATAGGGGACACTGAGAAATCTTTTGTCAATTAGTTATAAAGGGTCATATTCCTATCTTGATTTGTATCAGCTCTGGGTGGAAACCACTTTTGCCAAGCACTATAGTTCATCAAGACATACTATTTATTTTTTTTACAACCACACTCAATTCCAACTCCATTTCCTGAGACAAAGCACTGCTGTAAGTGGAATTCAGGAAAACAAGGTGGTTCTAACTTGCAGTAGATTCTACCTGGGAAAATAAATCCTGTGATCTATTGCTGTGTGAACATTAAAGAACATCAAGACTAGGGGAAAATATACACTGTGTCTAGTTGGAACTCATAGCTGCCACACATGATAAAATATGACTGAAAGTAAATATCCTTTATTTGGTTTGTAGTATGGAATTTTGGCTTTACTACATGGAGACTTTTAACTTTTAGCCAATTGTGAATAGAAATACACAGATAAAAGTACAGTAAAACTGGCATCACGTACAATTTCACAAAAATGGAAATATTGCCCAACTTGTGAGAGTATGACATTCATGCAATATTTCAGGGTTGCTTTTTATGCAACCCTATATACTGAGCTTGACTTTGCAAATGACAGCTTCCAAAACTAGCAATTCTTCCTTTTAAACTAATTGGTGTCTACAATAATACCCTCTCCTTCATTTATGGAGATGACAATACAGATTCACCATTTTTCAGGCCCAAGTAGATAGATGCTGAATTAGTCTGTCACTAGCAGGGAGAGATTTTCACTTAACTCTGCCTAATTTCCCCTCCTCCTTAAACCTGTGAACTTCAGTGCACATCTTTAGACAGTTAGCTGGGAATGGGGTGCAGGTGGAGGCCCTAGCTCCGGTCTCAAGGTCAACCTACAATCTTGACCTTGTACAAGCCAATGGAAACCACATCCGTAGGTCATCAGATACTGCAGGACTAGAGCAAACAGCCATTTTCTGGGACATTGCAATTCAAAACACAACATTACTATATACTTCCTGCTTTCTGCCAGGTTCATTAAAAAAAAAGTCAACCCTGACACCTTCTCAGATTTAGAAGAAACAATTACCATTCAGACACCTTATACCATGTTCAAGAATACTGAGACAGCTATGACAAGATAGCAGGGAAATGAAAACACCAAGTCACTGCAATCATCAATTTGTATGTGATTGACAAACGTGTACTATCACGATGTATATAAATCTATATCTGTTTCCCCAGATATTGGACTTTAGGAAATAAATATTAAAATAACTCCTTTTGAATCCTTGCTGAAATATAAATGGACTAGTGCAAAGAGTTTCTAAAACTACCATTACTGCAGGAAAATAAATCTACTGCTAATGAAGCATGCATCAAAAATCAGTACCCCTTCAATGAAAAGTTCCCAAAATATTCTTTTGTATTCAAGATTTTGTATGCATTGTTTTTTAGAAATTCTTTTAAATGTGGAAAGTATATTACAAGAGGAATAAATACTCTAGTGATATATTAGCAACTAGTTTTCCTTTTATGTATACCCCTGAAATCGTACACACCATTGTCTAGATATCATTTTATGATTCTACTGTGAACATGGACACCTCGGTGTTCTTTTATGCGATAGGAACTACTAGTTTGAAAAAATAAAATATCTAATACACTAAATATAAAAGGAGAAATCTATTATTGATAAAGATATAAGTTCTGTAAAATACGTAAGATTTTTTGGCAATGAAAATTTATTTGTAAGAAAAATACTTTGAACCCTTGGACAGGGCAAAATAAGTCTTCTCCAGGAAAGTACCAAATACTGAAGCATTTCTTAAAATGTTCCGGAAAAGGTTATTCCCAATGAACATTATAAAATTTACCCCAGGGCAGATCTAGATGTTGTGGCATCTTTAAAAAAAGAACGTAAAATACAAAATTAAGTATAAAAGTGAATATTTACTTATAACAAGAAAACAAATAGCAGGAAATCACAAAGTTTTTAAAGATGACATAACACAAAATCTGGAAAAGCAACATTAAGTTTTTATTAATTAAACAGTTTATATTAAACATCTTTATAAGACATTTTTCCTACATTTTCAACTGCATACTCTTTGATGGCCTTTCATATGAATGCTGTTGTAAAAACACTGTTGTAATGTAATGAAAAAATGCATTTTCCTCTAGGATGGCTGGATGAAATCTATTTGTTATTATTGAAAGCTTATAAAACTTCTTTTGAGCTTCATGGCTTTTTTTTTTTTTGTAATATCACGTAAATTTCTGAGTTGTCACATTTGGGAAAACCTCTCAAGCTTCTTCCTTAATGAACTCTTACAGACATGCTCGCTGCTTGTCACACTAATAACTGTATATACCTTGTTGTCAAGTATATTGCTGATGGGAGAGAGGGACCCATAAAATACAACAATGATTCTCTCCACTCCACTTTGCCCTCCAACAAAACATTGCTATTTATCTTAATAAGCACCATGAAATTATTAAGAGAAAAATCACATTTAGTTCATGTTAATATTCTTTCAAGTACTCTGAAACACTTTGCAGGTGATCAAACTAATTGCAAATGAATATATTTCTAAAAAGAATAAGGATGGTATCTGCTTTCCTTTCTATCTTTCATATTTCTCTTGAACGACCTATTGAATACATCATGTCGCATCTATTTTAAAATCAATAAAATGATCTACTTCTGTAATAAAATCATCAGGAAGTTAACTACTGTAGAAGCTGAAAATTTTTAACCTTGTAAAAGAAAAATCATAATGCATTTTCATGAGGACACATGATAAAACTTTAAATAAAATGGCACACAGTATGACAAGTTTGGACCAGGAACAGTTGAAAAGTAAAGAGGAAGTTAACGAATTTCTATCATTAAAATTAACCCAGTTAACATCTCATATGTTTTAAGCATACGTCCCATTTCATTTTCTTCTGAGGCAATCAATTCCAATCTGAAAGCAATCATAATTTATTAAATATGATTATAATGATAAAAGTTATTACAGTACTTACACTGTTTTGTAAATGACTGGACCAATCCTATTATCTTGTAATGTTCTGCAAAAGATGTCATTATTTTGTTGCACTAAGTAGTTTTAAATCTGAAGATTTCTTTTTGCCTGCTAATTCAGGTCAAATCAGACAACTATGCATTCTCATCCAAAACTCAGAGATCTTTAACCTCCTGTGGGTAAAAGTCATGGCTGATAAATATTTATGGAACTCTGCAGCAAAGCTTCTGTTTGTTAGAAAATCTCCAAGCACGACATGACCTTGGAATTTCCTGGAATCATTTTTCTGTTGTGATCTATAGAGTTCAGAGGGCTTTGCCTCGTTTAAATAGAAAGCCCTAGGGAGGATCTTTAAAAATCAAATCCGTTTTTTGTTTGACATTCACTTCACATGGGAGTCACAATTTTTTGTTTTTTTCTTTTTTTTTAATATGACGAGCTAAAGTTTTAAGTGTGAGGTAATATATCATGGGACATAAATATTAAAGTGATCAAGAGTGACAATCTTAATGACATAAAAAAGTTGCCTATCTTGAATTTCTATCTTAGTAATCTCTTTCCCCAGTTTCTTCCCAGCCTCCCCTTCCTTGCCTGCATATATCCACACACACTCTTACCTCTTTCCACTTAATTTTGAAAGCACAATCCCCTTCTACTTGTTTAAAGCTAACTTGAGATCTATCAATGGACCCAGTGCCCTCATGGCTTTGTCATGACCTTGCTCCACGAATCTTATCCTTAATTTTCAACTTTCCCTTCCCTACTAGTTTCTCTTCCTTCATCATTAAATGTGTTTATGCCTCTCATTTTCAAGCATCTGCCCTTTCTCTTGCCCTTATTTATTTCCCTCTCGCTCATTCCCTCTAGGACCAAGCGTCTATAAAATGTCATCCTTGGTTGTCTTCTCTTATAACTTCTCCTTCATCCTCAACACACTCTGATGACGCCTCAGCCCCTAACATCCATTTCCACAGCTCTCTCAAACATCAAGAAAGCCTCCCATATCTCAAGACCCAAAGACATCTCTGAAACTTTATCTTATTTCAGCTTTCCATAGCATGTCCTAACCCCTTCATTCTTCTCGAAATTCCTACCTTGATTCCAAACACCACTCTCTCCTGGTTCTCCATCCCTGACTCTCTAACCGTTTCTTTGTAGGCTCCTTTGTTGTCCCTCTACTAGCAGAATGTCCTTGTTTCTTTCTTCAAGCCTCTTCTCTTCGTATTTGTCATCTTCTCTCTTGGCCACCTCATTAGTCTTTGTGATGTCAACTCTATCCTGTATACTGATGGCTTTCAAAACTGTCTCCATCCTAACTTCTGTATATCTAGCTATACGTCCCTTTCATAACAAACATTGTATCTCTAGTTATTGTTTGAAGCTTTCCTTTCCACTAACGGTAAGCTCCACAAGGACAAGGACTATACTGTCATGTTCACTACTGAATCTCCAGTACCTAACCCAGGCTGGGCATCTGAAAGGGGCTCAGTTGAAGGACTGATGTCCCAGGACCCTCAAACTCAGTATGTCAAACATAAAATCCCTAATCTTAAGACAATAGCCCTCCCTAAAACTGGTCTTATTTCTACATTTCCTATTTTGATTAAGTTTAACACCATCCCCTCATTTTCTTAAGTCCATAACTTGAGAGCAAATTTCTGACTCTTCTCTCTCTCTTACTTCCCATGATGAAGCTGTCATGAAGTTTAGCTGATCCAACTTCTTAAATATCTCTTAATCTAATCTGCTCTTTCTTTTATTGCCATAGGATCTTAACTTCATTCAGTTAACTTAACTGGTTATTTCCATCCAGTCTCTGTTCCCTTCCACCTCCCCATGACTACCACAGAGCTCTTTCTAAATGCAAATTAGGCCATCTCACTTTCCCGCTAAAAGCTGTTCAATGGTTCCTCAACAAATTTAAATGCCTTAGTCTTTTATAATATGTATGTACGCATTTATCTATATGCATGTGTGTATGCATATATGCGTTGTCTGTATACATACATAGATGTGCGTGTGCATGTCAGCCTTCCTCACCTGGTCCCTACCTACTTGTCCAGCCTCATTCCTACTGCTCTCCACGCTGCTTTCAGTTTTGTTCCTGCAATATCAGATGATTTACAATTCCCCCAACAATGTCAGTATACTGGAATGGCAATGTGCTGGAATGTATCTATCTGAGAGTTTTATCTTGATCCTCACAATTTAGTTCAGCCATCCTGCTTCTCAAAGATCTTCTCTGATTCTTCCCTCTCCATAGCTAATAGTTCCCTTTTAGTATTTACTTCCTCTGTTGCCTTGATGACTCTGGACTCTACTGGGTGTTTCAGCGTCAGGCCCAAACATCAGACTCTTAGTGTCCTAGGGGGAGTGTCAGTCACTTTTTTTTAATAGACTATTTGTTAGCGCATTTTTAGGTTCTCAGCAGAATTGAGCAGAAAGTGCAGACAGTTCCCATTTGCTCACTACCCACCCCAGGCCTACCCACCCACACAGCCCCTTCCACTATCAACATCCCACACCACAATGGTACATTTGTTATAATCAGTGAACCTACACTGACACATCATTATCACCATGGTTTACATTTGGGTTCACTCTTGATGGTGTATGTTCTATGGGTTTTGACAAATGTATAATGACATGAATCCACCATTATAGTGTCATACAGAGTAGTTTTACTGTCTTAAAAATCCTCTGTGCTTCACCTAATCATCCCTCTTTACTAACACCTGGTAAAGCACTGATCTTTTTACTGTTTTTACGGTTCTTCCATGGAGTCAGTGGCTTTTTATCTTTGATTTCCTGGGACTTAGGACAGTTCTGGTAGTAGAACAGATACATAATAACTTTTATTTATATTAAACCTATAATTTGCTTTCAGTTTATAATTATTTGTTTTTACCCTTCCTTGAAAATATATTATCCTATAATTCTTTGACTTCTATCTCTTATTTTGAAAGAAAAAAGAGTATCAAGCAAAAAGGACTTAAAAGTCCACTTTAATTTAGGCTTTTATGCATAGTTTGAAAAGATAATGAGTAGTATTTTCCACATACAATCCTGAGATTTACAAATACACATTTGTACTTCCCTTTGAATTAGAAACAGTATGTGTCCATTAATGACTGAATTTTTTTGTTTCCTTAAAACGTACCTTCAATTGCATTTATTTCCCTCTGTTCTGACCATCTTTACCTGGTCATCTTTTCCATTTAGAACCAAAGAGATCCTTAGGGCTGAGCTGACATTCTCAATTCAAATTGAACTTTTATCTACAACAGTGATCTTGCCATTCTTGATAGAATTTTCTGAATTCATTTCAATGGTAACAAACCAAATGACCATTCCGCTCTATTTATGTCAAAAATAAGAATCTTTTGACCTTCTATGCTCAAGAACTCTTGGCTAATACTACTTATTGACACTGATGATTTGTACCCCTATAGTTCATTGTTGTGTGAATCTATCTCAATTGCCTGAAAGCATATTCATTAATTTCTTATTTCTCAAATGTTGGTGTACGTAAGAATCACTGAGGATGTTCACTAAGGTTAACAGTCCCTGGCCACACTCAGTAGACTTCCATAAGTACCAGTGATGTGCATCTTTAAGGAGTATCCCAGGTGATTCTGATGCAGATGGTGTAGGGATCTGCTTTGGGAAATGAAAGTGTGGCACTTCGTATAAACATGCTTGCAAGCAGGTGGCTACCAGCTACAAGAAACCTCTCAGTGAAAGTAATGAGATTGATCATCTGTTAAATTTAACGTTCTATTCTAAATGAAAATTACAGGAGCAAACCTAATTGATTCCTATGTGTTAATTAACAGGGGGAAAATAACCAAAATGTCTCTAGTACCACAGTCTGCAGGGTGGTTTGTACTTAAAGAGAAAATGGCTGTTTTATTAGTATGGTTACATTCTTTGGGTTAGGAAAATGTTCAAAAGTTTGAAACTTGAGAAAATTGCTTCCTACAAAAGTAGATTGGACATCTTAAGAATTTGTTCAAATCTGCAAAATTCTGAGATGTCATTTTTCCCATCAGACAAGAAATATACTTACTTTGCCAGAAAATCAGCGATTGCACTTGAATCTCTCCACAGGTACCTGAAAAGTTCATCTGGCTGGGATCCATTAACTGAAAGACAAAGAGCAAAGCTATTTTTGTTATTCTTTTGCCAACCCCATTCCCTTCCTCATCACAAACTAGGCACATACAAGTGATCTCATTCTTACTATCTTGTGCTCTTTTACCAAGTATTTCAGCTAGTGAGATAATCTTGATATGTAATCTCTATTCTTACTTAAAGTGATTGACAGATAACAACAAAATCCTGTTCTGGATTAAGGGAAAATAATTGGTAATTTACTAGCTCACAATGGGAATAGTTATAGCATGCTGTGATTTTTCAGTGGCAGCACAGCATTATCAAGATTCTTAGTAATAAGGACCAGAGACAAGCAAACAATTCCAGAGCTTTCCAAAAGTATGATTATGGTTACCTTTTTTTTTTAATATAAAAAGGCTATAGAATCTTTGAAAATGTGTAATCAAGGAGAAGTCAAGAAATTTTTAAAAGTCCCATGATACAGTAATGAAACAGAGACTAACTTGGACCAACTTTAAAGTTGGACAAACATACAAGAAAGTGAACGCATTGAACATTGATCTGCCAAGCAGAGAAATTTCATTTCAATGAAAGTCAAAAGTTTTAAAATAGGCTTCTGACTAATAGGAAAGTCAGGAATATTTTTAGCAGATGTACTTTAGACACTTGTGTAGTGACTGGAAACACTGTTATCTCTAAGCACGTGCCAATCAACAACATCACAGGGCCAATATCAAAACTTTCCTGCAGGAAGGACCTTTCTCTTACCACCAGGCCTTCTCTCTAAACTTCTGAATCTGAACTTCCCAAAGAAAGAAAAAAATACAAAAAGAGAGAGGAAAATACAATGCATTATTTGTTTTCCAAATGCTTAGTTATTAAGCAAAGTATTTTGGAGGGAGACACAAGAGAAGAAAAAATTGGGAGTCTGGAAGTATACAAAATGTGCAAAGTCCCACCATAAAAAAAAGAAAGTTCTGGGTTGGTTACCAGGAGACAGACCTCACATTTGTTTAGGAGATAATAAGGGAAGTTCTCTCTGAGAGAGAATCCTCTTGCACTGTTGGTGGAGTGCAAATTGGTGCAGGCGCTGTAGAAAACAGCATGGAAGTTCCTTAAAAAATTAAAAATACAGCTACCATGTGATCTAGAAATGCCACTACTGGTATTTATTTGAAGAAAGTGAAAACATTAATTTGAAGAACTATATGTACCCCTGTATTCATTGCAGCATGATTTACAATAACCAAGATATGAAAGCAACCTAAGTGTCCACCGACAGATGAATGGATATAGATTTGGTGTATGTATACATAGAATGGAACATTACTCAGCCATAAAAAAGAATGAAATCTTGCCATTTGTGACAACATGGATGAAACTAGAGGGTATTAAGCTAAGTGAAATATCTCAGACAGAGAAAGATAAATGCCATATGATCTCCATTATATGTGGAATCAAAAAACAAAACAAACGAACTAACAAAGCAAAACAGAAACAGACTCATAGATACAGGAAACAAAGTGATGGTTGCCACAGCAGGGGGAGGTTGAGGGGTAGGTGAAATAGGTGAAGGAGATTAAGACGTATAAACTTCCAGTTATAAAATTAATAAATCATAGTGATGTAATGTACACCATAGGGCATTGAGTCAAGAATGTCGCAATAACTTTGAATGATGACAGATGGTAACTAGACTTGTCGTGGTGATCATTTTGTAATGTATATAATATCAAATCACTATGGTATACACCTGAAACTAACAGAACACTGCATGTCAATTATACTTTAATAAAGAAAAAAAAGTTTCCTCTGAGGAGGTGGCACTAAAGTTAGGTGCATGAAACAGAAAAGATTCAGATTGACATAGATGAGGAGGAAGCGATCTGGAAAGAGCCACTTCCTTGAGGAAAGCAGAGTAAAAGGAGAATGTGCTAAGAGTAGTGAGCAGATTTTCTAGAGGGTAGGGCATGCAAAAGGAAAGAGAGAAGGAAAAACAGGTATGTTAGAGAGGAGTTAAATAGGTTGGACATCCATCTTCAAAACCAGGCTAAGGAGTTTGGGCATCTGGGATGATGTGGAAATAGGAAAGGATAGAACAACTTCTGAGTGCTTGTGACGTGCCAGGGAGTGAGCTAGAGACTGTGCAAAAAATTACATTGCTCAACATCAATGCAGAATGAGAATTATCCTCGAAAATGCTGGCATAGCGTGTCATGGTGGGGAAGTTTGAGAGCTAAGAATGGATTGCAGAGACACTGAGTGAAAGGTCATTTCAGAAATAAAAGAAGGTCCTACTCCAAGTGGGGTCAGTGAGCCGAGGAAAACAGAGGAATATTTTTTCCCACTGTTTTGACCATGCCATTTTGATACGGTAGGTATTTTCACATCAACATGTTCACCTCGAGGACGTTCTGAATATAAGTATTATCAGAATGTATAACAGTTGGAGGATTTTCGAAAGGAAAGAGCTCTCCAGAGCATGACTCCTTAAAGCTGCCTTAGTTCCTTGACCAATTTTATAACAGAGAAGATCAACTGTTCCTAATTTTTCTGCTCTTATTCTTATTTCATTAAAATTATCTTAATTAAGATAAATTCTTTTTCCCTAGAGAGAGTTACAAACCAATAATTGCTTTATCAATCACTTGGTTTTGTACATTTGCCTGGGTTTTTTTGTTTTGTTTTCAATAACCAATTTTACCCTTTCAGATTCCATTAATGTGACTTTTCTTTTGTGGCCAGTAATTCTACCAAGTCCAATTCACCCAGGGCATATTTTTAAGGATCGAAAAATTACGTCAAGAAGATTTGATTTTTCCATCAATTCGTTAGAAATATCAGTTTCCCATTTGCCCTTTTAGCAATGGCTGATTTAATTTTCCACGACTTACCCTATTGAGAATGTTCATTATGATTTATAAGAATAGGTTGTTGCTTTGTATCATTTTTCAGTAATAAATTAGAAATTTGTGACAAAAAAATCCTCAGATGCTCCAGCATTGCCAAATTGTCGAAACCCTTTAAGAGCTCAGAAATCTTCTTTCAAAGATGTCCATGAGTACTCTTCCCCTCAAATGTAATATTCTTGACCCCAGTGCTCTTGATCTCTTACAAATTAAGCAAAACCAGTGGGATCTAAACGGTGGGTTTAAAATGGAAGGATCAAAATGTTCCATTCCAATGTGAAAAAAAAAAAAGTGAAATGGCAGAGCTGAGCAGACTTAGAGCTGACTGGATGAGGTTGGGAAGGAGAAAAATGAATACAAAATGAATTCATGATTTTGAGACGGGGTGACATGTAGACTACTAACGGCCTTAAAGAAATCAGGAATTCTTTATGATAAAATCTTGAATGGCTTTAATGATAAAATTGTGGGCTTTGTTTCTGACATCTAATATTCTTTTTTTTTTTTGACACGTTATATTCTTAGTGTCAAAAGAACACCTTAGAGGTACCGAACTGGAGCTCAGCTTAACAGTCAAGGTTGGAAATAACATGCACATTACAGACCCAGAGTTGACACACAGAGAATTGCTAGTGAAGGAAACACTCCAGGAAGAGAGAACAAGGATGAGCACAGAACTTTAGAGTCAGAGAAGAGGAATGAAAGCCAGTGAGGACAACGAAGGAAGCATGGTCCAAAACGATGACAGGAGAGTCAGGAAAGTGTGTCATGGTGGAAACCAAGGAGGAAGAAAATTTCAAAAAGGAAGGAACATGCAACAGTACGAAATGTGAGATTCGTCTCTTTATTCATCCAACAGCAGGGAATCACAGCTACGACCTGGGAATTTAGATAGGTGCTGGGAAGAGACAGCTTCTGCCCTCAAGGAGTTCAAAGAACAGACAATTTAATAGAGGAAGATAAGCATTTTTATACAGAGACAGAGACGTTAAAGATTATCGAATAATTTATTTACAAATCTCTGAACTGTAAAATGCTATACATGTAACATGTTATTATTATTATTAATAAAAGCTGTGGAAAGCCTTCTGGATTTCAAGTCAAGAAGTCCATCACTGACATTCAAATAATAATATTTCAGTTGAATGGTATCTTCTTGCATGGCTGTTTAGCTTTCAGTAACCCACATAAAATCTATAATTTTATAAATATAAATTGAATTTTGAACTGAAGCCAGTGCTTTCTGAATTGTGTTGCACAAAATAACAAAGAAAGACTGATTCTCTTAGAGCTCATCTATATTGATAATCTTCATCCTAAAGACTAAGAACCATGGTACTCAGTCATGAGACCAACTAAATGCTTGATCCCAGAATCACCAGTTTTCACACAGCTTCCAAACGCAGAAGCTCTGCCCCCAGTGACTTTGTTCTAGACCTTTAATATTCTGTCTCAAGGAAAAGCTACAGAACACTAATGATTACTAATTGGAAGAAACAGTAAAAGATCTATTGAATCATATCTCAAAAGAAAATATCTAACGAGTACATTTATAAAAATAGACTTTGAGTGTTTATGTAAAATAACTCTTTTGCGTTTTGTAAAATGAACTTTACATTAATATGTTGGCATGTCATTCTAGGAAATTTTTGGTGAGTGTAAATTTTGAGCCTTGACTGATGAAAGCTATGCAGGATTCAGTTTGGGACAGTTGTTCTGGGCTAATTAGGATGGATAGAGGAAAATGTAGGAGAGTAACCAGAGTGATGGATGGAGAGCTAGCAAAATCCAAGGTTTAATGAGCTGGGTCACAGCTGAAGAAAAGAGTATAGTGCAGGTCAGTAGCACACTAGGTCACACAAGCTGGGTTAATGGTTCTGAGAAAGCAGGAGAGACTCAAGCAGAGGTGGTCCTAGGACCAAGGAGAGTTCTGAGCAAGCATTTGTTTTTCTCCTGCTGATTGAAAATTTTCATCGTGGGCATCTGGGTGCTCTCTCATCTAACATCGTCCTAAATGAGAATTTCTCAGCCAGAAATAATCTACTTACCATTTAAATTTCAAGCTTCTGGACCATTCCAACTCTTCTATAAATAGCTCTTAATTGAGTCCTTCTGCAAATAGGCTAAGCCTCTGTAAAGGCTTGAGGTTCAACCCGGAGGTCCTCAAAGTCTCCATAGTGTTGGCAGGATGGACCTTAAGCTCCCCATGAGCATAAACCACATTCACAGTGATTGAAGCACCTTCAAGATCAAAATGGGGTCTCCTGCAATACGGTCTCCTCATCTCAAACTTGATCATTTTCTCAATCAGTCATTGGTCCATAAATCTTCTTAAACATCATGATATCTACTGCATTTTTGCATTTACCTTCTGGCTCTTGTACTATCTTTGCATCTTGGTCTTCTCAATATTATCAAAGGTAATGCCTCAAACATGCCTTACCCTTTCCTTTTGTGTGTGGTCCAGGGCTTTGCACATAGGAGATATTCCACCAATACCTATAGATTTCATTTTAGATCACTAACATACCTAACAAAGAAGTCTCTATTCTCTGATACTCAACCTCGTTCAATTATTATAAGATGACTGGACTTCAGCAAATCTTGTAGTTTCCTTTTACTTATAATCTTAGTAAATATTAATGAAATAAATACATAGCTTTTAATTACAGTGAAGACACTGTAGAATTTACTCTTTCTGTCAGTAAGTCAGTCAGGAATCACAAACTGATTTTGATTTAATGAACGGTTGAAGTTCGTATAGATCAGAACAATGGAACAGGCTGTCTTGTAAGCAGAAAGCTTCCTATTCATTCATTCCTTTATTCAACAAACAACAACAAAGGACTCAGTAAGTAACTGACACAGTAAATTAAAACTGTTCTCTCTTCCACTTTATTCCTAAGGAGAGTAGTTCAAACACAAAATCTTAAAGAGGGGAAGGAAAGTGAATCAGTTTCCTATTGCTACTGTAAGAAATGACCACACACGTAGTGGCTTAAAGCCACATAAATGTATTCTCTTACTGCTCTGGAGTTCATCATCTGAAATGGCGCCCACTGAACTAAAATCAAGGCATTGGCAGGGCCGTATTTCTTCTGAAAGCTCGAAGAAGAATTCATTTCATTGCCTTTTTCCAACTTCTAGAAGTTATCTACATCCTTTGACTTCTGGACATCTTCTATCTTTAAAAGCAGCAAAGGCAAATTGAGTCCTTCTCATATCAAATCACTCTGACCTCTGCTTCCATCATCACCTCCTTCGCCTTCTCTTCATTCATCACCTCATCTTCATCTCTGACTTTAACTCATCTTCTGCCTCTCTCGTTCACTTTTTGAAGACATTGGGCCCATCCAGATCATCCAGGATAATCTCTCCCATCTCAAGGACAGCCAATTAACAACCTTAACTTTTCTGCAGTCTTAACTCTCTCTTGCTTTATAATATAACACATTCAAAGATTCCGAGGATTAGGACATGGACATCCTTGGGGGAGGAGGACATTATTCTGCCTAACACAAGAAAGAAAGAAAAACTTACGTTTGTTCATCCTAGTTGTATCAGGCGTCATTCCAGGTGTTTTCTAATTTATTTCATATCCATAATAATCTAGTAGAAAAGTATTCTCATTTCCATTTTTGCAGATGAGTAAAAACTGGAGTGCATAGAGAATAAGTCACTTGCCATGGATCGCATAACTATCAAATAGTAGAATCTGGATTGAAACCCAGGTCATTTGACTTGAAGATTGATGTTCTTTCTGTCTGCCCTGTTGTCTCCCAAGCACCAGAATCATTTAAAGAACTGGCCATCTGTAGTCGATATTGCCAAAAATCTATATCTTATATTAGAGGTTCTATTAAATGACTTACAACTGAATTCTGAGTCTTTTACTTATTTTATTATTAAGTAGAGATACAGCTTCTACCTTCAAAGAAACTGCAATCTAGGTTAATAAGATATGTAATATTAAAAGAAAAGTAATAGTATGAAAGAGTAATTAACAAGTGTTCAAGAAAAATGCTAAGGGTTTGAGGATTTTAGAGGACAAAGGGCACTTTAGCAGTTTTTCTTATGGATAATTTGGTCCAGATCTGGTGTGGAACTATGGGAAGAATTTGGGTAGCTGGGGTGGGAGGGTGTAGAGGAAGGGAGCTAAGGCAAAGCAAGCGCAATGACACATGCAGGAGCCCTGAGTGGACCAGCCATTATTCAACAAACAGTGATTACATGCCTACTAATATGCCAATCACTGACCAGAAAGGAAGGAGCCAGAGCTAAAATAGGAAACAGGGCTATAAAGGGTTAGATTTTTAGGCAAAAGAGTAAACAGGGAGGTAACATATTGAAAATAATGTTTCAATAGGTGTTCTGGAGACAGTGTGTAGAAACTGGGAGAGAAGAGAGGAGCTAAGAAGCTTTTGCAACAAGCCAGCAATAACATGATGATGAGTGCTTGAACAAGAGTGAAATAACAGAAAGGCAAGACACTTTGGGCAGGTAAATGAGATTGACTGAAGAGAGACATTGGAGATGGAGATCAGTGATGAGCCAACTCTTGAGCCTAAGTACAGAGAAGATCTTATTAACGTAAAAAGCCAGGCATTTGAACTGACCTGTGGTAATGTAGTAAGGGTGGGTTTGATTTAAAGTGTCAGAATGGCGTCAAATGGAAAGGACCTGGTTGCAAAGAGAGATGCAGGATTAGAACCAGGTCAATGATATCTAATCCTTTTGGTTACATGCATTGAGGTCAGTGTATGTCAGGGTTTCAAAACCTCGGTACTGTTGACATTTGGGGTCAGATCATTGTTGTAGGGCTGACCTGTCGATTGTGGGACGTTTAGCCACATCCTGAGCCTCTACCACTAGAGACCTTAGCCACGCCCCACCTCAGCAGTGATGATTAAAAATGGCTTCAGATATTGCAAAAAGTCCCAGGGGGCAAAATCGCCACCAGTGGAGAAACATCCATGTATGTGAGCTCTAAAGGAAAAGAAGAAGGAGCAATGAAATGAAAGGAATTTTAATGGGGGGGGCAGCGGTTTTGGGGGGAGTGGGTATGTCAATAATTTAGGAGTCAAAAATCCACATGCCTTTCAAGGACCAGGCTGGTCAATTATAGGAGAGATGTGAGCTAGAGGGATGGGAGGGTCTGGAGGGTATCAGTGGCCTGTGTGAAGGAGGCGGTCACCAGGGAGTCTTAGCTGAGTGCTGTCATGTGGAAATGAAGCTCAGTGTTGGCAGCTTTTGAAGAAAGGCCAGAAATTGAGATATTTTGTGAAATAACAAGATCTGCTTTTTAATCTTGGCCACTAATTAAACTTTTCAAACATAGTATGAGTCAAACAAAACCTGGTCATGGGCCAGACCTGGCTTGAGAGCAGATTATTGCCAGCCTCCAGGAAGAACAACTGTCAGAGGACACAAAGGAGTAGCCCAAAAGCTGTCAGAGGAGGACCAGTATGCAACGTGGAGGCTGACAGGACTCCAACAATGGCATCCCATCCACCAGCTGAAAGTGAGGCCAGGCTGCATGGTTTTGGAGATTGAGGCATATTATGGGCTGAACTGTGCTCCCCCTAAATTAGTATGTTGAAGCCCTAACCCTGACTACCTCAGAAAGCAACTATATCTGGAGATAGGTCCTTTAAAGAGGTGATTAAATTAAATGAGACCATTAAGATGGGCCCTAATCCAATAGGACTGGTGTCCTTATAAAAGAGGAAATTTGGACACAAACAAGTGTGGAGGAAAGACCATGTGAGGACATAGCAAGAAGGCAGTCATCTGCTAGCCAAGAAGAGAGGTCACAGGAGAAACCAATCCTGCTGGTACCTTGATCTTGGACTTCCAGCCTCCAGGACTGTAAGAAAATAAATTTTTGCTGTTTAAGTTCCTCAGTCTATGGTATCTGATTGTGTTCTTAGTACACTAATATAGAGAGTATCAACCAACCTCCCTTTTGGCTTTTGAGGAATTAAGAAGGATTTCCTCTACATAGGCCAATAAGGAAGCTGGGCATTATGGAGAGGAGGTGAAAGGCATAGTCAATTCACTCGTGAAACCTGATTATCGAAGGAGAAATAGGAATAATATGCTAACCAGTGTCTGTGTTCACTGACCCACTCATATATGCCTAATTTCTGTAGCCCATAAAACAAACCAAAGACGTGTCTGCTTAAGCAGTCTCTCAGGGAAATATCTGGCCCTCCTTCCTTCCTGAATACTGCTTTGTTGGCAATGGGTTTCAGCTGCCTGCTTCTCTTCCAAGTGCTTCTCTTGCCTCCTGAATTTGATGCCCCTACTAACTCTTCTCCTGGCATTTGTGCTTCGGCTCTCCTGCATGGATCGCCCAGTGCTGCCAACTCCCTTTATCTTGGGTAAAGGCTTCTTGGCAAGACTTTGGTCAAGCCCCAAGGCCAGGTCTTGTGTAAGCCAATACAGGTCCCCTTCTCCCAAACAAGGCTAGAGAGTTCAGAAACCAAGAGGAGCATTCAAAGGAAGAGTGTGTGAGAATGTGTGTGTCTAGGTGTGTACAGTGTCACAGGGAACCCCAGGTACGTCTGAAGACTTGTCTTTGGAGGACAAGATGAATTTGAGTGAGAATTCCTAAAGGGAATGAGGTGGATGAGATCAAAGCACAGGTAAAGCGTTGATCTCATGAGCCCCTATATTGAAAGAAGATGAAGGGAAGGGACTTGGTGCTACCTCATCAGAGCTCAAGCTTCCCAATAAGGTCCAATGCGATTTACCACGAGCAAGCTGACAGTCAAGGGACAAGGATGTAATTAGAGGCTTCAGGGAGAGCTGGAAAGAGGGACGTGTCCAAGTCTAGATTGGGCAAGGAATTAAACATAGCCAGAGGGAGGCAGGGGAAGGTATTTCCTAAGCAGTGTCAAAGGTCAGGTTGTCCAAAAGTCTATGACAACTGGCCATTAACAGCTGCGCTTTAGCTTCTGTGATGAAAGGCCAAAAACGTCTCCATTCCTGCCCCAGCCCCCTCTCCCTACACCCACTGTGTCACTCTTTAATCACAGCCTCAAATACTGGTGCCTTTATCATGTGAGAAAAGAATCACAAGTGCATTTATTAAGCACCTACAATTAAGCACACAACCGAGAGATATTGCAAAAAAGAATCATTAGGATGTTAATACTTCTCTTTTAAACTTAGAAGTTATTCTGAACATACTTTCCTTATTACCTGCATTTCAAATTCCAAACTGTATGTCTTTGATCCACTTAAAAGAAGTTTTCAAGTCTGAATCAGGATGAGTAAACAGCAGCGGGAAGCATCTCAGAGACTCCTGAGAACAACCCTAGGAGAAATTTTAAAGCTTTCCTATTTTAATTCAACACACCTGGAATTTGTGATGTCAGAAGTCAATTTCTGCTTTATTACTCAGCAAGTTATAATTACATAGATAAAACAATTATCACATATTTATTTAGTAAATATCACCATCTCTGTTGTGTTATACTTTGGCCTTATATTGTGCAGGGCACAAAGCATTAATAAACCCAACACACGGACTTACTAATTATCAAATAATTAAATTAGAAGATGCCATTTACCTTTTTAAAAGATTTCTTTTTTAAAGACTTTTCAAAAATGATACATTTGTCAAAAAATATTGGAATTGAAGAAAACCTAATGGTATGCTGCTTTTGAGGAACGACATCCACAGTACTATAGAAAATAAGGTAATGCGTTTAAAAGATTAAAGCAGAAAGATCACCATGACAGCTTACACTTGTCCCTGTTCTCCACTTTCCTTCCTTCAATCCAATCATCTGCCTTTGTAAAAAGAACCATAAAATAACATCCATGTCTGAGTATCAGCAAGAAGATTTATCCATTCCTTGGGCATAATCCACTCTCCTCCAATTGAGTTAGCATCTGGCAAACTGGTGGAGGGATTTGGTGCAAGGACACATCCTCGGGCTAGGTTTCTTGATTCTAAATTGCTGTGACCCCCAAATGACTCAGGGTCACCACTCCACTCCCCACAGCGAGGCAGTTGGTCTCAGGCACGCGGTCTCATCTCCAAAGCATGTAATTTTTTTATTCCTGCATTTCATTTATTCCCACCAAATAAATAACAAGTCTTGATTTCCTAAAGACTCTTTATTCTATTCAGAGTTAGAGCAACCTTTTCCAAAATTCATACAAAGATTTTTGTTTTCTGTACACTCTAAGAAATGGGACGCTTCAGAGAAGGATGCTTGTTTGTCTGTTTGCATTTCTGTCTGTCTGTCTGTTTTGATCTCAATTTGTTTAATCAGTACAACATGTTAGAACTTCTGTTAGACCACATTCTAATCTAAACATAGCCGTTTAGAAAAACTGCTTCCTTGCACATGGGTAGCAAAGCAAGAACAGGTTTGTCAAAGTACAGGGTGTGGAAAGGATTCCTGCTCCCCGGTGCGGCTCTGGGTCCAACTCCATCAGCATTTCTCTCCCACTGAACATCCCGGCACCCTTTGTTGAGAGCGAGGATCTGGACAAGTCAGATCTGTTCCCGCAGGTACAGTCACCTGTCTGGAACCTCAAAAGCAAAACCAACTGTGATGTAAACATTTTTCAGACAAGACAGGGCTGCCCTTTTTTTTTTTTTTTTTTTTTTAACTCAGAAGACATGCTAAGGCTTCTCACTGTGTCTGATGCTTTATGACATGAGCCATAAAGAGCAAAACAGATTTTTTTTAAACGGCCAATGATATGCAGAAGAGGCGTGGTTTCTGAACGTGAGCCAGTTGCAGTTGAAATGTTTTTCCTTTTCTTTTCCATTACAACACATGCAACGGCAAACTGGAACAAAGGTAAGACTCCTACAAATCTTTCTTGCAAAAGCTCCCAGTCACATGGAACTCCTAGTTTATTAACACTTCCATATAGTTAAAAACTCATTTAATTCTGTTTCTATCTCCTTGGTAACAGATTACTAACACTGGGCAGAAACTAACTTCCTGGAACCACCTGATATTTGATGATTCTAGGAAATAATTTTTTTTCTGATTTTTATCGCTATTCTTGGAAACCAGAAAGAGAAAATATCTTTATGGAGTTGAAGAGATACTCTCATTGTTCTCAGATACAGCGTTAGTCCATGGAAACCAAGCAAAAATACCCAGGAGTTGTTAATATAGAGGCAATTTAGTGTGGAAGCTAAGAGGATGGGCTGTGGAAATAATCAGACCTAAAGTCCCTCTCATTTCTGTATAAATTTGCAACTATTTAACCTCTCTAAACCACAGTTGCCCGACCTGTAAAATGGTGATGAAAATAGTGCTTGATTCTTATTGTTACTGGAAAAGTTTGTTAAGACAATCCAAATAAATAAAGCACTAAACTCAGTGCCTGGCACACAGTAAGCTTTCTCGATGATTTTAGCTCATTGTTATTAGCAACCAGAGCTCCATTCATATGGGGTTGTTTTTATAAATTATCCCGTATCTGGGAGGTTGACTTTAATAAAACTGATGTAAAAAGGATGCTCATATCAATGTCACATCAAGTCAGACACTAAATTAAAATCCTTAAGTAAGGAGACTTAAGGAATGCACATAAGGACAAAAAAAACCCAAATCTGGAAAAATTTTAAACAGCTGGAGAGATTGATTTCAAAGTCAGCAGTACACTGGTGGTGTCATTGAACAAAAAATAATATTCAGAAGAAATGAGATAATGTGCAAAAAAGCTCGGTTAAAAAAAAAAACATCTCAAAATATGCCTTATGAGATACTTACAAACCATGGTTACATGCCTGGTTTTCTCCAAAAGTGAAATGTTCAATTATTGACATGGAATACATGGCCCAGGACTTGGCCACTAAAACCATAGAGGTTTTGTTAGAATGAGATGTGGCATTAGAGGACAGACGTAAGGATGGTTTTGTGAAAGAGCTGTAGGACATTCTATATCATGAAATAAAGTACAAAATAGCAAAGGGCAGGCTGAAGGGTAAAAATTAAAAATTAGAAAATCTAAACCAGTACAATAACATCCCCCATCACTTCAAAACTTTAGCCATCTAGTAAACACCTAAATCTGTCCAATTCTCCCCCAAGGGCAACACAGGAGCTGGCTGTTTGATCCCACAGTCGTGTTCAACGTGAACATATGAGACCAGGGAGAATTGCTCCCCTACCAAGAACACCACAAAAAGTCAAAACAAATGTATTCCTTCACTGTCGTAGTTGCAGACAGATTGACGGAGAAAATAAAAATGACAGAAATGGAACAGATCTGAGGAGCTATTTCACCCCAGATCTCCTTTGCTCTTCCCTCTTCCTCTTCCCTTTTTTAGGACAAAATCTTTCGTAGAGGAAAACCAAAGCACTGGAATCATCAGCATAACCGGGATGACAGTAAAAACAATGTCTACTTCCATGAAACCCTAAAAGGAAACGCTGTCATCACCCTCCTGGACACTAAAGAAAATTCAAGTTCAGTTAATAAAAAAATAGTGGAGTTAGAACTAATGTCTTCAGTTGTATAGGCCATTATTGCTATAATAAATGTGGAATTATAATAAATAGCTAGGATTTATTTTTAAATAACCATCTTGCTTTAAACCTATACTTGTTCAGCTGGAAATGCAAGCTCATTTAAAATCTTGTAAACTAGAGAAACATAGAAAGAAGGAAATCGCCACAGTGCAAAGAAAACACAAATATACTGCTATTTCCTGTGTGTGTATATATATAACAGGTTTCACCATGTTACACATGATGTAAATTCATACTTTTTCTTACTAACAGCAGGTGTGCCAGGCACTAAGCACCTTATATATGCTGACTTATTTATCCTTACAAAAATTCCATGCAGGAAAGTCTATAATATTTCCATTTTACAGGTGGGAAAACTGAGGCCCCAAGAGATGACGTGATTTGCCCAAGATGTGGGAAGTAATTGATGGAGCAAGGAGACAATCCAGGCAGTCCCACTGTAGAACTCATGTTCTTAACCACTCTGCCATGCTGACTCTTTTTGATAATAAAAGAATTGTTTCATAGTACTTATCATCATCAAGATATATATTTCTGGGATTAGTGGTAAATTTCATCTAAAGAATTAAACAAATTTTTCAGATGGACTTGTGGCTAGTCAAAAAGATACTCCCATAATAATGAGCAACAATTTATAATGAAAGTATTTGCTTTTAGGCTCCATCCAGATGACACTGTAAAAGGAGGCAGCAATTTCTTCAAATTCCTGTTGCTTTATTAACGCAGCCAGTTCAAGCACATTTGCGATGATAATTGGCCTCAGAACTTGGGAAGGAAACTGTGTTTTTACCCATCCCTTGTACCACTGAGTACTGTAGGGTCATGTCGTGCCTTGGTTTAACTACTCTTGAATTGCATATGTTAAAATATATCTCTACAGAGTAAGTGTTTTTCAGAAAAATTAGATGGTTAGCGTATTTTTAGTGTACCTGTAAATGTCTAATTTTTCTATTAACATGTTTTTTATACTTGGCTATAAAATGGTCATGTAACAACTTTGTCCTTCAAAATTCTGCGGACATGGCTCCATTGTGTCCAGGAGAAAAGTCAGTCTAAGGCCAGCTTAACTCTGTTCTTTTGTTTTTCACCTATTTTTTCTGCATAATTGCTTAGAGTCTTTTTCTCCATCCCTGTAATTCAAATGTTACAAAGTTCTCTTTTCATTTAATTTTCTTTGAACACAGTGAGCCCTTTTGATCTGCTCGTTCATTCTTTTTCAACTCAGGAAACTTTTATTTAATTATATCTTTGAATAATTGCTTCTGTTCTGCTTGTTATTTATTTTTCTCCTGGAATACCTATAATTCTCAGGTTGGCTCTCCATTCTCTATGCTCCATACACATCATTTTCTCTCATTGTTTTCAACCCTTGTTTTTTTCCTCCACATCCTGGTAGAACTTCTGTGGTTTTAATTATTATTATTATTATTGTTTATAAAACGTATTTGATTGTTTGTAGCACCACTTCTGCTCTTTACTGCTGTAATCCTGTTAATGCATCTTTATTTTTCTACAATATATTTTTGATGTACTCAACTACAATTTTACCTAACATGGATTCCTTTTCCTATATTATGGTAATCCTGTCTTCTTTTTTTAAAAAAAAATCCCATACCTGATGCCAGTTTTCTACATTTTTTTCTCGTTCCTATAGTAAATCTTTTTCAGAGGTCTGCTCTTCCTTTGTGTCTCCTGAATGACATTCCTTTTCTCTTGTTCTGATCTTTACATGGTTTTTTTTCCTGTTTGAATAAGAGATCTGTCCAGACCCAGCATCCGAAAGACAGGATGTATGCACTAATTTTGGCTCTCTTCTTTGTTCAATTGGGTGCTGGTCAAATTTCTTTTTTGGATCTCCATGTGGACTGCGGGTGGATGTACACAGAGCTCCTACGCTAATTCCTCTTCACTAACACACATAACTCTCTTCAATAAGATGGAATCTTCTCAACTTCATTGTTTAGCTCCCTTGCTTTGAACAAATGGATCATATAAAAAATATAGTACAATCAGGATTCCTCCTATTTCTACTTTCATCTGCCATCATCCTATCTACCACACTAGCCTACCATCCCCTCCCCGACTTCACCTTCCTTTTTCCTTATATCTAGTTGCTTTAGTCTAGGAGTAGAAAGAGAAGTAGAAGGATTAAGGCACTCTTGTGACACCAGGGCAGCTGTTGTGTTTTCTGATTGATAAAGACTTCTAGATTGGTAGCAGATGGTGAAAGATGATTAAAAGGGTTTATGCCAGCTTTCAGGACCACTGATAGTAACGTTCAGACTCATTCCACCAGCCGTCAATACTTAGTTGTGATTGCTCTAGCTTCTGGCAGTAGGTAAATGGTTTAGTTTTATGTTTGGATCACATTATAAATTTTACCTTTTTCTGCAGAAGAGTTTTTTGGGGGGACTATTAACGAGATGTTATTTTTAAACTGGAAGTTGTCAAGTGGATGCTGAGGAAGGAGTTTTTCCTCTGCCCTCATTAAATTATTATTAGTGACAAGACAGACATGGCAATAGATTGGCCGGAGCCATGAGATACCTCCATTCCTTTTCTGACAGTCATGGAGAAGGATAAAGCAGTTCAGACACTTGAACAATTCTAGCGGCACATGGTGCCGACAGCGAATGAGACGTAGCTTCTACGCCAGTGTGGAGCACTCAGTCTGACTGTGTTTGAAGTGGCTGAGGGGGCCAGGGAACAGCTTGCAGCTCCGGCCCTGGGTGATACAACTCCTTTGCAGCAGAAAATTCAAGAGAAAAACAATTTATTTAATCTCCTACCTTAAAAAAAAAAAACAGGAATTAAGGTTAAAAGTTTCAACTCAATATTATAAAATAAAAAATTAATTTAGGAAGCAAGACCAAGTACTTAGAAATTGGGTTAAATGGTAAGTATAAACTGACACAGTGCTCAATTATGTGACTATGACAGCCTACCATTCCCTTCAGACTTCAGGATTCTTCAGTTTTGTATCTATATTAAAGTCATTAGGTCAGTTTAGGAAAAATGGTTTCTACAGTTTATAGCTTGTATTTTAATAATTGTATATAACTGCTAAGTACTAACAATAGTATGATTCTGGATATTTCAGTAAGATATTTCTAGATAGAAAAAGGCCACAACCCTTCATATGGAAACTAATACATTTGGGGAAAGGAGTTAATTTCTGTGGAAGTTGAAACTTGAGCTAAACACCCACACACATGGACACACATACATGCAAAGGCACACACACAGAGGAACTTCCGTCTCCATATTCAAGTAACAGTTTGGTCTTATGGACCCTGCCACCTAAGCAGATTTGGACTTGGTTTCCTTTCCTCATTAAATTTTGATTTCTAGCGTTAGCAAAGCTAAGCATAAGCTGTAATTAAGAGAATAATGCAGGAACTGAGGAGGCAAAATAGAAGTTGAAAATTAATTAAGATTAAGTGAAATTAGTTTCACTTAATAGACACACACACTAGCCTAGCAACAGTAAGCTTATTAGTTCTATTGATGTGAATGCATACAGGCTTAAAAGGTCTATATTAAGACTCTGTCTTTGAAAATGTTTCTTATTCTCAATTCAACTGCTTGATGAAACATCATAGAAGAAAGTCTATGTGAAGAAGAAAATCAACTCTTGTTTACTGGAGTCATAAAATCGTAATTGTCTCCCAACATCAAAATGGTTCTAGGGAAATGTGCACCGCCACATACACACAAAATGTCACGGTCCACAGCGTGTCGTCTCCCCATTCCCAGGGCTATCCCAGCCCACCACAGTTTCTAAATGGTTAAAGTACAAGGTCCTTGTGAAACTTTTAAACTTTAATGATTCAGGTTTTAGATATGATAGAAATAAACTGTAATCTTTCTCATAAAGAATAATCAATTTTTTCCTCAAGGCTGAAATAGATGCATATTCTGTGGGGCATTTGAGCACAGTTTCCTTTCTCATCTAAAATAGGCATTTTTGTTCTTCACGAGAACTGAAATAAAAAATCCATGCATGCATATGAGTAATGTAATCATACTATAGCCTAATAAATTGGTTTTTAAGAATCTGTTCACTATTCATATCTAAAATATGTGAACATTCTATAAAACTTTACATTTATTGACACACATAAACGCCAAGAATATTTTCTAGAAATAAAGAAACAAAATTTGTTTAAAAAGCAGCGCCCTTTCTTTATAAATCAGTTCCTTGAAAAAGAGAAGCAGTTTTGTCAGCTTACATTTTAACGGTGTCATTTTTTTACAGTGATTTGAACTGTAAATCACTTTTCTGTATGTCTCATCAGTAGCAGGTGTCTAAAACGCAATCTGATGAGAGATATTGTGTTGTGAGAGCCCACTTGATTTTGAAACATTTGGAATCAACTTTAGACAAGAGTTTCTCGACAGCAGCATATTCACATTTTGAGCTGGATAATTCTTGGGTGTGGGGGGCTGTCCTTCCAATTGTAGGATATTTAGCAGCATCCCTGGTCCCTGCTCACTAGATGCCAGTAGAATCCCTCTCTCCCAGTTGTCACCACCAAAAATGTCTCCAGACATTGTCAAATGTCCCTTATGATTGCAGGTGGGAGGGGTGGAGGGAGCGCCCCCGGTTGTCTTAGGAACTCTGCTAAACTGTGCTTGCTCTGGAAATGAGCAGAGCTCTTTCTTCTTGATCGGAGAAAAGTAACGTTTGCATGCCTGAAGGTGTGCTTCTCCCTCCCCGAAATGCGTTATTGGGGCTCACTGAATTCCTGTATTTGCAATTTGTCAATCTCAGCTAGTATGTGGCTCTTCGTGGCTGGAAATATGATCCTGTTGGTGTTAGAGTTAAAGGCACTCACTGTTTTCAGCTGATGAGCTCTGTTCAACTACAAGACAAGACTCCCTCTGGGAAGAAAAATAGGTTTGACATCAATAGAACCAAAAGTATAGCTTCTTATTTGCATTCTTCCTTTGGTTTCTCTCTTTATTATCCTTGCCCCATCAACCAACTTATTGGGAAATACATATTTTTTCCATTGGCAATTTCTGGAAGGAAGTTTCAGGTCTATTAGTCCTGCTTTCAGATCTCTTCCCAACACTCAACACCCAGTCCCTCTCCAGCTACTAAATGTCTTCTCTTCAGTTCCTTAATTCCATTGCAGCTCTCTCTGACATTGTATATCCAACCCTGCTTCCAAAGACAAACACGTTTGTGTAGATAGCACATGGCAAACTGTGTGTCCTGTCCTCTACCCGCCTCCCTACAACAGCTCTGCAACAGAAGGCAGAAAAGCAGGTCTTTTTAAGAGGATGAATGGGTGGCAAAGGAGTAAAAAAACTTGATTATTATACACTGGGTGGGTTGTGCTTTTAAAGTTCTCAAAGGAGAGATTGGAGTTTCCATCCCTAGGAGGAAATATTTGCAGACCTTCAGGGCTTCACCCAGCAAAAACAGCTATTGGCAAAGCGTGGGCTAGGGATGGTAGTTTGTGTAAGAGGACACACAAAGAATAGAAACATATTTGCTCTCAAGTCATTAAGAATGTGGCTTGCAACAGAATCTGGCATGGAATCCTTCAGGTAAATGATATTTGTCTAGGAGCACTTAGGAAAATGTCCTCAGGGCTGAACGTAGGGGAGGATCTAGTCACCTGAAGCCATTTTGTCTCTAGGAGAAACTGAGAAGATGAGTCCACACTGGAGAAGGACAAGCCCCAGGCTGTCCTGGTACTGGTGACCTCTGTTGTAGGCTTCTGTCCCTGATCTGGTTCACCTCAGATCCAGAATGTTCTAAGAAGGCCAGCATGGCTCCAAGGTCAGTGTGTGATTGCATTTACTCCAGTTAGTGGTAAGAATCTAGTTTGCCTTGAGTCACTTGGAACCACCCCCAAACATAATCTATGCACATCACCAGGTTAAGGATTTAGCTCTGAGTAGTCTCTTTAGAGGATTTGAAACAAGATTGAGACCAAAGGACTAGAAGCAAATGTTTGCCCACAAAGCTCTAATAGATCAATCAATCTTTACAGCAGAAGTTCCCAATATTTTAAAGTTAATCAATTATGGAGGTAGATGTTCAAGATCCGAGGGAAGAACCAGCTAGCCAACCTCTCCCCCATTTGCCTCCCAAACACAAAATGCTTCCACTCCACCAGATGGGAACCAGTTAAATTGCCATGAGGAACCAGTTAAGATCAAATGCTGATGTACAGTTGTAGCAGCTGTGCCCCTCAATCTGAAACTCAGATGCACAAGAAGCAAACTATTTTCATTTTTACAGTAAAAAAATGAGAAAAAACTCATTTTTTTCATTTGGAGTGCCCATTTCATTGGGTGAGGATAAGGAAAATAGAAACATAATCTCATGAAATTCAGGGTTGTCGCCAGAGACAGCCCTTTGGTGCTTTGGGCATGTGTAGACCAGGACCCAGAAGTGCGGAGCATCACCTGTCTATACACCAACTGTCCATGGACCAACTGTCCATGGACCTCAATTATCTTCATCATCTCAGCTCTTCAGTGGTTGAGCTACAGAGACACTTGCTGTGAGGTCTCTCACTCTCAGCAGAGGACTTCCCTAGGTCCACATCTGAACCCCTTGTGAACACACAGAAAATCTATGACTAGGAGTAAGGAAACCCTGCGAGGCTATTTCTCACCCGCATGTCCAAATACTTCTATTTAGAGCACCCCCTGCCATGGAGAGTGTCTTGCAAACTAGAAAAATTGTCATATATAAGAGCCGTAACCAGGAAGGAAGGAATAGGCTTCTCAACTTTCAGATGACCTAACCCACCTACGGTTTCAATTGTGTCTTTCCCACTCCATGCCCAAGCCAGCTCTGGGCTGCTTCTCAAAGGTCTACCTGCTTCTAAACTTCCTTCCTCAAATTTGGCTCTCACCTTGTGCCAACCCCCATGGAATCTTTATCTAGAAAAGGCAAGATAAGTAAAGAAAGAGAAATTGCTCTCTCTTACTTCATCAGTATTGTATGGCACACCTTCGCTTTTCAAGCTCAAAACTCAAGCTAAAAATTTAGTTCTTTTGTTCCACTGTAACAATTCCCATGAAGCATCTCTTGATATTTATTGGTTAAGTTAACATCCCAAACTATCTTCCTACTGCATAATCAAATGGCAAAAGCATCTGCCTTAAAGGGTGAGTTAGCTCAAGAAAAGTGTGTGTGTGGCCAGCTATCCTGTTTTCATTTACATTTCAGACTTTCCCACTTAAGACTGCTGAGTCTTACTGAAATGCAGATTAATATAATATGTCTAGTTCTTTGCAGCCTTTTTATGAACCCACATTCTGATGGCCTTGTGTTGATAAGTGCTCTTAATAATTAGGTTGACTATTTCTTAATTACCTGGATCTTCCAATAGTGTCTGGGTTACCATCTTCTCAGAAAAGATTCTAGGTTTCTACAATCTTCTTAATTACAGAGCAATAAAGCTGATGCGGGGTCGGTGAGCCGAGGAGTCGAAAGAAAGATTTCTTAGACTCTCAAGGTCTGGCAGGAGTGCTCTTTTATTTAGAGAATAGTGTGGAATAGCATGGGGACAGGACCCATGGGCAGTCAAAGCTCCTGCTGCTGCCCCGAGTTGAGGGTTAGGGCTAATTTTATAAGGCACGGGTATGTGAGTCATTTCTTTACAAGATAAAGGAAAGAACATGAAAAAAAGTTAAAATGGTACCAGTGCCGGTGGGGTCTGGTCATTGGGTGATCCCATGACTTTTGGACAAGAATCAAATCGGATTAAGTAAAGGTTAGAAAGGTTAGAAGCCACCACCCTAAATCAGTTACATGAGATTGCCAGACAGCAACCAACTTAAGTTCTTGCCTCTGGCATTAAGAGTTTCTAGAGATAAGGCCATCCCCCTTCTTCCTGGCACAGAGAGGGAGGCATCTTTACAGATAGAGGTTTCCCTTAGAAATGTAAATCTTTCCCAGCAAAGGGACAAGCAAGCAAATTCCACTCCTTGGAGCCTGCTTCTCATCTGTAGTTTTAAAAGTAACCAGCCTAAAAGTCCTCATCATAAACCGTTTTAAAATTAAGCAGCCTAAAAATCCTCATCAAAGCCATTAGGCATAGGATATATTATTTTCAACAAATAAGAGGACAGCTTGCTAACAATACTCAACCATATGTACAAATGGTAGAAATAAATACAACGGACTCATTTTTGAATACGAAATTTCTTTGGAATTACTCATCAATAGTGTATTAGTCTGCTAGGGCTACCATAACAAAATCCCAGGCTTGGGGGCTTAAACAACAGACATTTATTTCTCACAATTCTGGAGGCTGAAAATCCAAGATCAAGGTGTCAACAGGGCTGGTTTCTCCTGAGGCCTCTCTCCTTAGCTTGCAAGACAGCTGCCATCTCACTGTGTCCTCACGTGGCCTTATCTCTGTGCATGCACACCCCTGGTGTCTCTTCCTTTTCTTATAAGGACACCAATCCTAATGGACTAGGATTCCACCTTTATGACTTCGTTTAACCTTGATTACGTCTTCAAAAGCCCTATTTCCAAATACAGGCATATTGGATGTTAGGGCTTCAAGATACGAATTTTGGGAGGACACAATTCAGTCCATAGCAAATAGTATAAATCAATGAATCTATATGATAAGTAGAACCTAAAGCCTAAATAATATAATCTTTTTCCTCTGACTACACAGCTTAAGAATACAAATTTTAAATCTTGTTTTTCCAGTCAAATGTAAACTGTTTGAATTGCTCCCATTTGCCAATATAGAAGCTGACTCAGCACCCAGCTGGATGCAATGCTGGCCCATAATGCTACCTTGGAAAGAATGGGACAGAGAAGAGTCAGCTAGGGATGTGGGCGCATCTGACAATGATTCACAAGGCGAGTGATCTGATATACGTCCAAATCACTACTACATAATGCCTCCCATTCACCAATTACAGTCCTTCCCTCTGACAAAGAGCAGCCTCTGTTCATTTCCCCTGAACACCACTGTGTTAGTGCATTAAAAGCTCACATTTGCTACAATATTCTTATTTGTTGTGAATCCTATTAACCACTTTTCTCAGCCGTGTTTGGTGGTTAGGCGTGCCCTCAATTGCAGTTTACTCATTATAAACAACAAAGGGCATAAGCAATCAGGACAAAGGGAGTTAAAAGACTCCCTCTGAAAAAAATCCTCTTGGAAAATAACATTATTGAATTCAAAATGATAGGATTCCTTGTCTGGTGGACTTGAATACAGAGTGGATCTAGAAAAATCATTGGATCTCAAAGGAATTTAAATAAATCGAAACTGAAAAAGGTTTTAGTTTCTGTAATTTAGCTGCCTTTCCTTTTTTTCTAGAATCTTGGTACACTGCAGCCACAAAAATTGAAGTAAAATAAATGCCTGAGTGACACAACTGACTATTGTTTTAGTGTTGATGCAACTACCTGAGAAGCAACATGTATCGTGTAAAGTTATTAACACAACACCTACAATTCTCTGTACATTTACCTTTTATGAAATTTGTGAAGTTTCGTTCTTTTTATGGTTTCATTAGAGCCTAAGACACCACATACACACACACACACACACACACACACACACGCACACACACACACACACAACATAGAGAAGATAATAAAGGCAAAGATTGTGTGACTCTATCTTTATATAAAGAGCATGTTAATTTAGAACTTAGGTACACAATCAATTGCTTGGCTTTCTAGCCAATTTAATATCTACCATGAGTTTTAACCCTAAGGCTAGCCAACTTCACCTTTTAAAATTAAGTACTTGGAATTTATTTCCTCTGTGGATAAGGAACAAAGAAAAATGCAGTTAAAGGGATGTTTTGTTGTTGTTATCCAGTTGTATGTATTGTTAATGATATCTGTGGTAATATAATTATGATTTCCAGCCTTGCAATTTAATCGATTGAAAGGAATTACTTCTTGGCTATAAAAGGTGATGAAATCAAGAAGAAAATGTTCTAGGCTATAGAAAGAGAAAAATATACACACAAAAAAGAGACACGGAATGAATATGGGTATCATTCTACGATATTGTTTTTAAAATATGGCAAGAAAAATTATTGACACTTAAACATTAATCTAGAATTATTCCTTGTGCCCAAGCGAAAAACTCTCACATGCCCACAAAAAAAGTGACAATTCAACCACCAAACACTTTTTGTGGAAATTTAGTTTATATGCTTTCAACTTACCATTCGTATACAGAGACAACTGACAAACCCCCAACTTATAAATGGCAGATTCTTGTAGATAGCCTTATTCTTAATCAATCTTAATCCCATCCCCAGCTCAGACCACACAGGGGGTTGTGCCACCGCCTCCATGAGAAGGGAAACTCAGGAAATTGAGAGATTTTAGAGAATCATGAGGTTTAGAATGTAAAGAGAGGGAGCAACATGACCATCAGGAACAGAACTATGAGCTCCCCCTGGCCCCAGACTCGCAGGTGGGGCTGGCTTCCCTCTTTTCATTCCTGATGTTAAAAAAAAATGAACAGGAGGATAGCAAAGTCCTGCATAAGGAATGAAAAACCTTTCTTCTCCCTCCTAACACACTTGAGGGCCTCGATTAAATTAAAAATATAGCTCATATAAAGATAAAGAAAAATGTGTGATTTATTCTGAAAATTGTACCTATGGAGAAATGCATCTTAAATTCAGAAGCAAAAAGCAAACTGTCCTAAAATTTATTGAGAAGTTATTCCAGAACAAGCACCTATGAAGCCCTTTATCCATAATATCCCATTTAATTGCCTTTCACAACACTGGTAGATTGGCTCTTGTTATTTCCATACTGCAGCAGGGAAACAGAAACTGAGAGAGTCTGAGAACCCGATGTGAGTGGGAATACCCCTGGACATACCCCAAACACTGACTCCAGGACTTGGGCTCTCATTTGCTCTGTCACGTTGTTAACTTTTCACTTCATCCATCACCAGCACCCACCCCCCAAGACTAGTGATGATCACTTTCCTTTCTTTCTGAAATGTCTTATTTTGATCTCCCATTTTCTTCAGGTTAGAAAGATGCAAGCCCCTAGTTTAGGGTTAGACCATCAATTCCTTGGAGCCAATGACTGTAATTTAAGTTTCTCTGCATCCCAAACCACACCTATCTAATTAGCTTGCAGGTGGGGCTTATTGTTTTGATTTGACTTGATTTGAAACACACTGTGGCTTGAGGAGCTGAGATGACTTCAACCTTTCCATTTATAATTTGGCAAGACAATGGTAGGCTTAGAAAGTAAGTGAATAGCCGATGTCCAAACCAGAAATAGTGCCCTTCTTAGGCCCAGAATGCTGCATGCATTAACATCCAGAAGTACTGAGAAGAGTAGACAACACTAAAGAGAAGGCAAGTTCAAGTCATAAAATAAACTATGGGATGCATTGATTCATATGTGTATAGCAACACATTTTCAAAGTTTGGGGAGGAGTTCCCGGGATAAATGTGCTTTAAAATCTCCTGGGAATCCTTGAAGAATGCCTAGGACATTTATTTTTTTTTAATTGAGGTAACAATGGTTTATAACATTACATAAATTTCAAATGGGCATCATTATATTTCGAATTCTGTGTAGACTACATCATGTTCACCACCCAAAGACTAATTACAACCCATCACCGTACACATGTGCCTAATCACCTCTTTCATCCTCTTTCCTTCCCCCTTCCCCTCTGGTAACCACCAATCCAACATCTGTCTCTATATTTTTGTTTGTTGTTGTTTTTATCTTCTATTTGTGAGTGGGATGATATGGTATTTGACTTTCTCCCTCTGACTTATTTCGCTTAGCATAATACCCTTAGGTCCATTCATGTTGTCACAAATGGTCAGATTTCATCATTTCTTATGGCTGAGTACTACTCCGTTGTGTATATGTACCACATCTTCTTTATCCATTCGTATCTTGATGGGCACCGAGGTTGCTTCCAAGTCTTGGCTATTGTGAATAATGCTGCAATGAACATAGGGGTGCTTGTATCTTTACGCATTTGTGTTTTCATGTTCTTCAGATAAATACCCAGCAGTGGAATAGCTGGATCGCATGGTAGTTCTATTCTTAAGCTTTTGAGAAATCTCCATACTGTTTTCTATAGCAGCTATACCAGTTTGCACTCCCACCAGCAGTGTATGAAGGTCCCCTTTCCTCCACATCCTCTCCAACACTTGTTATTTCTTGTCTTGTTAATCACCCAGGACATTTAAAATCTCCACATAGCTATACAGCACAGACCCCTGGCCTCCCCTGAGTACCGTGAAGAGTTCCTCAGATGGGGCATGAACTAAAGTGGCTCAGGATAAGCCTAGGGCACACTGAGCAGTGGTTAGAGGAAGCAGAGTACTGAACAGGCCGGCACTCAAGAAAGGAAATCATCAGTTTGGTGATGGGTAACACAGGTGAGGGCCTGGAATAACAACAGGGTGGACTCATCTTAGCCTTCTAATGCTTAATGGGAGATCCATTTTTCCTTCAAGTTAATTTTAGCTCTTTCCTTCTCCTGCAGTTTCCTCCCCTTGCCTTTTAGCTGTAGCTATTAGTCACAGTGATTTTTAAACGCTTATGTCATGCCTACTACTTATAAATTAAAGATCCTTTTTGTAATATGTGTCTTTCTTTAATTGGTACATTTCACAAAGAACACTCCATAGAGTCATAATTTTGGCAAAGATACAAGGTAGATCGGCCAGGTACTCCTTCTTTCTCTCATCACAGTATGTGTGAGTGTGCGTTTGTGTGCACATGCGTGAGCATGCAGGGTGGGTAGGGTGGGGGATTAGTCTGCTCAGGCTGCCACGACAAGATACCACAGACTGGAGGGCTTAAACAACAGGCATTTACTTCTCACAGTTCTGGAGGTCAGAAGTTCAAGATCAAGGTTCTTGCAGGATTGCTTTCTGCTGAGGCTGCCTTCTCACTGTGTCCTCGCATAGCCTTTCTCTGTGCTTCCAAACCCCTGGTGTCTCTTCCTCTTCTTATAAGGACAGCAGTCCTATCGGATTAGAGCTCCATCTTTGTGACCTCATTTAACCTTAGTTACCTCTTTAAAGGCTCTATCTCCAAATTCAGTCACATTAGGGGTTAGAGCTTCAACACAGGAATTTAGGAGGATACAATTCAATCCATAACAGGTGAGACAGAGGGATTCTGAAGGATCTTTGAGGAAATCACACAAGCGGGGAAATGTTTCCTCTCTGTAAAGTTACTTGATGTGTGAAGCCACTAGCTTACTCCTGATATATGGTCCAAATTGGGGTTAACATCAAAGGACAGAAGAGGGGCAGCATAGGATGGAGCACAAATATGTGGGAATGGGAAAGACCCAAGGTTTCAGATGACAGCAGTCTCGATGGGTCATAACAGTGTGATATGGCCACTAAAAATAAACAAAATCTACTCCAATGTTAGGCTTTATTATAAAAGCTTAATATTAGGACTGAGGAAAGGGTTATATAGCACCTCTGTATGTTGTACTGGCCAGACCACACAAGGAATATTCATGTTTAGTTCTGGGAGTCAGCTCTGAAAAAAGAGCCACAGTTTCTCCAGAGGAGGATGCCAACCTGACACGTAATGTGGCAAATTACATTATTATTCTCAATTTTTCAATACCACTCCCTGAGAAAGGATTATATATCCCCACACCATTGATATCAGACTTGGCAATTATGCCTGTGCTGACTAATGAATGTGAGCAGAAGTGATGTGGACAAGTTCTCAGCAAAAGCTTAAATAGCCATCGCATGGTTCCACCACAATTCTTCACTTTGGGCCTCAAACCCACAAGGTTCCAATAGAGGTCATTCTTCAGCCTAGGTCCCATGTTGGTGAGTAAGAAATCAACCTGTGTGGTTGCAAGTCACTAAGATTTGGCAGTTGTTACTGCAGATCTAGAAGGCTGGTTGGCAACAGAGGCATGAAGAGTATGAAATTAGGAAGATTAAAGGATGAAAAGTAAAAGACTTTTCTTCGCCACCGTAAACCCAAGAGGTGACATTGTGGGTTTCCCTCATATCAGAAAGTGAAAAAATGTTTATCATTAGCTAATACCCTCCTCCCAAAAACCTAATGGTGGACATTCATTACCTTTAACAGGTGTAAAATACCTTTATACCATCTTCCAACACTGTGGTAATTTTTTATGCAATTAGCCCAGAAAATTTGCAATCCCAGACTACTTTGTGTCTAGGGACTACTTTCTTCCTTGGGATTTAGCTTCTCCAAATGGAATGCACCTGTGTGGCACGGATTCAGAAGTGAGCAACATGGGACAGGGGCGTGGACGATGGATCTCTGGCAGAAGTATATGGTTCTCGAGGACAACAATAAGGAGGAGCTTCAATCCAAAGATTTATGGTTTCATTTTGACTGCTTCCAACTAAAATACTTCCAAAACTATTTGCTTTTTCATCGATTGCTAGCAAGCATTCTTTCTCACCAACCATGATGAGGTTTTTACAACCAACTTGCCATTCCGTTAATTTGCAATAATTTTCCATGAATAAAAATACAAGATGTGAAAATAAGTTATTAAATTTGAAAAGTTTTTGTGTGTTTTAGACTGCATGTAGTAGCAGATTGAATTCTTTATTTTCTTCTTTTCTCTCCTTTCATATAATTTTCCTATTATCTCTACTGCTATCCTCTACTTTTTGATGATATTTTCTAGAATTAAAAAATTCCTAAAATAGTACACAATTTAAAGGAAATTACATGTGCTAAAATATGATAATTTGGTAAAATATGCAATAAAATATTATGTACTTGCAAAAAATGATTGTATTGAGTTTATAATAAGCTAGAAAACAGGTTATAATGTTCAGTGGAAAAAGCAAGAAATGGCATGTATCCTATATTATCACAATTCTAATAGTGTTAACATTAGCTACCATATTAATGTTAGCTAAAACATAAGTAACTTTCACACATAAGCTCATTTAATTCTTACAGTCACCATCTAATATAGGTATTTTTATATTCAGTCCATGTAAAAGACTCAGCCAAGCTAAGTTACTTATCCAGGTTCACACAGCTGGTAGAGAGAACAGGTACTTGAGTTGAGACCCTCCTGACTCCAAAGATATTATAGTCCTGACCCTATGCTCTACATATATATGGAAAAAACACAGACTGGAAAAAGGGACACAACCATTAACAAAGGCTTACTTTGAATAATGGAATTGCAAGAATTCTTTTTTTCCTGTTCCCTATGTTTTTTAAATTTTTCATAATGTGCATAAAGAAAGAAAGAAGAGTGATCTTAAAAAGTCAACAAATGGGAAATCCAGCACCATTCCCCAATACTGGAGTTAAGGGTAAGTTTGTCTGATCAAATCCTCCTGAGAGCTCTGAGACATAATCTGAACCCCACATACACAAATGTGAAGGAAACCAATCCTAGGAAGACAAGAAATAAAATGCAAGGGCATTCCATAAGTCAGTTGCTTCCTTCATCTGTCTCCCACCCCACCCATAGCCCATCACACTTCCTGGATCTCTACACTTGTTCCTCCCTCTTAAATTTCTTTCCTGAGAAACTCAACAGAAAGGAAAGGAAGGGGACATCACAATAATCTGGCTGCCCTTCACTAGATGAATTCCCATCTAGATCCTTCCATATGGTGGCCATTCAAAGAAATGTTTTGTTTTTCCAACATTCCATTTTTCTCACCTTCCAGGTACAGTTCCTTAACCTTCCATATACAATTCCTTAATGCGTTGCATTACTACTGTTCAGTAAACAACAGACCACTAATAAATGCCTACTCTGTGCTCATAAATGTGTCACTACAGAGATGTCTGAGAAGGAACTCCATGGTAGGCATTTGAAAATCATGCTTCTTAAAATCTAAAAAGCAACTTGGAGCCCCAGATTCAGATCACTTAGCCCAAACAAATCCTGTCAGACTCTTCAGGAAAAGGTCCCTCCACTCTTGGAGAAGCTGAGGAAATATGGCTTCACCCAAACATCCCTGACAGAGACGTGCAGCTGCCTTTGCTGAAATGAGTCCCCAAGGATCACAGTGCTCTCTCTGGAGGAATGCTGCCTGGCATCTATCTCCCAGGGGCCTTCCTGGACACTCAGGGTGGTGGATCCTCGTGGTGCACACACCTTGCTCAGGTGTGACCAGCCTCCACGTGTTACCTGATGGTTGTTTCTCAAAATTGACAATTAAATTACTAAACCATTGACTTGAACAGTAGTCACAATGCATTGAATATAAACAGCCAAAATTTGGCACATCAAAATGGACTACTGAAAAAAAGATTTCCTGGAAACATGCCTTCTTTTCTGTTGTTTTTGTCATTTTCTTTTTATTTTTCTGCTCTCTTCTTAATCAAAAGCACCATTAACTAAATTCCCTATATTTTCACACTGTTCTGCTGGTTTATCATATTACTTTGGAGGAGGGTAAATAATTGATTTGATCCATTACCTCTAATTCCTACCATTCAGTTAGATATGGTTCGATAAGATTACATATAAACACTGGACAGATTGCATTTTATACCCAGATCCCCAAGTAATCCAACCATAGCATTCTTTGAAAGAATTCAAATAACCAATTTAGAGTTACAGTGAAAAATGATTGAGGAACAATAGACGAACTTATTCTAATGAGGTCCCGGATGGCATATAGGTGAACATTTGAGTATTTTGAATATACAAATAGCAATTACTTCCAGCAGCTGAGTAACCTGCCGCTTCTTTGTACACTCTCAAAATCAGAGATTTTCATTCTCACTCCTATTATAGAAGTAGCTATTAATGGGTTTAAAGGGTGGCGTTTGTTTTAAGTGAAGAGCGTCCCAGAAAAAATGTCTTCCTATGGGCAGCAGTAACAACAGGAGTGTTAACCTGATTTACAAACCCAGGTCAAAGCCCAGTCAACCCACTTGCCTGAGGAGCTGCCATCCAAAATTTCACTGTGGTGGGTGGAGTTTAGAGCTGCAAGTCCAGACTGCAAACAAACTTCTTGAAGTTCAATGTCTTCTTTTCTTGTGGCTACTGACTGCATTTGGGCATGAGAGGATGGTTTCAGTGGACAAGTTCAATAATTACTTTCGTCCGGGCAATGGGGGATCAAGGATTCCAGTTCTGACGTGGGTGTGGAAGTTTGGTATAAATGCAAGCAAAGGTTACTCTCTGAAACACAAAGAAAGAAAAAGGAATCTGTAAAGAACCTAAATGTCCAACAATAGGAGGATGATTAATAAATGATGATATCACTATTTGATGGAATAACATGTTCATTCAAAAAATCATGTTTTTTAATCCCTGGTGACACTAAAAATATTAAGGCATAATATTAAGTGAAAGAGACAGGTTTCAAAAAAATATATGATCAGAATTTTAGAAAAAGAAAACGTGTGTGTGTGTGTGTGTGTGTGTACAAAACTAGAAATCTTCAAAGACACCTCTTTTGGGAGCATGGGATTTTTTTCTTCTTTTTTAAGTCTTTTCCAAATTTTCTGAAAGGAGCCTGTATTACTTTTTATAGTAAGAAAAGAACATCCTAAGTATCTTTAGGAAAAAAAATCAGTGTCAAATACACCTTTCTTTCCTGGCTTGTCCCACTGCCAGCCTCTTTCCCAGAGATTTCTCAGGCAAGCCCTATTCCACTATATCCTTCAAGATGCCAGCAGATTTTTCTTTCCAAAATACAAATCAGATTTTATCATCGTCTTCTTCAAAATTTTGAGTGATATCCCATTTCCTAAAGAAAAGTCCAGACTCTGGTGCCTGACTTGTAAAGCATTCCCAACCTCCAGCCAGCCAATCTTGGCAGCTCCTCCCTCCACTTCTGACTCCCCACCCAGTCACTGGCCCTGACAGACACACATCAACCACCTTGGACATCTCACTGTGAAATTTCACATCGGGGTTCCTTCCTCACTGGATTTCCTCTGCCCAAATATCCTGCCCCAGTTTGCTACCTGTCAAACTCCTATTTATTTTTCAGTAATTACATTTTTTAACCAGCGTGGTATAGAACAGTCTCAATAATAATATGGAATGTTGAGGGGACTAAATATGTTGATACACATTCCAAACTGTCCCTGGCGGGTAGCAATTTCTTCATAAACGTTAGCAATTGGCATCTGAAATGTCCTGCTGTCCCTCCTGCAGCTTCCCCAACCCCTCCCTCTGTGCCCGCTGTATGTGATGTACAACTCGGTTTTAGCCTTCCTGTGCTCTACATATGAGAGTGACTTATTTCTGTGCCTGTCTTCTCCACAAGACTGCTGCCACATCCAGGTCAGGGGCTAAATTATTGGTCTTTGTTGCCATCGCTCCTGGCCCATAATTGGTACTCAGTAATGTTTATCAAATTGAACGGATTGAAATCAAGCAGCAACAAATATTGGATCCTGATTCAAGAAACCAATGAAACTTAGACATTTTTAAATCATGGGTTTGTATTAGATGGTATTAAATAATTGTGTCGATTTTATTAGGTGAAATAATACCTGGGGTTTTTTTAAAGACTTTCCGTTTATGAGTGGAAACTCTATGGTATCTAGGATTCATTTTAAAATATTTCAGCAACGAAAAATAAAAAATAAAAGAAGGGGTTGGAGGTAGATGGGATGAAATTGGCAAAATGTTGACCATCATGGAAGGTGGCTGTGCCTACCTGGGAGTTCCCTATACTGCTTTGTCTACTTGAAAACTTCCGTAGTAAAAGTCTGCCAACAATGCTAGCAACAAATGAACCCAAGGGTTTCCATAACAACAATGAATGAAATCTCAAAACGCTGGTGAGTATTTTCACAAAAGAAAATCTATGGAAAAATTCATTCAATAAGCTCAAGAGTACCTACTCCGAGTAAGGAATGCCCTGTACTCTTCTTTGATACCTGAGTTACAAAAGCCCACCAGACTTGGAATTGACGACAGTCTTTGGAAACCTGCTTCAGCTGTGAAATAGAGACCAGAGAACCCACCTTTAGGATAACTAAAAACAATAAATAATTAATGACAATGAGCACCCTGCTAATATAAATGCAAATGGCTGCTTGCCTGCTCAATTTATATGCAAACAGTCTTTTTTTTTTTTTTAAGATCTATCAATAGTGGAAAATCAATAGGGGTGGTGAAGGGGAAGTGATTACCAAAGCTTTTTTTAATGTTAAAAAAAAAATTAAAGCTCAGTGTTGATGGTTATCCATACCCTGGAGGCCTGAGCCCAGCAAAGGAATTAGAATCTCCAAGTAGAGGCTGATTCACCCTGTGACCTCAGGCAAAGCACCTGTGCCCTTGTTTCTCTAGAAAAGGAGTGAAAAACATCCAGGGGCAGAAATATCCAGAGGTCATCCTCACCTGAGTAGATAGGGGCCCTCCAGCGCCAACAGGCTTCCAGGGAAAGGAGCCCATGATCTCCATTTAGGGCCCTGGTCACCATCATGTATTCTAATGTTCTTATGCTTCTCCAAGTCTTTCAGCCTATTTTCTTTGTCCCAGGGTAATAGACAATAGCCAAGAGCCATCCACTAACAGGGTCCTTTGTGTGGATTCATCATTTATGTCGCTATATGTAAACAGAAAGGGTCAGGTCGGGATACATTCTGGCTAGTGGCCTTTAGATACTGAAACTAGAATTATTAAGCATTAACTGGGTGGTGTGTTCAGTGATAAGCTTGCCTTTATTGCCTGATGAGTACAAAGAGGCTGTTATAGTTTCATTTGTGTTAAGTATTGCAAAGTGCTAGGCACCCCATAACACCAATAAAAGCTAGAGCCCTCTTTGAAAGCCCTCTTCACTTGAGATAATTTAGAACTCCAATACTAAGACTCCTTCATGACAAAATGGCTGAAAGTGACTTCTCGTTGGTAAGAAATAATATTGAATTCTAATTTAAGATATATATATATATATATATATACACAAATGTATAAACTGACTCATAAGGTCTCAAACTCATTATTGAAAATGAAGACAATTTTTTATAGAATCAGTTATTGACTACAAAAAGGGCAATTTGTATAATAAAATGAAGTTTCTTCATTTTGAAAATACATCATGACACTGACTTGAGTTTTACCAAATATGGAAAGTGTGTTTGCAACTGACTGTTTGAAAATCAGTGTTACCTCAAAAGAATAGGCAGTCAGTCATCTCCCACAGCTGCTGAAGATGTGGTCCAGCTTGTCTTCCAGTTTGAAAGGTATATTTGAGCTGGTCTGTCTTCAAATAGCGGCCATATGGCACTCACAAAACTCTACCATGAGGGGCCCAACCAAGGAGTTAGTTCCAAGAGATGTAGGTAGATCCTTCAGAAAAGCTGAAATGCAATACAGGGGAGGAGAGGCCACAGGACCATGAGAAGTGCTGCCACCTGTGTGAATGTGGAGCGGACAGGTAAAAACAAATAGTGGAGTCCAATATGAGATCTTCCTCCTTCTCCACCTCTCCCTGCCCAATCAATCTAAAGTTAGAAAAGCAGATGCTCCCAACTATCCCTGGGAGCTGCTTGTCAAATGGGCAACTCTGGATGACTTGTGAGTTGCAGCAAAGGGCGAGGATGAGGTGAGGCAAGAAAGACACCAAGGGTGCAAAACCTAAGGAGGTGTTTGTTCTCAGGGCCGGAGTGGATGCCTCCTTAAATTTTATGCCCTAAATGCCTCTCTTGCCTCACCCTGTCCTGACCCAGGGCTCCGAGATTCTCCCAAATGCTTTCTGGAAGGCCAGTTAATGGTACATAAGGATGATATAGTCAATAGTCTTATCCCAGTGCTCTGTGGGACAAGCAGGCTTCCAGGACTTGGGATGGCAAGCTTTCCCTCAGACATCAGAGGCATGATGGAGGCTCCCACCAAAGACCCAGTCTCATATCTAAAATCTGACTTTAGGGTAGGAGACTATTGAAAGAGCCCTAACTCCCCCTACCCTCTCCAGATGGGGTCACTAGGAGAGCCTGAGATATTCAGTGTCTTACTTCCTATCAAGTCAGGATGTTTACACCAAGCCCTGGGCCCAACTGATGGGACATGAAGTTAATCAGTTAGCTCTCAGCTTGCATCCAGTATCCCTGTCAGTAAAGTGAAGCACTCCTCTACCCTTAGAAATTCCCCTAGCATCCCTGTTTGAGGTCATCCTATTTCTCAAACTCAGCTGCACATTGGAATCACTGAGGCCGCATCTCCACCAGATGTTCAGGGAGAAGATCCCAGGCAACAGTATTTTTAAGCTTCCCTGGGTGATTCCAGAGGGCAGGCAAATTTACGAACAATTGGTCGGTATGATAGAGATTACACCAATCACTAGAGGTCCCTAATGGACTAGCCCCTGCTCAGAACACTCGGTGATTTCACTGAGGCCTTGAGGGCCCTGCACTCATTATTAGACTTAATTGGATTAGATTACTCACCAACCTCATGCCAGCATGCACATATACACACAAACACGCTGCTTTGGGGGATGAATAGACAAAGTACACACATTGTTGAGGCAAAGAAAATGGATATATTATGATCAGTCAGACCAGGATCCTATGCCACCCTCCCTTTACTTATCCAGATGTAGGGTGACCAGCCATCCCAGTTTGCCTGGGACTGGCCCAGCTTTAGCACTGAAAGTTCCCTGTATAAATGCCCCACTTCTCCTAGCTCCAAACTACTGCACCATCTTATTTGTTTCTCTAAATCCTGCCCCCTGACTATGTAAACATTGTCCTTATTAAACTGTCCTCACATTACCTAGTTTCAGGGTGCCATCTCTTTCCTGCCAGGATAGAGATGGATCCACCCTGTATTTAGGAGGGCACTCTGCTCTGGAACCCACTGGAGCATATGGGATGGAGGAGGGGTAGTCCCCAAAGGCAAAGGAGATGCCATTTCCAGGGCAAAGGTAAAAGGATGCTGAACAATAGATGTCTACTTCAGACAACAAAGGGCAAAGGGCAGAACCCAGGCCAGTGCTATGCAGAGTGTCATCGATGAACTGGGGCTGTGCATGGACTGGTGTTGCTGGTCAATGTTGAAATAAGAGGAATCATTTAGAAACTCATATAACAATTCCACATTGCTGAAAACTTTAAGTATTTTACAAAATAATCAGTCCAATCAGGCATATTAGACATTAAAATCTTTAAAAACTTTTCTTTTACAGCAGACATTTTGAGAAGTCCTGATTGAAACCAAGATGTTATATATAATGTTACGGGTAAATTTCAATAAGCTTTTCTATTGAAAAGCTGACTTAGAGACACATGTTTTAGATAATACAAATAAAAATCTATACATAGTACAGGCTTAGTATGTGCCAGCTGCTGTTTTAAACTCTTTACATGAGTTTCCTCATTTAATCCTTGCAATTAGCCTACGAATTGATACTCGTATTATCCCCATGTTGAGGATGAGGAAATAGACTCACAGAGAATAAGGGACTGGCCCAGGTCACAGCTAGCACATCACAGAGCCAAGATTCATGTCAGCATTTAAACCTGGGTACTTTGATTCCAGAGCACAACAACTCCAGAAACTCCATAATGCCGGTCCATACCAACATTTTAATGAGTATTTTCCACAATGTGAACATAGTCAAAACAGATATGACCTTTATATGTTTCTTTCTATGTTCCACCCTTCTCTGGTCCTAATTTTGAGCTGAATTGGAAGGGATGTTTAAATCTTTTACTTTTAACTAAATCCCCTGTTGTTTTGCTCAAACTCTTCCAGAGTAGGTAGTTCTATAACTCGAAACACTCTGGCATGATCTATATAGAGGGAAATAGATCATGTTCTGATAAAAATTACTCAGAGTTGAATAGTACCTTACCCAGCCCGTGCGCTCAGCTTCCCGTATATTCCGTGGGAATTTCATCTATAGTGTCGGGACTAAGTGTCTCTTTATGCAGCCTCTAGTTTTGTGCTATAAATTGGGCACTTACCAAAGAGCTGTAAACATCTATTCCCTTCAGGAATATGATAGAAAATAAGAGCAAAATTGCTTCAGAATCGAAGACAAGACCTCGATGTCAATGGACATGTTCTGTTGACATGTGTGTTCAGGCCACTTCTATCTTCACCTACTGGAAGAGCAGCACGTAGGACAGAAACTTCTCTGCCCTCATTTCAGAGAAGACAGAGACACATGGAAAATCAAACTGCGAATTTTTAAAGCAAGGTGTAAACAGAGCCAGCCAACCGGGTATCACGCCACTTTGATACCATCTCAATGATTCTCTGAAAGTTAATGCAGATAACACCACCAACATTCGTTGCATTTTCATCATCCCTCTTTAATGAGGAGGTTGAAGTTCATTAAGTGACTTGCCCAAGTTCTTACAATGTGTGGCTGGAACTATAACCGAAGCCTTCATTAGACCCATGTTTCACACACACAGAGAAAGAGTCTGGCTTTATTATTCTATAGTCTATTTCACTTGCCAGATATCACTGTTAACCTGGTTGCATATGGAAACTTGGGGTGGGCCCACTCTCATCGCTTTAAATTTATTAACCTCCTTGGGCTCTCTTTGCACGTTTTTAGCATCATGCGGAGAGAGAGGTGGATGAGCAGTGGTTAAGCCCAGCCTCTGGAGCCACTCTGCCCCGGTTGAATCATAGCTTTCTAATTCCCAACCACAAAAACTTGGGCATGTGACTTAGCTTCTCTCGCCCCCATTAGCCTTGTCTGTGAAATGAAAATGAGAAAATAAATGTTGCCTTCACAGTGGCAGTGAGGACTGACTATTATATGCAAAATTCTTAGAACAGTGCCTGGCATATAAGTACCAGGTAAATGTTAGCTAGTCTAAAGCAACCCTAAGATCTCTTCCAACAGGAAACTTCTACACTTTTCCCAATTTAAAGCACCGATTTAGTCTCTTAGAAAGACAATTATATAAGATTTGTTGGCCTATGGTATTTCCCCTAGAGTAGGAGCATGAAATAAGCAAGAGGACACGGGTAAAGCAGATCACTTACATAATGTGATCCACCTCAGTGACCATATTCTGTGCTGAAGAAACCAGTACCCGTTGACATTGGAATTGGCTCTATTAATAATTTTAGTGGAACAGTAGGTGTGATCTGGGACTGTCCAAAACGAACCAGCTTGTCTCGTTTGTTCTTTCTATGGGACATTCCAGGACCCCCACTTGCTCTGTAAATATCTCACTTACTAATGTACTGAGGTTGTCCTCTTTCCTCATACTGAGTTTGAATCTCCCAGCACTTGAGATTCCCAATATCACGGTCATCCCCTAAATTAGAAATAAAACCTGGATATTTTTAAAAACTTACCTACCTTCTGCTTTATTAATCCCACTCCCGTTCCGAATAAAAGATTCCACCAAATTAAAAACGCCACGTGATTCTTGATCTAAGCCTCACACTTTATACAAAAATGAACTCAGAATGGAATCATGGGCTAAAATGTACAGCATGAAACTATAAAAGTTTTAGGAAAAATAATAGGAGAAAAGCTTCCAGAACTAGGACAGGTCAAAGAGTTCTTAGACATGACACCAAAAGCATGGTTCACGACAGAAAAAATGGTAAATTAGATATCATCAAAACTAAAAACTTTTGCTCTATGAGAGACCCTGTTAAGAGACTAAAGAATAAATTACAGACTGGGATAAATATTTGCAAATATTATACCCAGCAAACAAATTGTACCTATAATAAAGACTTCTCAAAATTCGACATTATCCATCTACAGATGAATAAATAAATGTAGTATATACACACAATGGATGAACCTTGAGGAGGTTATGCTGAGTAAATTAAGCCAGTCACAAAAACATAAATATTGTATAATTGCTCTTACATAAGGCACCTAGAGTAGTCAAATTCATAGAGACAGAAAGTAGAATCGTGCTTGCTGGGAACTAGAGCAAAGGGAGAAAGTAGAGTTGTTTAATGGATATAGAATTTCAGTTTTGCAAGAAGGAAAGAGTTCTGGAGATTGGTTGTACAATAATATGAATGTATATAACACTTGAAAATTTAAGATGGTAAATTTTATGTTATGTGTATGTTTCCACATAAAAAAACTCAACGGTAAAAAATAAACAATCCCATTGAAAAATGGACATAAGATATGAACAAATGCATCACTAAAGAGGATATACAGGTGACAAAAAAGCACATGATAAGACGTTCCACATCAGTAGCCATAAGGGAAATGCAAATTAAAACCACACACAGATATAACTGTAGTTATGGGCAAAGTAGGTGGCTACTTATAAAATATGACTTAGTGGGGTGACATATATTCTACTGAGGAAACAGTATCCTATGAAGGTGGAAGGAACACTATTAATAATTTGGAACAACAGGCTTGATCTGAGACTATCTCAGACAAACCTATTAGAATGAATAAAATTTTTTAAAATGATAATAACAGGTACCAAATGCTGAGTAGGATATGGAGAAACTGGATCTCTTATACATTGCTAGTGGGAATGTAAAATGGTATAGCCACTCTGGGAAATAGCTTGGCAGTTTCTTTTAAACTAAAAATAGATTTATCACACAGCCCAGCAATTGCACTCTTGGGCATTTGTCCTAGAGAAATGAAAACTTATTTTCATGAAGAGAATTGTTAAATGTGGTGCCACCAACACAATGGAATATTAACTGGTTATTAAACAGGACAATTAGGATGGTTGTATAAAAATAAATTCTAAATGATTCTGAAATGATGTTAGGTTAAAAAATGCAGAAATCAAAACTCCATGCTAGAATAAAGACCAGCAGGGAATAAGCAGAGAGAAAATAACTAGTGTGGCAGGATGGTGGGATGGATTAGGGTGCTCATTTCCATTCTTTTTTCCAAAATGTTCTTTGCTGTTATTTTTATGCCTTCCATTTTTAAAACATGAAACCCAAATTGGAAAATCATTAACAGAATACAACCATTCCCAGAAAGATTCTTCCTGGGAGGGAGGGGCTCCTGCTGCTCTGGTTTCTCCCATTGAGAGCATTCCCCAGAAAGATCTGTATCAGATTAGCCAGGGTTGGTGCCAACAGCCTGAGGATTAGGACACAGAAGAGAAAGGTATCAAGGGAAACAGAAGAAAGCCAGAATCAACACAACAACTGCCTGAGTTGCATGATTAATTGAGGAGATACAGAAAGGGGCCTTTAAGGAAAAGGAGTAAAAAGGTGAATAGAAAGGAAAGGGTAGAGTTCCAACTAGGAAAGACAGAGTTCATCAGAGTGTTATCAGTCAGGGCCCCAAGATGGTAGCAGATGGGGAAGGAATCTGAAGACACTGAGACCAGGTAGGAGACCCAAAGGATGCAGCTCCAGGAAGAGGACAAGGAAAAGGAGGGAAACGAACCAAGTGGGACAGGATGAGCGTAACAATTTCTATTTCCAGCATTACAGGATAATCATAGCGAATCTTACATTCAAGTTTCTAACAACACAAATAATTAGAAGAGATAATAATATCCTTTGCTAACACTATTCATTATTCTTTTAGTTATTTTGATTTCAATGTGCAGCCTGTAAGCCTGCAGGGGACCTTTTTAAAACCAGACTATTAATTACTCCTTCCAAAGGAAGGAAGGGATGAAAGCACAAATTCAGACATGAAAAGCATCATTTCGATGAGATTATCTGTCCAAGCACACCACGGGCCACTATTTCAACTCTGCCCCCATTAATGCCCCAGGTATATTTACCGATTGGTGGGGTGGCATTGTGTTTAGATGATCTAAAGAAGAAATGAGTCTCTGTTGCTCACTGCAAGGTTATTTAATCTCTCTGAACTTCAGTTTCTTCATGTGAAAGTTGTGAGGATGAAATGAGACTGAAATACACACGTACACTAAAACAACCACATTGCCCCATATATATTAGGCACTCTAAATGTTCATCCCTTACTCCTTTGCTTTCCTCCCTCTCCACCTTGCCCAGTCCGTCCCTAACTGTAGCAGATTCTGCCCACTGCTCTCTGAACGCAGCATGCACAGGGACAGCCTCCTATTGCAAGCACCTGTAACTCTATCCTAAGTTTGTTTTCTGTTTTGGGGGCTTGGTTGGTTTGTTTGTTTTTGATGTGCTCTCTGCAGGCACGGCGCAGGTCAGAGGTGCCAGGGGTTGACACTCTGAGAACAACCTTCAGTCAACACAGGTAAGAGTTGGAGAGTAAATACTCAAGCTTCCTTACTTCCCCAAAAGGGCAAGCCCAAAATGTACTCTACATTGTCCCCCAGATGTCCCCAGCAAGGATGGGCCCCATTTGCCAAAGCAATAATTTGATCATAACACCTGTGTTGGTCTCTTGCCTTCTCTGCCTCAAATCTCCATGCCCCTATTGGTTCCTCCTGGCATCATGTCCAGAGTACTAATTGTACTCAAATCCTCACCTGAGTCAGCTTTTGATGAAGCTCAATCCAAGTCACTCATCTAAGTATTTTGGCCCCTCTTGCTCCTCAATGGGTAAGATTCGCTCAAGGTCTCACTTGAGATTGATCTGAGTAGTGTTCATCCACTGGCTCCAGCATCTCGACACTAAATAATTCTGTGGCCTCTTGCAATGTGGCTTTGGCTCCCACTACTCTTCTGAAACTATTTTCTCAAAAGTTTTCAACAAGCCCTTAATTGCAAAATCACAGCCCCACGATCCTTGTCAACCTCTGCAGAGCTCCACACTAATGTCAACCTTTGCTTGAAAGCCTCTTCTCCTTGCTTATGGAGGAATTCATTCCCTGGTTTTTCTGTCTTTGTCATTTCCTTTCAAAAGCTTCTCTGGATCCCATTTAAATGCCCGTTCCTTAAGTGTAGGCTTTCACAAGTTTCTGTATCCAGAATTTGCTTCTGATTTCATACTCTCTTCCTAGACAATCTCATCTACTTTGACATCTCAAAATATCTCCTTTCTACAGATGGCTCCCAAGCCTACATCTTTAACTCAGTCCCCTCTCCTCTTGGCTGAACTTCAGATGCAAAGTTCTGCTGAACATCTCTACACAGAAATTCTCCCATCACTTCAAACCCAAAATGTTCCAAGCTCTTTATCTCCCCTGACAAGCCTGCTCCTCATCCTGTGATCCCTGCCTCGGTTAAATCATTTCCACCTCACAATCATGCTTCGTTTTGAAGTCCTCCTTTTCATTTGGGGACCCTATTCAAGCAGTTTCTCTCATATATGTTGGCTCCTTTCAATTATCATTAGTTCAAAATTTCACAATATCTCATCAAGAATAATGTAGTTGCTTCCTAATTGAATTGATATAGCAACTCACCACTCACTCCACATTCCCTGTACATAATCACATAGCAAAAATCTCTTATGGTAGATATGATCATTATCCTCATTTTATAGGTGAAGATACTGAAGCTCAAAGGGGTCAAGAGGCCTGTTCAATGTCACCTCAGCTGGTATGGATCCCGTGTAATCCAAACAGACTAGAAGATCAACTGGAAAAATTTTGAAGATTTCCCACCACACTAGATGATGCTTTGGGTGGATGATAAAGTCCTTCATGAATTTTATGAATGAGAACAAAATTTCTCAGAGGAGAATAAACTTTCTCTTGCTGCAGTAAATGCAGTCCCAAAGAAGGTGGGATGCCAGTTGGAGTGTGGACTCTGGGGATGGAATCCGTATACTCTCTGGCCTGGGCTTAGACCCTAGCTTTGCCATTTACAAGCTTCATGACCTAGGGCAAATTAGTAATCTCTCTGAGCCTCCACTTCCCCATCTATAAAATGGGAATGGTAAAATCTACTTCAGGGAACTGTAATGAGGATTAAACGAAATACTGAAAGACAATTATCTAGAATGTGCCTGGCATATTGCAAGTACTCTTTAAATAATAATTATCACGATAATTATTCTGTAAAGCTACTCTAAAGCAAAGGAGAAAACAGAAGTGAACACAGTGAGATGATGTAAAGACATGACAAATAAATTGCATTTTTTAAACATAATTTTAGAACAAATAAAACATGCAAACAAGATCAAACCTGACCAGTCGCTTAGCAATCCCAACTAAAGAGTCAGTGTCATAAAGGCAGAATGTACCAAAGCGATATTTTATGTGGCTGTGCATTTACTTATAAATCATCACCATTATTTCTGAAAATTGAGAAATATAGCCTTCCTTTGATTTGGATTCTACATGTCTTTGGAATTTTCACAAAAGTTTCACTCCCCTTCCATTGACAAAAAAACCATTTCAGGTCACTCAGAAAGGATAGTGGCAGATTACTAAGGCTTTGAAGCTGGTCTTAGCACTCACAGGTCCTAGTGGGAAGGAGCAAGACTCCTTGGGACTGTCAGTAGAAGGACCATGCTCACATGACAGTCCTGAGTGGAGTCTGTTGCTGCAACTATTATATCTGCCAAACCAACAATCCAGAGGCCATCAATGACCAATCCACTTTCTGGGTAGCATGCTGGTACAAGAAGGGGCATTCGAACTGGAAAAATGTTGACGCGATAATGTTCTCTATGTGGTTCAAGGAAGAAGTCAGGAGAGATATTATGAAGACGTGAGATTCTATTATAACTGAGAAGTGAGGCTGGAACCACAGGGAGCAAGGTGCCTACCTCAGAGGGAGATGACAGAGGCCAGGACTCTAGTCAACTGGGGTGGGAGTAAGGGTGGGGAGTAGATGTTACTGAAGATGACTAACTTGGACATTGTCTCATGATGAAGGGAATTTGGGGTTATAAAAAGATTTGGAATCTAAATCTATTACATGTATTCAATGCCTCCCACCTCAAAAAGAAAAATCTAAAGTTAAAGAGTTTGCATTAAAATGGGATTACTATGTTCTGGAAAGTCCAGGGGGAACAAAAGAATTCTTCCATTGGGTCTATTTTATTCTCTACTGTAAAACCTGCACTTTCTTTCTTTGAAAGTCCAGTAGACTATCGCCACAAGCCCAAACAGAGTCTCTGCTTTGGTGGGAAGGGAAAAGTAGAGACCTCTACATCTTAAAATCCAGAGACAGGAGAAGCCAAGAGAAGATGGTGGCACTAACAAAGCTCTTTCATCTTCAAAGCTCTTTATAGGTGTTAATTAATTAATCCTTTCCAGACCCATACAAGACAGTGAGAAGAGATCAAAGAGACTCTGGACAGAAATTGGCAGGATGAGCTTAGAGAGACATATAACCCACATATTGAAAATAAGGGAGATGGGTTTTCCCTGTGCATAGTAAGAGCTCTTCCCCACTAACTACCTCCAAAAACAAATTCACACAGAGGAGATATTCTAGATGGGAGAGATAATGTAGCATTAGGAAAGAAACTTTTATTGACGCCATGCTGCTTTCTAAAAATATAATTAGAGAAGACGACAAATAAGGGTAATCCAAATAACCCTTGTTCTCGAATTCACTAATGCCACATCCCTTAGTAAGGAAAAAGAAGCTACTAAACCAGGAGATCAAGGAGCAAATAAGATTCAACACAAAAACAGAATCCAGACAGTTGGGGTCAAACTTACATATGATAATGAAACTGGTTAGTAGTTCATTGCTCTCATGGTTTTGCTTGTCTATTGGCTTACAAATATGTGAAAATAGATCTGGAACCCAACAGAACATTCAAATCTTTTCTAAGAACATTTTTTTAAATATTCTAAAATTTTAGAACTAGGTCCTAAGTATAAAAAAATTGTACAAAACAAATGTATTTACTAATACCCTCTTTAAGAAATTAACTTTTACTATATATAAGCATGTATATGAAGTATACAGATGAAGTAAATATATACCAAACACCACAAATGTTAAAATGTTCACTAAAGAAGAGATAGTAAATATGATTACTAGTTGATAGTCTACATTTGTATGTATTATATATAATGTATATAATTTTTTATGTAAATAAGTTAGAAGGGCACAGTCGATTCTCAATAAGACAAGTTTTCATTATGGTTTGGAAGAGTGTGAAAGAAATCAAATTAATTAATATTAGCCAAGAATAATCATCCTCCCCATTTTGATACCATCTCCAACCAAATTCAAGTCTTGGCCCTTTACAGGAATGCTAGCTAATTAGCAGTTATAAGGCAAAGGGGATGGAAAAGGAAAATGTAGTTTGGAAGAACCTTCTTTGCAAACTGTGCTAGACTGGAAGCTTACAGACAGCATAGGAAGTCCACACAGCTTTTCAAGGCAGCTCATATTTTTGGAGGTTTGCAGATATATGATCACTTCTCCAACTTCCCACAAGTCACTCAAAGGATCAGCTGAATCTTAAAATGTCAGCTTTATAAATGGGAACTCCCTGCTCTGAATTTTGACCTTTGATTCACCTCTCCGCCCACCTCCAACATACCCAGAGTTTTTTGCCATCTGAGCCTATACTCCCCCTGTTTCTGGGAACAGTAGGTTTTCCTTTGGGAACCACTCTTCTCCCACTCTTTGTCTAAAGTGGTTCTGTAGAGTAAGCCACCTTAGATATCCCTTCATACCCAAGGATGGGCACATTTCCCAAATCTGACCAATCAATATATCTCATTCTCTTGACCATAGAGATTGGTTGAGAAATAGGCACATTTCAAAAGCCAGTTCAAAAAGCGTCAATCCTGGGGTTTGAGAATAAAGCACTCTCTTCCACTAGTGTGTGCTGTGTTTTCCCTGAGTGTGCAATGTAAGACACAAGCACACCCAATACACATCTTAATTTTAAAGCAATTGCCAGAAGTCTCTCTAAAACCACCTGTATGAATCCCATTTTTATGTTAGACGCATGTTCCATATTTCAACAATGAATTTATTGAGAAACTGGGTAATATGTGAAATAAATATACATTATCAAACAAACAAATGTTAAAATATTCATTGAAGTGAGAGGGGATAGTAAATACGATTTCTGGTTGATAATCTACATATATATGTGATACTGATGCATTAGTAGCGAGATATTTATTGCTCTTCCCAATTGGGAATCACAGTCATTTTCTCTTTGGTCTGAGTAAAATGAAAATTGCTGAAAATAGTTTCCTCCACATTCTTTGTGGCTGGGTACAGCATTCCACATCAACAACAAAAGTGATGAAGAGGATTTTATTTTTTTCTTAACAGAAGGCCCCATGAAGCATCTCAATTTTGTGGGCTGAGAGCATATGATAAATGGGAAGGCAGTAGGCAGTTGGGGTTTGGCGAAATATTTCCAATGCTTGTTGTTATATTTTTGTGTTGAGTAAAATCTTTCATGGAGTTCGGCCCCAGACCTTCTCTCCTTGGTTATTTAAACACACATGGATGACAAGAAAAATGCAATTACTTTTCTTACACATTTTCATCAAAAAGAGATGTTTGGGGGGCTGGCCCCGTGGCTGAGTGGTTAAGTTCGCGCGCTCCGCTGCAGGCGGCCCAGTGTTTCGTTGGTTCGAATCCTGGGTGCGGACATGGCACTGCTCATCAAACCACGCTGAGGCAGCGTCCCACATACCACAACTAGACGAACCCACAACGAAGAATATACAACTATGTACCGGGGGCTTTGGGGAGAAAAAGGAAAAAATAAAATCTTTAAAAAAAAAAAAAGATGTTTGGAAGAGACATCAATAATAACTATATAATCAAAACCTATTCTATTTTAAACTGAGAGTGAATTTTCGCCAAAAATAAGCCAAAATGCAAGGTGAAAGATACGGTCAAAGCCACAGACAAAAGTTAAAAAAGAAGCCACTCTAACCGTCTCACTATAGCAATTCTAACACAAAGCTCTCCAAAAAAGATAAAAATTCCTAAAAGAATTGGACATTAAAAATTTTTGAATAACAGAATTTTCTTCTAGAATCTTGGAAACATTTCTGGTGAAGACATGAGAGAATTAAGAAACACAATCCATTGCCTGCATACACTTTCCCCTTTGAATGCAGTAGCGCAGCCAGCTAAGAAGTAGATGGGAAAAAATTTTAGCCACGTTCTCCTCTCCCCATCTATCCTCAAAGTGGTGACTGGATTTATACCACCAGAATGCTGAGCAGTCAGCCCTTGATTTTGCTGGAATTACTTTCTGAGACTGAAAGTCATGACCAACACCAGCCCCCAACCTATTTCCAGCCTTAAAAAAGATTGCCTACATTCTTCAGCTAAGTGCTTATGTGTTGATAGATTGAGCACCAACATCTATGATTCAGAGCTTGATTCTCACACATCCAATCTTTAAGACACTGCGTTTCACCAAAAGAGCATTCGAAGTAAAGGATGAGGACAGCAACTTTACTTTTAAGTATTTATTTTTAAGTGTTTTGGTTGAAAGAAGAAAAGAAGAGAAAGAAAAAATAAAATAAACAACCTGGAAATTTTAAGGTTTCTCTTTTTCTTGAGTGTCCCTGGGTGTTCCCCTGCAACCATGGAGGCAGTGGGATGTGATGGAAACAGCTCCAACTGGATTCTGCCGAGTATATTCTGGTACCTCCTCATTAGCTATAAGATTTCAGGCAAGTTGTTCTAACTTCTCTGAGCTTCAGTTTCCTCATCAGGGGAATGAGGAGTGATCTGGTGTTGTGTGTGAAAGCACTTTACAAACTGTAAAGTGATCTACAAACATAAGTTTCCACACGGTACCTGGGGAGATCCTGTGAAATCATGTCAGATCATGTCATACCGCTACTGAAAACCCTCCAGCTTCTTCCCATTTCACTCAGAGAATGGGCCAAGGCTCTTGTCCTCACTCTCACCTCCTACTCCCTCCCTGCTCCTCTCTGCACCAGCCACAGTGGCCCTTGTGCTCCCAGGCACATTTCCCCCTTGGGCCTTTGCATTTGCTGTTTCTTCTATGTAGAATGTTCTTTCCCCAGGAGCCGCATGGCTCTCTCCCTTACTCCTTTCAGGTCTCCACTCAAAATTTTGGTTCTCAGTGAGAACATTCTCCGCCACCTACCTAAAACCCCACCCTCCTTTCAGACTTCACATTCCCCTCACTTACTTCATTTTTTTCCTCCTTAGCATTTAGCATTGTTTGTTTCATCCACTATCTCCCTGTTAGGTTTCCTGAGGAACACACACACAGAACACTATCGGCTAGAAGATGCTAGAACAATGCCTGGCCTATGGTATGCATTAAATATATATTTGTTGAATGAATGTGCTTATTATCATGCACACCTTCCCCCCCCCCCACTTTAATCCTCTCCTTCATTTATTATCCTTTTTCTTAAGAAGCCTGTCTTATTCACACTTCAAGGCTCATGCTTTCACCTCCTCAGTGAGTTCTTCTCTATTTTCCTCCCAATTCTCTCTTCCTGCTCCTTAGTAGAATCAATCCATCCCTCTCTGTTTTCCCTGTGGTGTATGGTTTAGAATTCTTGTCCAGTTGGGTTTTATCACGTTGCATTACAGATTGTATAGTCATTTGCCCCCACCTCATATATTGCGTTCAGAGTAGACTGTCCAAAATGATCGTTTTAACTATCACAGTGCCTAACGTACAGCAATCTCTCAGTAGAAGACTGTTAAATGTATGCATATGCATCCTGTACATTTTAAATGTTATTTCCATTGGCAATGAAGAGTGCAGCTTTCAGTTAAACGTCTATAGTTCTATTTTAGGGAAGATTATAGCAGCTCGCACCCTCCTCGCTGTCCCCTCACACACTCTGGCTCAGAACACCTAGGTTGAAAATTACCACTGCTTTTTGCTGATTGTTCTTCTCTCCAAAGAACCTCCATTTTGCTTTTGTTCATACATATTCCTTCCTACCAACCCCATCGTGATCAGGTACAGAAAATTTGGGATTTTTATAACCTGCACACCATGTGAAAATCTGTAAAACATGTATGAAGAAAACTACAGAAAAATGTACTTCAGAAAATATGTAGCAAAGTCAAGATCCTCTTCAAAATAGACATCTTTGTTTGAACTCCTCAGAGTATTCAAAACTCTCAAATATTGTTCTCATTGTCAATGACATCAATTCTCAAATTCTAGTCTCCTCTCTACCCATGGACATAATAGCTGCTACAAACAAGAGAAACCAATGACTCTTTTTATGGCATCTTCATACAAAATCTTCAAACCATTTGTTCAGATGACTGATCTCAGCCAAGTGGGTGAAGGGCATTAATAGGCATTTGGAAATCCCTATAAATCCATCATCCTGAAAGACAGCACAGTGCCCACGGTGACACCAAAGGGAGTGAAATGAAATATGCCATTGACTCTGCAGAGGTTAATCGATCATTTTTCTGGTGCTACTTGGTTTGACATAACCAAATTTGCACTGAAAATCAAGTCATCTATCTTTGTTCTGGTCAACTTAAAAAATTTCATCCTATTTGACCTTTCCTGAGGTGCAGTCAAAGAAAAACAGATTCTTTTTTGAGCTGGGCAGTCCCCTTTTATCTATATTACAGACACCTGAGCTGTTCCAGCTCCGCTCTAATTCAAGAGCCCTGAAAGGCCTGTGACAAACCTATTCCCTTGCTTTTTGACCCCCAAAGGTAGGAATATTGGGGCACTTTATCTATTTTACTTTGAGATGATAAAGAAAAAAATTTTAAGAAAGATTAAAGAGAGAGAGTCCATGAAAGAAAAAGTGGCATGATGCCCTGATTCATCGTATATCTGAGGCAGAAATAAATCTAGAGAAAGCATTAGGTTCCCACAATCAACCAATTTTTCTCACAGAAATGGTTGCCAGAGTCTGACTCTCACAGTGGCCTCCAGAAAACAGACTTGGTCCTCTGCTTTGAGTTGTTTTTATTAACTTATTTTAGAAGTTACTGGAGAGATGCTACTTTTTTTTTTACATAGAGGCTTTCTTCCCAGACACAGAGTATTTGAAGTTGTATTTCAATGACTATTTACAAAGGGATTTTTCTTTCTCCTCTCTCTCTCTCCTTTTCATGAACATACCCTTGCTCTCACTCTCTCTCTCTCTCTCTTTCACCAAATATGGCTCTGAATATCCTTTGTTGGGTGTTTAAAACCTCTAATTTTCATCATTGTCCTGGAGTGTCCCCTTGTTATAGGAGAACTTCTTCCCAGGGAAGAAAACTGACCTGCTTCTCTGAGGATAATGGGTGAATTTGATACGTGTAAAGTAGGACTAAATTTCTGCGGCAACTATTCAAGAGAAGGGCAAGTCAAGCTGACATCAAAGAACACGTGTATCCATTCATTTTGGTGACCGAAATGCTAACCAAGCAAAGAGAATGAATACTTGAAACCAAAAACATTAGCCTATGAGAAAAAGGCCACTTGAATGTGATACTATAATGTATATCTCATACATCATCTCTGCGGATCACAGGCTTATCACACACATGATGTATGAGTGAAGAGTGGCCAAAAAAGGAAAAGTAGTTTCAATTTTTTTCAATATTTGGTTCTTCCTCTGTGTGTGTGTGCAGAGGCTAACTCAAGCCCTTGGTTCTGTTAGCAGAGATAGAAAAAGTAGGTAGACAAAGTTAGAATTTTCTTTCCTTTGCCAATTGTATTTTCAGGGTTTTTATTTCTCCTTAAATAATAAGAGGTTTTTGTGTCATTACTAATAGGTACTTCCTTAGGTTTTTACTGAGAAATAATTCAAAATGTCAGGTCAATGCTTAAAAGAATAATAATATAGCTTTGAGAAGACAAGCAATTCAACCAAACCCCTCTTCCCTAATGTTTAGAGACCCGGGTGGATGGTAGTGCCCCTCACATAAACCCCACTTCACAGGAGAATTGCTGTGGTCCTCTGCAGAGGGGCATTAAGGGAAATGCTGGTGATTTTAAATCTGAGCAAACATCCACTTTAGAGAGGCGGATTCTATGTGCATTCTAGAATGCACAGCAGACCATTTTTATCTTTTAAACAAGTCTTAAACTCTGTGCTAGAGCTCTAAGAGTCTCTTTTCTTGAACCACTCAAGACATTAATAATATGATATATAATAATAATGAACATATATGAGTAATATACAATATATAAAATACATTATGTACATAAGATAATATAATACAAAAACTTGTATTAAACATTATACTAGATATAATGTTTTCTATAGTCTTCTATAGCAGAAAGAAACACTGATCAAGCACTAATAAAAATAATGTTAAAATTTGTTTACATTCTTTGAGTGCTTATCATGTTACAAGCACTGTTTTAAGCGCTTTATGTTTTAACTCATTGACCTTAACAACAACCCTGAGAAGTGATTGCTATTATTACTCCCATTTTCCAGATGAGGACATGAAGGCGCCGAGAGTTTAAATAACTTTTTCAAGGTACTGTAGCGAAGAGACACTATTATAATAATGGTTAACATTTATGGAGTACACATCATGTGGCAACTACTGTGCTAAGGAGTTTAACATACATTATTTTTCTTAAACGTTACAAAAATCCTCTGGGGGTAGGTACTGCTCTTGAGCCTTATTTACAGAAATATAAAGAGCAAGCAGACTAAATGACTCGAAATATTAAGTTGTATGACAGTTCTCAAGGTCAAAGAAGCCTACCGTAAAAACAAAATTATCCCTGGTATGCAGAGAGAATTAGCCCCATTTTGCATACGAGGAAACCGTTTCAGAATAATATTGTTCAAGATCCACAGCTCCTGAGGAATGAAATCAGGATCCAAAACCCAAGACCTTCGACACCAAAGTCCACATGTAGCCACTCTGTGGTTTCCTCTGCAGGCTCTTGATCTAGAAGGATACAGAAGAACCTGAAGCACTTCCCATGAGCACAGTTTCCTTCCGTGTACCTCATGGAGGAGGGATAGGAACCAAAGAGGCTGAAAGAAGTGGAGAAGGATTATCCATTCTTCACTTCCATCCGTATTTTAGAGGTGCTTATGTGAACTAAACCCATTACAGTACATTGCGATTAACTCTAGCAAACCAAAGCAAATGAGGTTTTATATGTGTTAAATATGTGACAAATAGGACAATACCTCTGTGATAGATAACCTTCTAAAATGGCTCTCAATATTTCCCTCCTCCTGGTATTCATGCCCTTGTGTGGTCCTCTCCCTTAAGAAAGGGTCTAGGGTCTTGCTTCTAATGGATATGAATATGGAATATAGCAAAAGTGGTGGGAGATCACTTCTAAGATTAGGTAATAAAGGACTGTTACTCGTGTCTTGTTAGTGTTCTCTCTTTCTCTTGCCTTCTTAGCTTGCTGTTTTTCACGAAGCAAGCTGTTGTGTGGAAGAGGTTCATGTGACTAGGAATTGAGTGTTGCTTCCATCCAAAAGCCAGTGAGGAGGTAAGGTCTTCAGCCTAACAGCCCACAGAGCACTGAATCCTGCCAACAACCATGTGAGTGAGCTTAGTGGACCCTTCCCGACTCGAACCTTTGGATGAGACCACAATCTTGGCCAACACCTTGATTGTGAGATATCTGAAGCAGAGAATCCAGCTAAGATATTACCAGATCCCCAACCCACAGAAACTGTGAGATAATAAATGTGTCTTGTTTTAAGCCGTTAAGTTTCAGGGTAATTTTTTATGTAGTGATAGATAACATATACCCTCCTTCTCCCATAAAAAGTTCTTCTAGAGTATTTGCAGTTATTTTTAATTTGACATGACTCATTTACACCTTCAGAGAATGAAGAATACTGATTTCAGAAATCTCAAAGGGCAAAGATGGCCATCTATTGTGTTCAACATGTTATTGCTGGAAAAGTCTATAGGCACTGGACTCAGGGTCAAAATACCTGTCTCTGTCACAAGAGCTACGTCAGTTAATCTCTCTGGGCCTTGCATTATTCTTTGATAAAATGGGGTGAAGGTGCTTGCTAGAGATTACATCTGAAATTCCTTCCAGCATGACAGGCAAATGACAGAGGATCCACACCAGCACTGAGGACTGTTAAGATTGTTAACTGTTTACTGACAAACAACTGTATCAGTCAGAAAACCATCTCAGGTGGGAACTGTTGGTGCCTAACTGGTATAAATGATTTGCCTTTCCCTCTCAAAGAGGATAAAAACAAAAAATGGGGCACAGTAAGCCATATCATTGAGTTAATACCTTGCTAGGATCCTACTTCAGGCCAACTCAGTTTGAACAATGACCCAGAGGGACGGCTACAAGTCAGAGCTGCTTTCCTCCTCTTTCCCTACTCCCAGTCCTATGCCTGGATACAACCACACCTTCATCATGGAATCCTTTCAACCTTCTGAGACACAATGGTATGCACACAAAACATCCTCAGCCCCTAAGTTGTATGCTGTGCTACAAATCACATTCTCATGCAAGATCAAGGCTGCTGGAAAAGGAGCCAACTAACTTGAACACCAGGCCCGGACTGGAAGTAAAATGTCTAAAAAGCCATAAGTGTTTGAACAGTTTTACACCTACAGACACAGAGGAGAGTTTTGTGGAGAATTGCTGGCATTTCAACAATTTTGAGGAGGCTAACTCTGAAATTCTGAGTGACAGGAAAATAGCACATGAAATAGAAGCCTAAAATAAAGACATTCTTTCCAAGTTGAAGAACGATTTGGGAGAGATTTAGGGGGATCTGTAAACTATTTCTAATCTATCCAGGGGAAAATCTAATAAAAAGCTAAAATTAGTTCATCTCACGATCTTCACGCGTTCACAACTGGATAGTCATGCAATGATTCACCATGAGGGAGGGGTGAATTGCCTTCACTTCTATATGTGAACATATGCCCTTTCAATCAAGAAGCAGCCTGGTATAAGATTTTGAAGCTCAATATCTGTTAAGCATTTCATTTGTGTTATTTTGGCAGGAGTTGGTTTGATTGTCTTGTGAAATCTGATTAATTTTACAGCAGAACGAAAAGCAACACACACACACGAATGTCTTTGTTGTTTCTCAAGTGAACAATATTCTTTCACCTTTCAATTGTTTAGCAATTATACAGTGAATCCAATCAATATAGACAGCCAACACAAATAAGTCAGACATAACTGATTTTATAAGAATTAATAAGTATGTAATGAGCCTTTACTGCTTGTTAGCATGAATTCTGCAGATAATTGACCATTCTCCATTCTTGTCTTGTGTCTGGAAGCAACTTAAAACAGTAGCCAAAAGAAAAACGTATGGTAAGTAAGCTTTGGTTTGTGAACATTTGTTTTGGAGACCATCAGAGAAATAATTTGGTCGGTGGTATTTTCCATGTGCTGTTCAACAGCTCTAGCAAGCACGTCACTTCTAGCATATAGTCTCTGATATTTAAAACCACGGAACCAGTTGTTCCTGGTTCTGGAATCTTTGAGTATTCATTTGTCAGTCTTTCCTTCCTGGACGTGTGAATGTTTCTTATGTGTAATCATTCTTTCAGACACAAACAAGTGGTTGCAGCATTAGGACAAATCTATAAGATCAAAACTGCCTGGAAATGTACTGACGTGTCTGACCTTCTTCCAGAAACTAATGCTTTGTTGAAATTCAATACCACATATATACCAGTATATATTTAATGTACATCAATGGAAAGGATTTGAAACAGCAAATTTTAATGCTAATTCATAAAGTGCAATTTCCAGACACTGCTTACAAGATCTTTTTTAAACAATTCTAAAATCCCACTACCATGAACACTACTAACAATAATAGTAACATCCATTAAAACACTTTTGAATGTACAAAGTGCTTTTTTATGAGGTTTAAAAGGCCTGTGAGACAGGTAGGACATGACTTATTATTTCCAATTAGCAGATGAGGGAATTAAGAGCAGGAAGGCTAAAATAACTGGCTTACAGTTAGCAAGAGGCAGAAATGGAATTAGAATCCAAGTCCTGGAGCAAGCAAATCCAGCATGCTTTATAGCATAAGAGGACCAGATTTAATCTAAAACATAAAAGCGAAATAGCAACAATAATAATGTTGACGTTTTTATCATAACTGGGCAAGACTAAAATAGAGCATGGGTAACATTTGGACGTAGCCATTGGGAAGAGATGAGGTTCATTTAGAAATATGAGTAGAGATTTTCTATCTAAAAAAAGCTCTGAGACTCATCTATGGACCTCTTGGTCCTCTCAATTTCCATTAGCTGCAAAGGAGCCAGCTACCCGGAAGTTACCAATAAGCACTTCTTAGCAAAATAAACGAGGTCCACGTCTTCTTTTTAAACCGTCTTCAGCTTTTGTGATTATAATCCCTGAAATGTGTACAGGTCTTTAAGGTTGAGCAAGCACCGCCTCATATACTATTGTATTCAGTTTCCACCACAACCTTATGAACCGGCCAGAGCAGATGCCATCCTCCCACTTACCCCAGAGGACTCTAACTTACAAAAACGCCATGTCACTCATCTGTGTACTCAGTTAATAAATCACGAGTGGTGGGTTAGAAGTTGGGATTGCCAATGCCCTGTCCAAAGCTAACCTCACTATACCAACCCGAGTCTTACTGACCACTGGATCAGTCAACGTCTGATCAGGAGACAGTTAGTACAAAGTTATTTGAGCAGAGTTTAGGAAGTAAGCAGTGACGTGGATCTTGTCTGTCTCACTAAAAGATGCTTACTGGGAATGTTTCAGATAGCTGGTTCCTTTGCAGCTAACGGAAACTAAGAGGAGTGAAAGATCCATACTGGAGTCTCAGTTCTTTTCTTATATAGAAAATCTCTACTCATGCCTCCAAATAAACCTTATCTCCTAAATATTCCTCATCTACCTAGATAACTAAAAATCCAGCAAGAGAACACAGAAGTATCAGAGGGGTAGCAACTCCAGGAAGCAGCTACACCCTTAGGGCTGGGAGAACAAAGGTTGGACTTCTTAAGCTAAATTATTAAACTTTTAGAATATTGGTGAGGAGCCCTGCAGAAGGGACCCAGACCTCTGAGGAAAGGGTACCATCCATCAGGTGCTCTTGTCCCCGAGGGGTAGATGAGGATGGTTTCCATCGTTGGAAGAGCTGTAAACTGGACTCACCTGCTGCTATGGGAAAGCCTAGTCACTCCTGAAATTAAGAATCATGGCTAGGGCCGCTCACACAGGAACTAGAAGCATACAGGAAGATGCATTCTCTTCTTTCTCCTCCAGGCTTGCAACTCCTCTCTAGCATCCCCTATTAGCAGAGCATAACAGGGAGCCAGCTGGGAAAACAAAAATATGGTTTGCACAGTCCCAGCACCATGATCATGCAACAAATTATAAAAGGGTGGGTTGGGAGCTAAGAGACAAAGGCTAGATCTGTCACCGTCCACACCTTTGGATACTCAGCATCCAAACATGCCCTCTACAGTTATTTGAACTTCCATACAACAATAAAAGCAAACCTATGCTCCAGCCTACCACGATGCAACTATCCTTCCGATAAATGAAGATGCTCTCATCCTCTTCTCCAAATAAGGGGACACAGACTCCTGAGAGTCTTTGCATGCATCTCTGCACTATGTCAATTACCCATTAATTTCAGTCCAGATCTTTACTGGATATACTTTTACCTAAAGACTAATTTGTAAAGTTAATTTCCTACAAAACTTATATAAGCTAATAAGAGGTAAGAGATAGAGAGAAGAAAAAAATAGATGATACATATGTAACAAGTAAAGAAGAAAATAGAAGTATTTTCCATGACTGTTATTGATCACGAGGTCATAATGGATAAATGTAACTTCCTTCTTCCACTACTCATTCCATGTTTCCTTTGTCTTTAGCAAGAACCGCAGCTGACTGGGATTGGTTCCATGGTGGGGTGACCTAAACCTTCTTCTTGAAGGGTCTGAATCCTCGCTGGATCCATCTCCTTGTGGTTACTCTAATTTTCCATTGAATTTTATTACTGGCTATGAAAGTATTAAGAGGCACCCCAGGGAAGTTCCTGAGTTCTGACATACTCCTCCTTGTCCCCACTGTGAATAGCAACCCAATTTCCCTTGGTAATCAGAATCAATCCCCCCATAGCCAGTAGAGCAACCCCTTTGTTGGCCTGCTGGCTCAGCGGCATAAAGAACCCAAGATGGCCAGGTGGTATTCTCACCTTCCAATTCAATGAAACCAACTGTTGCCACTGTTGTAGGCCTTGATGGAAGCTTTTATCTCTCAGGAGCCAAGACCTCAAAACCAAATGGGAAACAAAAAATTATTATTGAGTTATTAGTGATAGGATTCACTCCTGATTCCATACGCCAGACCTGTGTATTCTGCCCATGAGAGAGAGACAGCCCCATTGGGTCTCTGATTGCAAGCACGTAGAGTGTCATCCACTCAGGATGTTGTCTCCCAGATGACACTGTAGCCCTAATTTTAGAGCATGGTAATAGAATTAATTCTCTTTCGATGACACCATGGAATAAAATATTTATATGAAAGACATCACTTCCCCTATTTTGTTAAACTGATCCCAGGAAAACCTCCTCTCCTAAGTTCACTAGATATTGCTCAAAAGTCAAGATAGTTCCACTAGAGGCAAAAGAACACAAGAGATCATTTTGTACTTTAAGACATTGCTCTGATTAAAGGAAAATCAAGAATCCAGCAAAGAGGAGACAACTTTGAATGTGCTATTCATTTTAGAGAAGTGGTGGGAAAGTGAGGTCAGACAGTAAAGGAGAAGCAAGAAAATGAACAAGTTTGAAAGAAATAGGGGCTGGCCCCGTGGCTGAGTGGTTAAGTTCCCGCGCTCCGCTTCTGCGTCCCAGGATTGCGCCAGTTTGAATCCTGGGTGCGGACATGGCACCTTTCATCAAGCCATGCTGAGGCGGCATCCCACATGCCACAACATGAAGGACTCACAGTTAAAAATACACAACTGTGTACCCGGGGGGCTTTGGGAGAAAAAGGAAAGATAAAATCTTTAAAAAAAAAATTTAAAAAAAAAAAAGAAAGAAAGAAATGCAAACTGGTAATATTCCAGTAGCCTTGGAGTTCCTTCCATGGCTGCTTCATCCTGCCATGTTTTCCTCCTTCAACCCATACCCTCCTGCCCACTACTCACCTCCACGTGCTCCCTAGGGACAAGTAACCCTTGCAGCTGGGGTAACTCCTCTGATGGACCATCCTGATTCTTGACCACACCCCCAGATTAGCACTAGTGGAGAGAGAACATTCCCTAAGGCTGCTAAAGGCTGACATCATTTAAATCTAGTTTAGATGTTTTGAGATTATTAACTTTCACAATTGCAGAGAAGCATTGAACCTAATTCTCTGGTCCGCAGTTCAAATCCTAGGTCCCTATAATTCTGCAGAGAGAGAGAATCCTGGGAACAAGACATTCAGAGAAAATTACAGGGTCTCATTACGGAGGGGGCGTGAGTGAAATTGAGAGGTATGTAGAAGCTTCTGCTGTCTCTGGGCTTCAGGGAAGAGCTCTGGATTCAGAATCTCCACTTCCATCCAGTACTGGCTGCCGGAGATCAAAGGCCCCTCCCAGAGCCTCATCACTGCCCACACCCCTTCTACTTACAGCCAGCCAGTTGCCATGTGCAGAGAGCCAACTTGGACAGCTGTGGAAGGGCCATGCCCCGCATTTGAGAAAAATATCAAAGGGAAAATATCAGAAGGATGATCCCACCCTCTACTTTAAAATCCTACTGCCACCTTCCCAGCTCACTCACTCTGTATCTCACATTCTCTTACCTGGGTTATTGTAATAGCTTTTTGTAATGCCTGGCAAATAAGAGATACTGATTAAATTTTTGTTGAACACATGGATAAATGGATGGATAAATCATTGGAATGTGTTTCCTTACCTGCAGTCTTTTTTCCTTCTAATCCATCCTTCACCATATCAGAGAAACCATCTTAAATATGTACTTATCCTATTTCACTCATCAACACACTCCAGCCCACAAACAAACAAGAGAAGTTCAACGGCTCCCCTTATTTCCAGAATATTGAACTAAACTCCTTAGGATGGAATTCAAGTGTGACCTCTATGCCACCTTCCCCTACATGCCTCCGTTCACCTCAAGCTCCGGCTACACCAGGGACTAGCTAGGTTACCTTGAGAAGTTACTTAACTTCATGAGCCTCTATTTTCTAATGCTTCATAGATAAGGCTACAAATACCAGCCACACATTCCCTCTTGCCCTTCCCCCATCCCTGACCACTGCTTCACTTTTGTGACTTTCACCATTTAGAAATAAATCATTTCTTGTGAAAGGCTCCCATATTTGTGCATGTCTTTATCTATGATTTTTTTCTGCCTTAATTTATTGTTAGCCATTGTCAATTCTTACCTCTTTTACTAGACTGTGACTCCTTGAGAGCAGGGACTATTTTAACAGTTGTATTTTCCACAGCACCTGTCTTTGTGCTTGAACTTAGACTTCTTTCAATAATTCCTTGAATGGATGGACTATGAGAGGCATAGGCAGTCTCTTAACAGGATGTGATTATGGGGAAATTAAGAAGGCAGCACCTTCTCTCCCTTTGCCCTAACTCCAAATTCTTTCACATGGAATTACTTATCAAGAAAAAATAATCCACCATCAGAGAATCATTCCTTTATCTTAAATCCTTGTATTCTAAGAAGTAAAATAGATATTCCTATCGGAGAGTGACAATAGCCCTCTTTCTGGGGCCATGCTTCTAAGTAAGAACAGACGTATCTGATCCTTTCTGGGAAGCAGACTTTCATAGAGAAGGCGAAAACCTGGTATTACTGAGACACCAGATTGAAGACACAGAGATGCAAGGCCAGGAACACCAAGATATACTCCAACCACGTCATAATCTCACCCAGACCAATCCTGACTGGTGGTCCCCGAGAGCCTCGTAGGTGGTCCATAGACGGATTTCTTGAGAAATTCGTGTTTATAATATGACTGTGTCTTTGTTTTTGTTTCTGGAATGAATTAATCACTAGCCAGGATAGTAAATGAAGATCAGACATCGCCTTTCAACCAAAGCAGTTCCTTTTGTCTCATTAATACTTAAGAAATTGTTTGGTGCTATAGAATGTGAGCAAGTGAAATGTGTCAGCTACAGAGGCTTTTCCCCTGATAAAATGGCACAAAAGAAAGGAAAGTGTGAAATCATTATTATTCCTCCTCATTTTACACAGAGTTGCTCTTTAGATCATCACATTAAACCCATGTCAATATTAGGTTATCAGCTCCTTTGAAGATGTCCCATTATTTCATGCCTCCAACTCATCTTTTAGGCTGTTCACACCATCTAAAGGACAGCTTCCCCCTCATCTACCCAGAAACTATGATTCACTCTTCAAAATTCAAGTCAAGCACCATTTCTCCACAGAAACCTTTTCTGCTTTCTCTAGATACGTGTTGCTATCCACTTATGTTCTCTCACTTATTTCCTTTTTAGTCAATATTACTGTGAATTGAAATTGTACATTTATTTTTCTTTCTGTTTCACTTATTTATTACTGCATAACGTACCACCTCCAAAACTTACTAGCTTAAAACAACAATTTTTTTGACGTTTTCTCGTAATTGTATGAGCCCCCTGGGTTCGGCTGGGCAGTCCTTCTGCTCCGTGAGTGTAGGGGTAGTTGAGGTCACTCATGTAGCAGCATCCAGCAGGCAGCATGCCTGGAGCTGAAACATCCAAGAGGGCGTCTCATCTCCAAAGCCTCCCTCCACATGGTTGTTAATCATCCGGTAGTCTATCTTGGGCTTCCTTACAGCATGGCAGCTTCACTCCAAGAGAGGAAATGTACAAGTTGCTAGACTTCTCAAGGGCTGAGCCCAGAACTTACACAGCATCACTTTCTTCACTTTTCATGGATCAAAGCAGGTCACAAGGCCCTCTCAAACTCAAGAGTAAAGGAAATAGACCACTTCCCGGTGGAGGAGCAGTAAAGAACTTATGGCCATGTTTAATCAGCCACACTTCCCCACCAAAAAGTGAGCTTTTTCTGGGCTAGAATACTGCAAGAAGTTAAAGACCTGCTTTGGGGACAATAGTCTTTTAGATATTAGGAAGAATGTGTAAATGTGTGCTAGATGGAATTTAAGACAAAGGGCAAGAAAAGAGATGACACAACCCACATTCTGAAGCTGCAAAAAATTCTGGCTTTAACATGGCTCAAGAAGAACCATGTTGGGGGAGTAGGGAGTAGCCAGCAATTTCATCTGCTTTCTCTCTAGATGCCTAAAGAAACAAAGATTCTTGCAACTAAAACTACTATGAAAACATGAGCTCCTTAGAGCTCCGAAATCCTCTATGTTCCACTACAACCCAAACGTCTAATCAACATGGGGTTAACTTGACATCAGGACTCAGGCCACTTGATAAATCTCGTACATTTAAATAAATTTTTTAAAATAGTTTTATCTAATATACCATTACACGTGGTCTAGTAGAACTTAACCACCAGAATTTCAGATGTTTGGTCTAAATATAAAATACTTTATTTCATTTGCAAGAGGTGGAATACATGCAATAAGAGGAAATAGAGGGTTTAACAACTGATTCAATTCCACTCTCTTATCAGGAGAGCTTATATAGTCAGGTTCAAGGCATAATAAGGAATTGATCACAACTGTAAATTGTAAGTTTAGGAGTAAAATCTTTCCGGAGTGAAATTTGACAATATATATATCAAAAGTGATGAAAATTTTACATATACTTTAACACATAAATTCTTCAAAGAATTTGTCTTAGAGGAAGTAATCATGGATGGACACAAAGATGGCACTATGAGATGTTTGTCGTAGCACTATTTATAACTGAAAATATTGGAGCAACACATGTTCAAGCAATATAAGATTAATTCTATCAATTATAGTATATCTGTAGGATGGGATTGTAGATTGCTATTCAAATTGTACTATAAAAATATACTTAATGGAAAAGTAATTTGTGTTATAATATATAAAATAGAAAATATTTTATAAAATAATACATTTTATATTAAAATAATATGTAAAATAATAAAAAGAAAAACCTAAACCAGTATAGGGTAGCTACATGCATGTATAAAAGACTGGAAAGCAATACACCGGAAAATTAGCAGTGATTAGCGATGATTAACTTTGGGTAGTAAGATGATTTTATTATTTTTTATTATTTGTGTTTTCTGCTAGAAACATATATCTCTAATAAAGGACAATAAAATTATTTTCTTAAAGATTATTATTTTTACTTGTGCATCACCAATTTATAGAGTTTAATAGAGTCATGGAAACCGTTGAAGACCTTTACTAAACTCTTTTCTCAGATCAAAAAGTTGTTTGGTTAATGAAATGCCACTGAAATATGCAACATGTCAGACTAACCATACTGCACAACAAGTTGTGTTTTCTCATTAATGTGACATGACTTCAGAACATACTGAATATGAAATATCTATGAGAGTCAGTACTACGAAATGAAACTGTGGTTCTAGACTGTAAATTCTACAAAAGCGTGGATTTTATCTATTCCATTAAATAAATATGCTTTGGATAGATGGATGAATGAATGAGTGATAAGATCACATGAATCAATCTCCAGCAAGGTGGTCTTTCAAGATAGATTCTTAAATCTCCTCGGGTTACATAGTTTTGTCTTATGCTGTTGCGGCCAAAGACATCCCAGGACATTTGAAGACACGCAGGTTAGATTTTTAACATGCAGGTTAGATAGATAGATACTAGATAGATGATTGATAGATAGATAGATAGACAGATAGCTGATAGAGCACACTGAGGAAAGTCTCAGTGTATAGGTGGAAGCTGAAACTATGAGGAAAAACTCATCTGAAGAGAGTGAAAAAGGAATGGCCAACACAACTTTGAGGAATAAAGATCTAAAATAAGCTTTGGTGTCCTATTTTCCCACATAGCCCTCCAATCTCCATATCTGGGATTTCACAGCTGCCCTCAGCAGACTGAAGTTTACCCTACGGTCAGAAGCCCTGAAAATTGTTACTTCATGAATGTTCCCTAAAGGAAGACTGATTGATGCATTGTCACAAGTGAGACAAGATAGCTGCATTGCTGACTACATTGAGCGGGGTGAGGGTGTGGTAACCTGACTGGTACTATGTCTCAACTTGTGGCTCAATGACTTGTTTTTATTCAAGATTTTAATGTGAAGATAAAGGAGAAAGAGAAGGAACAGGCTGTCTGGAGAATTATGCAGAGTCAAAAGAGCTAGTTCCCTGAAAACACACTTGGAAGAAGAATCTTAATGCACTAGGAGGAAAGTCAAGAATTAATTAATCACTACTCCTGCTCTTGAACACCCACTGGGCGCATAATGAAGTTTCAGGTTGTTTTTTCATAAATTATATCCAGTGGTCATTCCATAGTAACCTGAATACATAGAAAAGTAGTAACAAAAATTTGAAATATCCTGTGAACTCAAACTAATCTGCCTCACCAATAATTTGCATTAAAGCTGATGATTTTCAATATGTAGAGTAGAAAGTCCTTACCCAGCTGGTTTCAAGCTGCCAAATTGGATACAATAGATATGTTGTATAGTTTCCAACACCATAAATCAGAGATTTTACTTGCTGTTTTAGGGAGTAGCCAGTATACTTTATGGTTTCACCTGTTGAGTTTTCTAAATGCATTTGACCCTGACACAGGATGACGAGTGGTTTGTAGCCACTCCCACCAACACATACACACACTTGAATTTTCAATTGCAATTATAGAAATTTTGCACCCAGATTAATGAGGTCATTATTCCACAGTACCTTATGCTTCTCTGGCTTCTCTGTATTATCAATCAGAATTCAATTTGGGGCTCCTTAAGAACGATATTTGTAGGTCCATGTAAGTAAAAATTCCATGGTTGTACAGAATTGGACATGACAGGATTTGGAGCCCATCAGGATTCCATTTTCTCTATTTCTGGGCTCAGCCTTCCATCTTTTCTGATAAACTTAATGTGGAGGTAGGATGGCAACAGCAGCTCCAGCCTGAACATCCTCTCAGGCTTAAGATCCTGTAGAAAAGCTCAAATAAAAGTCCCAGAATTGAATCACATTCATCCTGGTAGGCGACTTCGACGGTATGCCCATAACAAGGCAATCTTTCCAGCCAGACAGATGGAATGTGCTGATTGGTTTGAGCTGTGTGTGCACAGTCTTCAAGACTGGAGCCCGGGGGCCGGCTCCGTGGCCGAGTGGTTAAGTTCGCGCGCTCCGCTGCTGCGGCCCAGGGTTCGGATCCTGGGTGCAGACATGGCACCACTCGTCAGGCCACGTTGAGGCGGTATCCCACATCCCACAACTAGAAGGACCTGCAACTAAAGATATACAACTGTGTACAGGGGGTTTTGGGGAGATAAAGCAGAAAAAAAAAGATTGGCAACAGTTGTTAGCCCAGGTGCCAATCCTAAAAAAAAAATATTGGCAACAGTTGTTAGCCTAGGTGCCAATCTTTAAAAATAAATAAATAATCCTTAAAAGAAAAAAAGACTGGAGCCCAGAGTAGCTTCTAGTTCCCTGAAAACACATGGGCGGAGGAAGGTAAGGGATTCTCCAGAGGAAAATTACAGTTGGTGCCAGAAGTGTGAATGGCATCTCAGTTGAGGACAAGGTGCCGCCTTCTTGGAGTTCGTCTTCTAGAAAGAGAAAGAGACAATGAACAAAATACTTAAATAAGATAATGCCAAACAGTGTTAAGTACTGTAAAGAAAATAAATAGGATGAAGTAAGTGAGACTTACGAGTGTAATAATCAGACAAGATGGTCAGGAAAAGCTTATCCCAGGAGGGAACATCACCAAACAGGATTATGTTCTGGCAAGTTTGGCTTTGATTTATGTAATTCCTTAGTAAATATGAATAATTTATTCTCAGGTTATTTAGTCCAAGTGCTTCTTAAGCATTGTTCAGTTTATTGGAGACATTTCATACAGATTTCCCACAGATGCTGGCAAATCTAAATATTTGGACAGTTCTTAAGTTTGTTTGCTGAAGGCAGTATTTTGTATTTTTGACTAATTGTGTTTGGTTGCATGTGACCTTGGTTTGTTGCAACCAATTGTCTGGTGATCTCAAATTTGTCTGAGATCAGTACAGTGAGAATTGTTTTGTTGTCTTTTCCATTTTAATTCTTGCCTTCATCTGATAATTACCATTGTCTAAAGAATTACAAAAGGTGCCACAGTAAGAAAAGCCACACATTGGGATCTTTTCTAAAAATTAATTTGGGAAACTAGTTTAATTATCCCACCAAATAAGTGCTCCCTCTGAACCGAAGGCATCAGCTGGAGCATCTTTTCAAACCACTTCTGTGAGCACAGGGGCACAGCCACGTCTTGGAGGAGAAGGCATTTCAGCATCAGGAGGAAGTTGAATTTCACAGGTCATCCAAGGACCACACGGAAAAGAGATCACAGTGTTTATACCTCAATCCCAGAGGTAAGCCCTGTGTGACGCTGGCTGTCTGACATCTATGGAGACTGAGGCACACACTGCCAAGCAATTTGCTTTAGGAGTAATTGGCATACAAAACTGAAAAAGAAATGGCCTCTGCTGATCTCTGGACAGGAGTGAGCCTGTCTTCTGGATATCAATCTGTGTAGCTCATAGCTATATCCCCAGTACCTAGCTGAGTTCCAGGGACAAACTAGATACTTGTATTAGTTTTTTATTGCCATGGTAACAAATTCCCCAAAACTTAGCAGTTTAAAACAACATTTATTATCACACAGTTATGTAGATCCAAGGTCCAGGAACATCATGGCTCTGCTCCGACCCTCAGCTTAGAGTCTCACAGGCTGAAAGCAATATTTCAGCAGTCCTCGTTCCTTGCAGAAGGCTGTGGGAATGAATCCACTGCCAAGTTCACTCAGGTTCTTGGCCAAATTCAATGGCTTGTGATTGTGAGAGTGAGGTCCCTGTTTGCTTGCTGACTGCAAGCTGAGGGCCATCCCAGCTTCTAGCATCCTTCACGGCGCGGTTCATGGCCCCTTCATCTCCAAAGTCCGTCATGGTGGATCGAGTACGTCTCATACTTTGAACCTCCCCTGCCTCTTCTTCCATCGCATTTCTCCCTAACTCTTCCACCTTAAAGAGTCCATGTCATTATATTGGGCCAACCAGGATAATCCAGGACAGTCCGCCTACTTAAAGTCAGCTGACTAGCAACTTTTCTTCCCTATGCAAAGTCTCTTTTGCCATGTAATACTAATAAATTCACAGGCTCTGAGGGTTACATCATGGACATCTTTTGGGGGCCACTATTGTATAAGCCACAATGCTCAATTAATATTTTTTAATAAATGCAAGATTCACCTAATAGCAGACAGTAGTAATACTGCCTTCCCTGTGCAGCGATATACCTGAAGACCGAATCTGATAGATAGGGACTTGTGTAGACGTAGGAGGGAAGAAGAAAACACCATCATACGCCCGTTCTGCACCAGGCCTGGAGCTCGGTGCCTTCCCATGAGTCTTCTTTGAACACAAGGCTTTGTGAAGCAGGCACATTATCTCTTTGTTCCAATGAGGACATTGAGACTCAAATTGGTTAAGTGACTTGTCCGGCAGCAGAGCCCTCTGAATCCAAATCCACGTGCTTCTCCTGTTATGTGGAATGTCCTCTTGCTTAGTCCTGTATGTGTTAGACCCATGTGTAGTGCCAGTTAAGTACACAGACTCTGAAGCAAGACTGCTTGGGCTCAAATGCAGTTGTGTGACTAAATTATTAACATCTCTGTGCCTCGGTTTCCTCATCTGTTAAAAATGGAGATAATAACTGCACCAATTTCATAGCGTTATTGTGAGGGTTAAATTAGTTAATATAAGCAAAGCCCTGGAAACAGTGCCTGGCGTTGTTCCATGAGTGTTAGCTATTATTATCATTATATGTTTGAGCAATTGGATTTCAACTGTATTTGTTACTTTTAATTCATATTTTTTTTAAATATCTCACCTCTGAATACATTTTTCATCTGCACTGACATTTTCATTCTTATCTTTCCCCTCCCCCATAAACCCTATGAGATGACAGAGGAAAGAGATATTGGTAAGATAATACTTTTGAAATGACGACTGTGCCTCAATAATAGATTAATAAGAATCTGTGTGTGTTTGTCAAGGAGGCAGGGGCAGGGAGAGAGAGAGCAAAACTTCCACCAGACACCAGAAAGTTTCTCTGGGCTTGGCTGAGTGAGACACAAAGCAGAGAGAGGTCAGTGGAGCCCAGACAAGGTGACTGGACATAGAGAGACCACAGACTTAGGAGTGGTGTCTCTCTCCAGACACTGACCAGCCTCTATTCCCCAGCATGCCTTTCACACAAGCACAGGCTGGTCAGGCTCCATTTGAGCAAACAAGTGCATGGCCTGTACTCGGGAGCAATGGAGTTGTGTCCAGCAATGACTCCCTTTCAAGAGCAGCAGACGTGCCCATGCATGATCAAGCAGGAGCATGCTCATCCATGACATAGACTCGGACCCTCATTACACAATTTCTTTTCTCTCCCTACCTCTCCTTCTGCTCCTATGACCCTCTCTTTCTTTTTGGCACCAAGATTACAAGAGCAGGGAAGATGATGTCAAGTTTATTAGGCCCAGGATGAGCATCCTGGCACTAGCTCAGCTGACCACCATTCTTAATCATTTCACCAGTGGCACCAGACATGACTTCTTTCTTGTCTTTGAACATCAGAGAGGAAGAAATCATTACCAATCTGACCAATCTGATCTGGATGCCAAAGAATCACCTTCAACATGAAGCAGAAACATGAGTCTCAGGGGAAATACATTCCTCATTGCTATACCCTAATGAGCACCAGGATTGAATCCACATGGAGACGTTTATTCTTTCACTCACAATGAGTGAGATTTTGCTATATTGAAGGCGCACTAAGAACAGCATTTAAAGAAGGAGATATGCACAGAAAGTGAAATATTTCCATGCTGTCAGTAGTGCATGAACATTCATTTGATCATTCCATTCTGTAGTCTGTTCATAGCAACTGTTGGATCATATAGCTGTCCAGCCAACAAGCCACTTCCATGAATTCTATTTTCCCTCATGGGCCATTTGCCAAGAATAACAGAGTGAACCTTAACTCCAAGTCTGAAAATTTCCCTTTACTGACTAGAGTGCGACTCTAGTCTATTATCCTAAACTAACTGATAAAACAATCCTTTGATGCTCTCCTTTGAACAAGTTGTATAAGCTAAAATTTAGTGAGGAAGAAAAGAGCGGTGCATGAAGGAAGTTTTGAGCTAGCAGCTCTCCTAATCCTTAATTTCAGACAGAGTGCAAACATTTCACACCTTGGGGTTGCAATAACAAGACCTACAAAACTTCAAAAGTACAGGCAGATATTTCTGAGCTCATTCCTTCATCTCACACAAAAACCTAAAGGGCCATATGTTACCTTATTTTTTATGAGAGCTATGATTTACATTCATACATTCCATTTTGCCCTGAATCTGGAAATCATTTCCCCTGAATATGAATGTGGAGGCGAAAAGGAAAGGAGGGGTGAGGAATACTGTGCTCACATAGAACTCTGTTTACATTCCTGTCCCTCTGGAAACACTTCTATTATAGGGTGTGTCTCTCTCTATTGCAATTATCCATTCAAATCTGTTTACCTGTCTATTGCTTCCAGTAACCATGAGCAGTGCTTGAGTATCAATCTGGAACATGTCTTGGGCCCTTGGCAAAAGAGAAGCAACAATAATGACAAAAAGAAGAAAGAATAGAAATATTTTGATAATTGATATTTATTTTCACAAAATCATTGAAGTAGTCACCAGAAGAAAAAAGTAGTGCTTTGCTGGACTTCCTTTCACTTATTTTACAGTGTAGTATTGTTTGGATTTGAATTGTATTGTGGATGGACAGAGACCACCATGGGATTTATCTGTCACTCTCTACAAATTTCCAGAAGTGAGGGAACCTCTGAAATGCACCCTGGGCAAAGATGTTCAAGGATGGGTTCTGAGCTAGGGAAGAGCCTGGTACATAGCAGGGGTTCAATTTTATTAGTTAAAGAAGTGAATGGTTGGCAATTGGTATCCCTAGTTCCTAGCACATATTTGACTCCTTGGTAAGAGTTTACTCAATGTTTGTTGACCTATGACAGTGTGGCAAAGCTTAAGTTTTCTCCGAGAAAATGAATGGAGTGAACAGCTAAAAAACGGAAGTATTGGGGCCAGCCCAGTGGCGCAGAGGTTATGTTCGCACACTCCCCTTTGGTGGCCTGGAGTTCACCAGTTTGGATCCCGGGTGCAGACTCATGTACCCACACACACACACACCCCCACTCTGTGACATACCTTATAACCAGATCCTTCTGGAGCCATGTGGTCAGTGCCTGCTGCTTTTCTTTACACCAGCAGGATGTTCTATTTTCTCTTCCATGTGTTTTATTGGGTTATATTAGCTGTCTCTAGTAACTTGTCCAGACTGAAGAATGATAGCTGTGGGCTTAGACAGTTGAAGGTGCCTATACACTGAACTAGCCATGTTCTCTGAGGTGGCACAAAATTGGAGTGGGGGTTAGGGCTAGTGGTGGTATATGGTTAAGTGGAGGAAGGTCCTGACCAAACCAAAGAGTGAGGAGTAGTAGATAAAAACACCAGCAAACAGCTGTCACTGGGCAGGTACAAGAAAGGATGATGGACTTTCCTGATGGGTCAGAGAACTTGAAACCTGGGACCTGGGAGTAGGCAATATTTAGACACTCAGGAAAATGGCCAAAGTGTCTGATAGTAAAGAGTAAAGCTTCCTGGCAGACCTGGGCTCAAGGGAGCATGAAGAAGATAGAATGCAGGCAGGGTAGTATGCTAGCAAAAGTTTAGTGGGCTCCTGTCCTCAAGGGCCTGGAAGTGTAGATGAGTTAACATGGCAGGAATTTAGGCACAAGAGGATGATAGCCATTTACCAAAACTAAAGTCTAAGATGGAAACTCTGTGCCATGAAGGGGAGAGAAGCCAAATCAGAATCAAACAGATGCTGATGCAAGCCTTAAATTCAACCTCCCCCAGTCCCAAATTGCAGCCTAGAATGAGACTGACCGGAAATGGAGATCCAGGGCCCTCAGCATACCTTCGTTGGTTCACTTATTCATTTAAAAAACTATCATCTCTGTGCCAGGCACCATGCTAGGCAGTGAGAACTAGTGGAGATTAAGATGAAATAGGGCAGCAGGAGACAAGAGAAGACAATTACACCCTCTAGCATGCTGCAGGGAAGTGCAGGTGGAGGGAGGCATCCGAAAGGAGGAGCTAAGAGATATAAAAGAAGAAAACAGGCAGGTGAAAAAAACATTCAGAGTTACGCTGTGTTTTCTCCATAATTTAGGTTTCTCTTTGCACATGAGATTCAGTAAATCGATCCTTAAGGAGCGTGAACTTATTTTTTACGGTAAGTTGTTCTTTTACTAATTATACGATTGATTCATGAGAAACTCTAGATCATCACTAGGGTTAAACTAACACAGGTTTTGATCCCCAAACCTGTTTCTTCCCATCCACGCTCCACCTCCGCATCTCTGTGTCGGTCCCTGTCATCCACTATTTGGATAAACCAAAAACCTAGAAATCATCCTTGACTTCTGCCTTTGACTCACCACTTCTGCTCCCAACAGCCCACCCATCAGCACCTTTCATTCAAAGGCAATTTCCAAAATATACCCTGAATCCATTCACTTGTCTCCATCTCTGCTGCCGCTCCCTAACACAGGACACTAATCTCTCTCACCTGGAGTACTAGAATAGCCTCCTAACTGGTCCCCCTGCTTTTATGCCTGCTCTCCCTAAATCTGCACTCTGCCAGAGTGAGCGTTTCATTACCTGCTGGAACACATCCAGTGATGCCCTATCTCACTTCAAGACCTTGCCAGGCCCTACGTGTTTCCATGTTCTGGTCCCTAACCTCCATCACTCCATCCCTCTCTCTTCTTATTCACTACACCCCAGCCATACTGCTCTTTCTCCTGTTCCTCAACCACCAAATCCATTCCCACCTCAGGGTGTCTTCACCCCATGATTACCCTGCCTGGAATGTTCTTGTGCAATCTTTGTATGTCTGGCTTCTTCAGTGGCTCTATTCAAGCTTCCCCCCCTCCAAAAGTTTTTCTTCCTCAACTGTTAAATCTTAAAATGCGATCCTAAAAATAATCCTGTTTGTTACTGAATTTTAAAATCTCCCTCTATTGTTTTATGTGTCATTTTAAGAAGAGTATCTACTTTCTTCAGTGAAAAATAACCCTAAAGAACAGCGACCTAAATGAAGTCTTTCATCTTAACAGCTATTAAGTTCAGTGGCTAAAATGAAGGCATTTTAACCTTAAATGTCCTTAGTAGGTTAATTTCACAAATTTCTGTCTGCCAGGCTTACTGTTGGGAGTAAGGTCACTGGGAAGTCTGGTAGGTTCCAACAGAATCTATCTGGTAGCCCTATTTATTTTTTCAAATGCAGACATCTGAAGCATCACATTGGAGCAAAATAGAGTACTAGAGTTTGGTTTTACCTAACACTGCATGTAGAGTTAGATTTGCAATTTTCTGATTGGTACACAATGCCAAATTTAGCATTTCAATGCTTAGAGAAAATCACTGAGATGGATATGCTGTTCCTACAGTCAGAGCCACAGTATGATCAGAGATTATAGGTTAAATCCCATGGTACTATTAAAGGTCTTTGGTAAAGAATGTTTCTCTGCTCTTGGTAACAGTCCCTGCCTCCTTAAAGAGAATGAACTTCTGGCTAATAAATCTAATCTTGGGTGTCCAAGGTAATAATAGGCACTCTTTATTGGGTCAGAAATCACGCTAGGTGCTTCATAACAATAATCTCTAACTCTCTCAACCACTGAAAAGGTTAGCCTCATTCTTTATGGGGAAACTGAGGCTTGAGGACCACACGGTAGCATGGAGGAGGAGCCTGTATTCAAACTTGGGTCCCTCCAGCTTTAAGCCCTGTGCTATTTCCTTTGCCAACACGCAGCCTCTATTTCCTTTGACTAATTAGCCTAGAAGAACCGAGGCCCACCTATGTAGAGAATAAATGAGACTTATAATATGAAGGAAGTGAGACAAAAAAAGAGAATAAAAAGCGAAAGGGCAGAGATCGTAATAAAGGAGAAAATTGCCACAAACCCTTATTATTCTTCGAGGTGGAGAGAGTTTATTGGATTTCCGGCAAAATTCACTTTCTCTTCTCCATTCCATCAGATTGATAAACCCTCTGAAGATTTATACCACGCTGTCATTGTTTCTCTGACCCATCTGGTGACTGTGATCATATTCAAACATTAAATGGGAGGAAAATAAGTGTGCATTCTTTCTGGGATGGCACACACATATGTTCTCAGCCTGAAAGTCAGATTCGGCTGAAGAAGACACACACCAAAAAATGGATCTGCTTAAATGGGAAGAGGCTCAAATCAGTTCCCAAGCAGCTGCTTTATTTTGAGCAAAGCTGCATGTAATACTAGATGGGATTAAACCTCTTTTTCTGATGAGGAGTTGGCCAAATGTTTCCTGGTTTCTAACTTAGGGATGTCAAAGAGGAACAAAGAGGACCTTCCAAGATATCTTCTGCTGAATATGTCATTCAAGATTCTTCCAGCCAGACCTTTGCTAATTGGAGATAAACATCTCTAGGTAAATTGTCTGAGAATAAATTACTTCAATCGACAGAGAACTTGATTCTTTATTTAAGCATGCTGGGGGCTTCAGGGCAATTTTATTCATTTATTCTTTTGAGTAAGGTGCTGATATTGGCCATTTTTTTTCTTTCTTTCCTTTTTGTTCTTAAAGATTGGCACCTGAGCTAACAACAGTTGCCAATCTTCTTTCTTCTTTTTCTTTTTTCCTGCTTTTTCTCCCCAAATCCCCCCAGTACATAGTTTATATTTTAGTTGTGGGTCCTGCTAGTTGTGATATGTGGGATGCCGCCTCAGCATGGCCTAATGAACAGTGCCATGTCCACGACCAGGATCTGAACCGGCGAAACCCTGGGCCACTGAAGCGGAGCATGTGAACTTAACCCCTCGCCCACGGGGCCGGCCCCTGCTATTTGCCATTTTTAATGGTATGCCAAAAAAGATTCTCCTTCTCTGTCTCTGACTGAAGGGACTAATTAGCTGGAAGTAAATTCTCTCATTTTTGCACAAGAGGATCACAAGAATATTCTGCTTTGAAAAGTATAGATTTGCCTAATAATTTCATGTGAAATTCCTGTGTGTTACTTAAGGAGCAAATAGCCTTCATGTCTCATTTCACAGATAAGAAACCCAGCCAACAAGGTATAAAATAACTTTACCGGATGGTAAATTCTAGGTCTCTGAGACTAAGCCAGACTACGAGCCAGGGCAAGTTCTTAAAAACCACGTTTCCTTCCTTAGGTATGTTTTATGACTGTAGTTTTTTTTTTTGACTGCTGTTTTGTTTAAATCCCCTTTTTAGTAAATCCAACTGGAAATGACCTAGTATTTCATTTTATTTTTGTATTTGTCTTTGATTTCATGAGGTCAAATTCACTTTCTACTTGTGATCACGGATTTTGATTTGCGACATTTTCTCAAATTTCCTGAGGGTAAAAAACGCTTGTGAGGGAGAAGATGGTCTCCGGAACTGCGCGTGGGGAGGTGCTGACACATGTGCTTCTTCAGGAGTCAGAATGCCAGGTGTTCCTTTCGGCCTCGCCTGTCACTCTCCTCTCTGCTGGTTCTTGTATTCACACAGCCTGTGCTGCCTTTGGAACTTGAAGGCCTTGCTCCAAGCCAGCCTGCCAGAGTTTGAGAACAGTCACATGCAAAGTTCTGGAAATTGACCATTAATCAAATGAGAGAAAAAATATGAAAAACAACTTCATCATTCTGTCAAATGTCAAGTCACTGACGTGCATCTGTGGAGCCCTTGAAATAAACTATCTCCTGACAACATTTTCAAAACGTGGCCTTTGTGAACCACCTGCATTAAAATCATTTCCAGTGTATGGGTGGAGGGGGCACACAGGGGACAAAACAATGGTATTAAAAATGCAGATTCCTTTTCCCCACCCCAGAGGTAACGAGTGCACCAGAGTCTTTGAGGCAAGGCCTGGGAATCTGCATTTCCCAGGGTGATTCTTGTGCATTGTGATGTCTTAAAAACAGCTGTTTTAAGAAGTAAGTCATCTTACTCAAGAAAGTTTTATCTTGGATTGAAAATCAAAAGGGTGGTGAGAAATGAAGGGCACATTCTAAGACATTCCTTGGCCACTGCAACAATACTTTTTTCCCAGCTTTATTGAAGTATGATAGACATATAACATTGTGTAAGGTTACGATGTACAATGTGATGATTTGTTACGTGTATATATTATGAAATGATTGCCACAATAGAGTTACTCAACACCTCATCATCTCACGTAATTACCTGTTTGTATGGTGAGAATATTTAAGATCCACTCTCTTAGCAACTTTTAAGTATATAACACGGTATTTTTAACTATAGTCACCAAGATGAATATTAGATCCTTAGAACTTATGCATCTTATAACAAAGTTTGTACCCTTTAGCCAACATCTCCCCACTTCTCCCATCCCCCAGCCCCTGGCAACTGCCATTTTACTCCCTGTTTCTATCAGTTTGGCTTTTTCGTAGATTCCACATCTAAGGGAGATCATACAGCATTTGTCTTTCTCTGCCTGGCTTATTTCACTTAGCATAGTATCCTCAAAGTCCAGGCATGTTGTCACAAATGGCAGGATTTCCATCTTTTTATGGCTGAATAATGTTCCATGTATATATATATCTCACATTTTCTTTATCCATTCATCCATCAATGGATACTTAGGTTGTTTTCATGTCTTGGCTATTGTGAATAATGCTGCTGTGAACATGGTAGCACAGACATCTCTTTAAGGTAGTGATTTCATTTCCTTTGGGTGTACACCCACAAGTGGAATAGCTGGATCATATGGTAGTTCTATTTTTTATTTTTTTTGAATCTCCATACTGTTTTCCATAGTGGCTATACCAGTTTACAAGTGACAATATTCTTTTAAGCATTAAAATATTAGAAAATATCTTTGGGCAGAGATTGATTTGGTGGCTTGGAAATACATATCTTTATTTCAGATATCTTACCCTTTGTTTTATTACTGTGATAGATACCCACAAGCTTGCCTTTTTAAAATATGGCTTATTAATATGTCATCTATTCCAGTTATGTTTATATATATATATGGCTTTAACTAAGGCTTGATTCTTCAAAAACTTGGGTTGACGTAAATTTTGTTTGATTGGTTCATTGATTGGTTAACATCCATCTTTTCCACATTACAGTTGCTATAGATATTAGAAATGATTCATTATTAGAAAGTACCACGGTTTTGTTTCTCACCCTAGTATGGTTTTGTCTGCTTATCAACTGGAATTTATCAGCAGTTTATTTTAATTTATTTAGTTATTATTTGTAACACAAATAAGGACTTTTTAAAAATTGTTATCCAGAAGAAGAGAATAGAAATTAAACAAAGGAGAAAGGAAGATAAAGCTGATTTTCAGCAAGAAGAATTGGGCTGGTATATCATATAAAGGGAAACAGTCCGAATCAGAAGACACAACTTGCTTTTTTGTCTGGGTCCAGCCTCTGGGGTGGAGGGAGGAGGGTTAGCCTCACTGACAGGCTTCCCAAAGCCAGGCCTGGAGGAGAAAGTCTCTTCCCTAAGGTAGTAAGGGGTGTCAAAAGAGGTCAAAACAAAAATTGTATAAAGCATGGAGTCCAATAAGCCAAAGAGTTCTGTGATGGAGGATGCTAACCCAGGAAGTGAGCTTCCAGGAAGTAATAGTACAGGTTGTAGGAAGCAGGAAGGGCTTGACCTCTTCAATAGAAGTGACTTTACGTTCTGCAGCTGGTTTTGAGGTGCTAGCTGCTGCCTGGGGGATGCAAGGGCCAGCTGTAGGTCAAGGCTATGGATGGCATAAATTTCAAGTTCTAAGTGAATGTTTTCAAACCGAAGGTCTCTGTCCATTAGTGGGTCATAAAATAAATTATTGCATAGCTAAAGGTTTTTGTTATTTTCATGAAATAATGGAACGTGAAAGAATAGGTAAGGGAAATATTATTTTTGGAAACTGAGTGTGTGTGTGTGTCCCATTCTATAGTGTATTTTATATTTCTTAGTGTATGTTAAGGTCAAAAAAAGTTTGAGAAACAAAGTAGTTTTCCAGTTTCCTGCCTGCTCTAACCCTGATCATGGCGGGCACTGAACAGGCCACTTTCAGATATAGTTAGGCCTGCATCCTGAGCTGGTCTTACCTCAGTATTTGCTCAGCACCAGTGTCCCCCATGCATCAGACTAGAATTGGCCTTGTTGCCTTAAGCCTAGTCAAGATAAGCTTCTTTGGAATCCACATGGCCTCCAGCTTCAACCTTTCCTGTGACCCCATCACGTGCACCAGGCTTTTCAACTAGATTTCTATCCTAATTCACATTCACATTCAAATTCCTAGCTAGTCTTGGAAGCCTGCTGTTAAAATCAGAGCACTTGGTGAGAACCCTAACAACCTGCTTAATTATTGCTTGGTACATCTTCCCAAGGAAGCAAACCCTGCCATTTTGCCCCACACATGAGCTAGAGTCTTGTGTCCACCCATTAGCTTCCCTCCTGGAACTGTGCCTATGTCATGATTCAGACCATCACCACTGCTAGAAACTCTGACTACTGATGCCCCCAAGGCAGCCTCAACCCACCTCCCAGCTGGAACTATGGATCGTGATGACTCATCTGGAGCTAAGTTTTGAGATTTGTATCAAGGAGTGGTTCTCCAAGTGTGGTCCCAGGTGAGCCGCATCAGCATCTCATGATAACTTGCTAGAAAATGCAAGTTATTGGACCCACCACAGACCTACTGAATCAGAAACTCTGGGGGCGAGGCCCAGCCATCTGGGTATTAACAAGCCTTCCAAGTGATTCTCGTGTGCATTACAGTTTGAGGACCACTGCTCTAAGGCAAAAGGAAATGTGCTAGAAAATCCATTAACATCTGATAACAGACAGAACATCTTTTTTCCTCTGTTCCCTCACACAGGTTGCGATGGTGCCATGCTCAAAACTCTTTAATACATTGTAACAAAAATATTGCCACTGCAATCTTTGCTCTTAATAGTTTTACTCAATTGAAGCATGAGGACATTTAAGTAGACCTGACTGAATAAAAACTGAGAAGATAATAACAGAAGTGTTTTGAGGTTTGCAAGTTTCAAGAATGCTAAAAAAGTTTTCACTTGTCAAATTTCACTTGCTAAATTTCCTTATTCCAGCTGGGGCTGTCAACAAAAGAGATGTGAATCTCAGGAGGCATCTTTTTTATCATGAAAACACAAACAGCGTTTGTTTTTTAGTTTTGTTTTGTTTTATTATTTTCTTCCTTTACACTCAAAAGTTTCAGCTAAAACTGCAAACATTAGGTTCCTTATCCCAAATGTGTATTTTTTAGTTTGCCCATGAACCATTGCCCCAAACCCAGACTACTGCTGAATTTTACAATAATTCACAGAAGACAGTATGCCTTAGTGATGAACAAAGTTTCTCAATATTTTTTGGTCTATGATCTGTTTATGAATTTCCTAATAAAGAGATAGCTCCTTCCAGTCATCAGCCTACTCCTTTGTTAACCTTTAGCCTTCCAAACCCAAGCACAGATGTGCACACTGATTTTTACACACTTACACACATATCCACCATTTTTAGACTATAAACACTGATTAGGCAGACAAGAGAAACTAACAATCAACCAATACAAATAAACATGGCATTGGGACTCATGCACCTCACGTTCCTCTTACACCTATCAATGAATAGCTATAGTGGGCATAATTTTTCTGGTCTGTTCAGCATCCCTTCCTTTGGAAAGTGACCCCTCCACCATTCTATAGAAGCCTCCTTAAGCCATGTAGTATAAGTGGAATTGGCCCCTCTCCCAAACTAAGACAATCATAATGTTCCCAGGACTCTTGTCATGAGAGGCAGCTACTCTTTCTCTATAACCATGAACATTGAAAGCCACATGCATCTGGAATTTCTGGGGGCCATTTTGCCACCATCTGGGGAGAGGATGAGACGAAAGTTTATCCAAGAGGGCTGGAGCCATCTACGCCGTAGACAAGTGCACCTCTTTGACTCCCCAGTTACCAGTATCAATCAATTATCCTTCTCACAAAATCTATGTTGAGTTGGGTTTTGGTCATTTGCAATCAAGAGCCTCATATAGTTTGCCAAATATTCCTGTAAATTGGTTTTCAAATTTACTCAATGAATGGGAAAATCATTCTCAATGGCCTTTTTCCAGATCGATGATTCTAAAACATATTCTATTCCCTAACTTAGGCAGATTATTCTCTAATATAGCCTGCCAATTTATCTATTCCTGGACCAGTTTTCTTTTATTTAAATGAAACCAAATTTATCCTGCTTAGGTTTGCTGTGAAGATTAATTAAGTCAAAATTTATGGATGCTGTGAAGGAAAAGTCTTCCCTTCTGGCCTGAGGCAAAACAATTCACTGGAGTTTAGGCGCTGAGGTCTGCAAGTACAGTGTGTAAGGTTCGCTGTCTTCTTGCCATTGACCTTGTTTTGCAACTGGTACATCAGCCCCTTATTTGGTTCTGGTGAGAATCCAAACAAAGAGCAAGAGGAAAATGCCTTGATAATATTTGCTGACGTATTGTGAGCAGTTACATCGTAAGAACCGAAGCACTGAGGCCCTGATAAACCCTGATGAACACAAGGAAAGGTTTCATTGCCCTATAAACAGTTTTTATATATAAACGTCACATGAAAGGCAGTGGGATTAAAGATTTATGCCATGGGGTTGCCTGGAAAACATCACCCAGGCACTGCTGTTCCTTTGGCAGTCGCTGTAGTGGGGCTTACTGTTTGTTTAATGTGGGCCTCTCTTTCTTAGAACTCTACACTGTCAAAATAGCCCTTTGTTCTTAGTGTATATGTGTAGAATTTTATTAAAAAGAACTGGGGCCATTTTATTTCTCTTATGATAAACAAGACTGGAGGAAAATGTGAAAAAATGTTAACAAAGTATACTTCTAGGTGTGAGGAATGCAAGAGTTTTTCATGTAATAAAAAAGTATTTGGGGTCTACCAGTGACACCAAGTTATCACCCAAAAACAACAAGACTCCAGAAGGATTCGTGAATTTATTTTCCTTCTTAATAATAGCACTTAGTGACTAAACAAAATTTCTCAACAGGTATCATTACTTTGACCTCAAATATGAAGAAGGAACTACTTTTAGATGAGAAGCCTTGCAAATAGCTCAAAACATCAAAGTTGCCAGACTTGGAATTTACCCCCAACCTTCTTTGAGCAATAAAGCAAAACTTCAGTTCACCGTTTGGTAAAGCAGTTTCTTCACCTTTCACGTGGGAATTACAGAGGAGACTGAAACTACCTCTGAGGAACGCTGTGGAGGGCCAGTAAAGAAAGTTTACAAGCAGAAGAACGCGCCATATCCATACAAACTATACAGTGATTTCGTGGATAATTTGGATTTTTATTGCTTTACTATTATTTGTCATTTTCATTACTGCTTTGCCACTGAATAATGCCAAGAAATCGGGTTTTTTGTAGCATAAAAGCAAAATCCTTGTTCATGTATGCATATTTCTTTAATCAACTCTAATGTTATTGACACAGTGCCTACTCTAGGAATGTAATAATTATACATCAAAAGGAATTTTTCAGGCAAACTTTCTTTTCATGCCGTTTAATAGGTCAATTATTGGACAATATTATTCATGGAATCTGGCATATAATGATCCAAAATATATTGTTCTAAGCACAGCCTGCTTCCAAGAGATATTGGGATTCAAATATTACCAATCTCTCACAGTGATTATTAGACATTCTCAAGAAAGTGTCCTGACCTTACATCAGAATATGGACAAATAAACATATTTAAACATTTACATATTTTAAGTTAAAATATAATATTGAAGATAAGTGCCATTTTTTATGATTCCCCAAAATAAACAGATTTTTTTAATCTAATGGACCAATTAACAATCACAATCCTTAGCTCAACAGGGACTTATTATAATATCATAATTTATTATTTATTGTTTTTACATTTTAATAGTCAACCTACAGACAAAGATAAAACCTGAGAAGCTTAACTACATTTACAGAACAGAATGTAAATGCTAAAAGCCTGAATAATGAAAAAGGAAAGATAAAACTGACAGCGGTCAGAAGAGAAAAGGCTGACTGACATCCAGGGTGACTAATTTCTTCAACCTATGAAGTGAAGAATCAAAGAGATACCACCTAAAACTGAGGAATCAAAAAGCAGAGATATAAGTATGCTACAGTCTGAATGTTTGTGTCCCCCTAAAATTCATATGTTGAAAACCTAACAACCAAGGTGATGGTATTAGGAGGTGGGGCCTTTGGAGGTACTTAAGTCATGACGGTGGAGCCCTCAGGAATGGGATTAGTGCCCTTATAAACAAGACCTCAGAGAGCTCTCTTGCCCTCTCTCTGCCATGTGAGGATACGAGAAGTCAGCAGTCTGCAACCCAGAAGAGGGCCTGTACCAGAACTCAACCACAGTGGTACCCTGATCTTGGACTCTCCAGCCTCCAGAACTGGGAGAAATAAATTTTTGTTGTTTATAAGCCACCTAATCTGTGGTGTTTTGTTAAAGCAGCCCAAACAGACTAAGACAGAGTATAAGCATAGTGATAGAATTACATAGGTTATCATGGTCATCGCGAACTAAATATAACAGAACTCTTAATGGTGGGTAAAAAATTGTGTGTATATAAGACAAATCGTTCACCTCTAAGTGCAGAGATCAATACTGATATATTGGATGAAAAAAAAGAAATATAAATATATTATTTCGTGTCATCAGGAAACCATCAGAAAAACAAAACAAGAAATGGTTAATCCCAAGTCCTCATCTTACTTGATCTATGGTCAATAATCCCAAG